>NW_022436957.1:7754321-7787719 GCF_009761245.1 Sapajus apella
GAAGTTTAAGGTGGTTTCTTCCAGTTCTGTGAAGAAGGTCATTCGTAGCTTGATGGGGATAGCATTGAATCTGTAAATTACTTTGGGCAGTATGGCCGTTTTCACAATATTGATTCCTCCTAACCATGAACATGGAATGTCTCTCCATCTGTTTGTGTCCTCTCTGATTTCGTTGAGCAGTGGCTTGTAGTTGTCCTTGAAGAGGTCCTTTACGTTCCTTGTTAGTTGTATTCCTAGGTATTTTATTCTCTTTGTGGCAATTGTGAATGGAAGTTCATTCTTGATTTGGCTCTCTTTAAGTCTGTTATTGGTGTATAGGAATGCATGTGATTTTTGCACATTGATTTTGTATCCTGAGACTTTGTTGTAGTTGCTTATCAGTTTCAGGAGATTTTGGGCTGAGACGATGGGGTCTTCTAGATATACCATCATGTCATCTACAAACAGAGACAATTTGACTTCCTCCTTTCCTATTTGAACACCCTTTATTTCTTTTTCTTGCCTGATTGCTCTGGTTAGAACTTCTAGTACTATATTGAATAGGAGTGGTGAGAGAGGGCATCCTTGTCTAGTGCCAGATTTCAAGGGGAATGCATCCAGTTTTTGCCCATTCAGTATGATATTGGCTGTTGGTTTGTCGTAAATAGCTTTTATTATTTTGAGATACGTTCCATCAATACCTAGCTTATTGAGGGTTTTTAGCATAAAGGGCTGTTGAATTTTATCAAAGGCCTCTGCATCAATTGAGTTAATCATGTGGTGTTTGTCTTTGGTTCTGTTTATGTAATTACGTTTATAGACTTGCGTATGTTGAACCAGCCTTGCATTCCCGGGATGAAGCCTACTTGATTATGGTGGATAAGCTTTTTGATGTGCTGTTGCAATGGGCTTGTCAGTATTTTATTGAAGATTTTTGCATCTATGTTCATCATGGATATTGGCCTGAAGTTTTCTTTTCTTGTTGAGTCTCTGCCGGGTTTTGGAATCAGGATGATGTTGGTCTCATAAAATGATTTGGGAAGAATTCCCTCTTTTCGTATTGTTTCGAATAGTTTCAGAAGGAATGGTACCAGCTCCTCTTTGTATGTCTGGTAGAATTCGGCTGTGAACCTGTCTGGACCTGGGCTTTTTTTAGTTGGTAAGCTCTTAATTGCTCCCTCAACTTCAGACCTTGTTGTGGGTCTCTTCAGGGTTTTGGCTTCTTCCTGGTTTGGACTTGGGAGGAGGCAAGTGTCCAGGAATTTATCCATTTCTTCCAGGTTTACTAGTTTATGTGCATGGAGTTGTTTGTAATAATCTCTGATGATGGTTTAAATTTCTGTGGAATCTATGGTGATATCCCCTTTATCGTTTTTTATTGCATCAATTTGGTTATTCTCTCTTTTCTTTTTTATTAATCTGGCTAGTGGTCTGTCTATTTTGTTGATCTTTTCAAAAAACCAGCTCCTGGATTTATTGATTTTTTTGAAGGGTTTTTTCTGTCTCTGTCTCCTTCAGTTCTGCTCTGACCTTAGCTATTTCTTGTCTTCTGCTAGACTTTGAGGTTTTTTGATCTTGCTCCTCTAGCTCTTTCAGTTTTGACGATAGGGTGTCAATTTTTGATCTCTCCTTGCTTCTCATGTGGGCACTTATTGCTATATATTTTCCTCTAGAGACTGCTTTAAATGTGTCCCAGAGATTCTGGTATGTTGTGTCTTCATTCTCGTTGGTTTCGAAGAACATCTTTATTTCTGCCTTCATTTCATTGTTTATCCAGTCAACATTCAAGAGCAAGTTGTTCAGTTTCCATGAAGCTGTGTGGTTCTGGCTTAGTTTTTGAATTCTGAGTTGTAACTTGATTGCACTGTGGTCTGAGAGACTGTTTGTTACGATTTCCGTTCTTTTGCATTTGCTGAGGAGTGATTTACTCCCAATTATGTGGTCAATTTTAGAGTAGGTGCGATGTGGTGCTGAGAAGAATGTATATTCTGTGGATTTGGGGTAGAGAGTTCTGTAAATGTCTATTAGGTTTGCTTGGTCCAGGTCTGAGTTAAGTCCTGGATATCCTTGTTAATTTTCTGTCTGGTTGATCTGTCTAATATTGACAATGGGATGTTAAATTCCCTTACTATAATTGTGTGGGAGTCTAAGTCTCTTTGTAAGTCATTAAGAACTTGCCTTCTGTATCTGGGTGCTCCTGTATTGGGTGCGTATATATTTAGGATCGTTAGCTCTTCTTGTTGCATTGATCCTTTTACCATTATGTAATGTCCTTCTTTGTCTCTTTTGATCTTTGTTGCTTTAAAGTCTAGTTTATCAGAGATGAGAATTGCAACTCCTGATTTTTTTGCTCTCCATTTGCTTGGTAAATCTTCCTCCATCCCTTTATTTTGAGCCTTTTTGTATCCTTGCATGTGAGATGGGTATCCTGGATACAGCACACCAATGGGTTTTGTCTTTTTATCCAATTTGCCAGTCTGTGTCTTTTGAATGGGGCATTTAGTCCATTTACATTTAGGGTTAATATTGTTATATGCGAATTTGATACTGCCATTTTGGTGCTAGCTGAGTGTTTTGCCCTTTAGTTGAGCTGGTACTTGTTGTTCCTTTATATGTGTAGAGCCTCTTTCAGGAGCTCTTGTAGAGCTGGCCTGGTGGTGACGAAATCTCTGAGTACTTGCATGTTCCCAAAGGATTTTGTTTTTCCTTCACTTATGAAGCTTAGTTTGGCTGGATAGGAGATTCTGGGTTGAAAGTTCTTTTCTTTAAGGATGTTGAATATTGGCCCCACTCTCTTCTGGCTTGTAGGGTTTCTGCTGATAGATCTGTTGTGAGTCTGATGGGCTTCCCTTTGTGGGTAACCCGACCTTTCTCTCTGGCTGCCCTTAGTATTTTCTCCTTCATTTCGACCCTGGTGAATCTGACGATTATGTGCCTTGGGGTTGCTCTTCTTGACGAATATCTTTGTGGTATTCTCTGTATTTCCTGGACTTGAATGTTTGCCTGCCTTGCTAGGTTGGGGAAGTTTTCCTGGATAATATCCTGAAGAGTATTTTCCAGCTTGGATTCATTCTCTTTGTCGCATTCAGGTACGCCTATCAAACGTACATTAGGTCTTTTCACATAGTCCCACATGTCTTGGAGATTTTGTTCATTCCTTTTTACCCTTTTTTCTCCAGTCTTGCCTTCCCGTTTTATTTCATTGAGTTGATCTTCGACCTCTGATATCCTTTCTTCTGCTTGGTCAATTTGGCTGTTGATACTTGTGCATGTTTCGCAAAGTTCTCGTGTTGCGTTTTTCAGCTCCATCAATTCACTTATATTCCTTTCTATTTTGTCCATTCTCATTAGCATTTCATCAAATCTTTTTTCAACATTCTTAATTTCTTTGCATTGGGTTAGAGCATGTTCTTTAAGTTCACAGAAGTTTCTTACTACCCACCTTCTTAAGTCTGATTCTGTCATTTCATCACACTCGTTCTCCATCCAACCTTGTTCCCTTGCTGGTGAGGAGTTGTGATCCCTTGTAGGAGGAGAGGTGTTCTGGTTTCGGGTGTTTTCATCCTTTTTGCGCTGGTTTCTTCCCATCTTTAAGGATTTATCCACCTGTCGACTTTGTAGTTGCTGGCTTTCAGATTGGGTTTCAAATCTTTCAGATTGATGTTCTGTTTGTCAATGATGAGGTTATTTCTGTTTCTTGGTTTCCTTCTGACAGTCTGGCCCCTCTGCTGTAGGTCTGCTGAGGTTCACTCCAGGCCCTGCTTGCCTGGGGTTCACCTGCAGCAGCTGCTGAACAGTAAGTGTTGTTACCAGTTTTCTTCTTCTGCTATCTTTGTCCCAGAAGGATACCCGCCTATTGTCAATCTGATCTGTCCTTTATGAGGTGTCTCTTTGGATATTTAGGGGTCAGGAAGCTGCTTGAGGAGACGGTCTCTTCTTTATAGGAGCTCAAATGCTGAGCTGTGAGCTCTGTTGTTCATTCAGAGCTGCTGGGCAGGTACGTTTAGGTCTGCTGCAGCAGAAATCATAAATTGCTTTTTCTTCCCAGGTGCTCTGTCCCAGGGATTTAGGGCTTTATTTATGAGTTTCCGTTATGCTGCTGCCTTCCTTTTTTTTTCCTTCAGACCTGCCCAGCCCAGCAAGGAGGCAGCCTAGTCACTGTTGCCCTGTAGAGGCTTTGCTGAGCTGCTGTGGGCTCCACCCAGCTGCCGAGTGAACTTCCCTGCAGTCCTGTTTATATGGGTGTAGTTAGAACTGCTTTGGCGATGGTGGCCCACCTCTGTTGAGGCGGAGTCTCTCTGCTGTGACAGGTTGCCTTGGCAACGGCGGGCTGCCTCAGCCATGGCGGGTTGCCTTGGCAACGGCGGGCTGCCTCAGCATTGGCCGACTACCTATGTCGTGGTGGGCTGCCTCGGTAATGGCGGATGCCCCTCCCCCACAGAGCTGGACCGTCCCGGGTTCAGCTGCGCTTGCTGTGAAACTCTCAATCCAGAGTTTCTGGTTGCTGTTCTTTTATGGGGGTGTGACCAGCCGAACCTGATCGCCTGGCTCCCTGCCTCAGAGCCTTTTTTAAGTTTGTGTTCCAGTCGCCTGTTGAAGAGATGCCGGAGTGTGTTTGTTTTCCCCTGCGGCCACTCACTGCGCTGGCTTAAATAGCAGCACTGAGGTTTGTGGCGCCTTTTTTTTTTTTTTTCCCTGTAATCTACTGTCCTGGTTCCCTGCTCAGTCCCCTTTTTAAACAGATGAATGGGCGACTTCCCATGGCTCCAATCCCCAGCCAAAAGGGCACCTGGACCGGTGTATTTTGTACAGAGAACCGTGGCTCTGGGGTGCCGACAAAGCAGCCGCACGGGGCAAAGCAGCGGTGCCGGCCGGCACAGCCACGCTGGCCCAAACAGCCGCACTGGTGACCTGTGGAGCTCCTCCGCCTGGGAATTTCCTAGTCTGTGGGCAATAAAAATGCGGCGTCCACTCACCCTCTGCGCTTTTACTGGGAGCTGCAATCCTGAGCTGTTTCTAAACGGCCATCTTGGATCGAGCCAATTTCCATTTCTTGATGGGAAAAGACTAAGAATTGGCAGCCATCTTTTGTCCATTTCAAGGCTATTTTTGAAAAGTTGCACTTTTAGTATTTTCCTTAAGCAGTAAAATGGAAATGGAGAAGGCACACTGTAGATATTCAATAAATATTTGATGGATGAATTGAATGAATACATGAATGTATATATGCAAAAGAGTTGGCCATGTTTTGTGATTTCTAAGGGACCTTAGAAAGAGAATTTTCTAATAGCAGAAATATACTACTGAACTTGCCCAGGGATATTGTTTAACTGTTAGATTGGAAAAAGAAATGCTTCATGTCTGATCAAAGGCTTAATGTCAGCATAGAATGGTGTTATTAGTTAAATCATATTATTAACTACAGATTGCATACATATACCACAATGCTGAGCTTGGGGAAGACTCAATGCTTGTCCACTTCCTTGCCATTTAGGTGGGATACTTATTACAAAGAAATATTAATGGTATTTCATTTGTTTATGAATTATAATCTAGCAGATAAAACTGTTGCAGGCATAAATTCAGAAATATGAGCTATTCACTTAAAAACTTAATATTAAAAGGCTTTAAAGTCAATATATACATTTCATCTTTACCGAACAATTCTTCATTTATAAATCATACTGTTCCTCTGCCTAACTTTTCCTAATATTTGCTTTTCTTCCTTTGCTATGATAGCAGTCCTGAAAGTCAGAACTTTTCTAACTTAAGGCAGTACTATTGCTTTAACATTATAAAGTAAATACTACTAGTTATTTTACTGATTTAGGCATCACACAGAAGTCATATCAAAATTCTGAGGGAATTCATAACAATAACTTTTGGGAAAAGTGTTATTAAGAGATTAGTCAGCTGTTCAAATGGGAGTTGGGTGTATAAAACTGTGTACTAGGTATTAAATGCCCAAAGCAAATACTGTTCTCCTGTTTGAACAAAAAGAAGTACTCATGAGGACCAAATATAAAAAAGAAACATTAAAAAAAAAAAAAGACTTGAACTTGAAAGTCTGTTCCTGAATGCCTTTACTTGTTCTGCTCTTTTGCATATCCTTCATCCTCCTCTGTCTAGAACTCACATTTTCGCAGGATTTTCTCCTGATTCCAATCAGAGGCCTGCTCAAATTCCACCCCACTCATCAGAGTGGCCTGTCATGACAACCCTTGCTAAAATAGCATCCCCATCGTTCTAACTTTCTTCATGGCACATACATACAGTTGTTGCCTTCTTGTTTATAATTTGCCTCTCTCCACTGAAAGCAGGGGCATCACTTTCTCACTGTCAGCCCTACAGTGCCTGGCACATAGAATTTGCTCAATAAATACCTGGGAGTTACTTCTAAGAGCTAGCCCCCAAATAACAGCTTAAGGTAATGCACAAGAGGTGAGAGCTCAGACACTCCAGATCTAGGTACATGTTTTTGCAAAAGAGAAAAATAAATACTGCCGACTTAGATCCCAGCCCTAGATTCATCTATGCCAATTGTGGAAAAGGCTGCAGCTTCCAGATTGCCCTCATTATTCATGGATCAGAAATAAACATTGTTTCTTCCTCTTTAAACATTTCTTATCATCGTTATTTATTATTTCATACTAACCGTGCCTTTGCAATGCTCTTCAGAAAGACAGACTTCCTGTCTTTCATGGCACCTCCCAAATTCCACCTCCCACTGACTCCCCTACTTTGGGATTATAAGCTATCAGTTATCTTGACAGTATAAAATGATTGGTTGGAAATATCCTTCATTTGGATTGTTTAAAGTTTTCCAGATGTGTGGAGTAGCAGTTAGCGGGATAAAGTCAGCAAAGTGTCAAACGTGTTATTTTACTCCTGCAAAATGATTTTCAACTCTTCTTATACCCAAATAAGTGCCCAGAAATTCCAAAGAATCAAAAACATCATTGTTTCTCAATGCTTTCGCCGTCAGTTCTATTTCAGGAGCCAACTGTACCCATTCCCAAATGTGGAGAATAATTGTATGCATTTATAGAATTGAAACAGAGTTTCCAAAATATTTGGTGACGTTGAGGTTGGTGTTGCCCGTTTTTTTTTTTTTTTTTTAGGGACAATCAATATCTCACTAGAGTAAATGTAGCATCAAATTGCATTATTTTAGTGGCAGGGCTTCTAGTTATGATTCAGTTGATAAATCTGGTGCTAAGTATGCAATAATCTTGCTCCCCCGTTTATGTTTGCCTCTGTGCTAATTTTCTTTTTAAATTGAACTCTTTAGAAGAGAACTTAAGGTGTAGAATTTCTATTTCAGTTAAATAGTTTTGGTTCATTCATAGTACATACCCAGCTCTCCTGGCCCATTGCCAGTCATACTTAAATGGTTGTTGAGCTAATCAAGATGGTTTCATCATGCCATGCAACTTGTCTACTGCCTCATAATCTCAGTTCAAATAATTCCAAGGAAGAAATGTAGATTTAGTCTACTGTGCTGGGTAGATGGGAGGACCACTGCATCCTTACTGGGTCACTTCATTTGGTACTAAGACTTGAAGTTATTGAGATTTTTTATCTGTTTGTTTGCCTTACTTGAGTCTCCCTAACTCTTAAAGCAGGAAAGTGCTTGAGTTCTCACATAAGCAGTTCAGCTAGTGGCAGTCAGTGTATATAGAAACATGATGTAATAGCTGGAAGGAACACTTGATTCCCAGTTTCCCCAAGCACAACACCAATATGCAGCCTGTTGAGAAATGAAGAGCATCTCCCTGGCTGCTTGGGACAGTGGTTTCTTTTTTTTTTTTTTCCCATTTATTTATTTTATTGCATTTTACGTTTTGGGGTACATGTGAAGAACATGCAAAATTGTTGCATAGGAACACACGTGGCAGTGTGATTTGCTGCCTTCCTCCCCATCACCTACATCTGGCATTTCTCCCCTTGCTATCTCTCCCCAGCTTCCCACCCCCCACCGTCCCTCCCCTATTTCCCCCCAACTGACCCCAGTGTGTAGTGCTCCCCTCCCTGTGTCCATGTGTTCTCATTGTTCAACACCTGCCTATGAGTGAGAACATGCGGTGTTTGATCTTCTGCTCTTCTGTCAGTTTGCTGAGAATGATGGTTTCCAGGTTCATCCATGTCCCTACAAAGGACCCAAACTCATCGTTTTTGATGGCTGCATAATATTCCATGGTGTATATGTGCAGCCACTCCCAGGGAACTCTCCATGGTAAGGGAAGTTTACTCAAGTCGTGAGAAACACTGATCTTCATTATAAGTATAAAGAGAGCATTTTAGGGAATAATTCCAGTTCCAGTAGTGTGTTTTTGCCAAATATAACCAGGGGGCATTTAGTATTTTGAGGTGATAACTTGAAGAAGAAAGCCCTTGTCTTTTATTAAACAATTTATAATTAGTTACATACCTGTGTTCCTTTGAGATTATAAACTCTTCGAAGTTAGGAACAATGCCTGTCTCTCCCATTGCTCTATTCCCAAGGCCGAGAACAGTGTTTAACACGTGGCAGAGGGTCAGTAAATATTTATAGATTGAATGATGAAGGAATGAATGATTTCCTTGAAGTTCATAGCAATTGCTGTCCAAGATCATTTTGTTGTTGTTGTTGTTTAATTTGTTTGTAGAGTAAAAGGGATCTGCACCATATTATGTGAACAGCAAAATTATGAGCACGACAAATTACATGCAATTGATCTTTTCTTGTTAATGTTGAAGGTCAAGTTCTTTCATATATACCAATTTGTCAATATACTTTGGCCTTTTGTGACACTGGATTTCTAGCAGCAACTATTGGTGATTTTTTTTTTTTTACAGTATTGTTGGGAGGTTTTAAGAGGTGATTATTATGAGAAATGCCATATGTTTACCTATAGGTCATTCTGGTATTTGCTTGCAACTGCATTCTCCACAGCCCCTAGCACTTGGTAAAATATAGAAGCATTCTATTCTTCCTCCCCTAGAGTTACCCATATACCACTTAATATCTGTAGGTACTTTGTACATATCACTCCCTCTTGGAGAGAAAAAACAGCTGCAATATGCAGTGGCTTATTCTAAAATATGTTTAAGAAATACTTCAGCCTCAAGTATTTAAAAGCTTAAAGAGAACAGTACCTTAGTTGGAATAAATCCAGTGTTCAAAGTTTGAAGAAATCCGGTCAGCTTTAAGCAAGCTTCTAGATTTATCCCATAGTTTAAAAGACTTAGGCAAGGGAGACTAAAGCATGGAAGTTATTTTTAGCACCACTGAAATTGTGGAGGGACACTTTGACTGCTTTGCAATTTGAGAAGGTTTTTCTATTATGCTTAAAACATGAGGTCTCCTTCCTCCCAAGGCAACACTAGCTTCTAAGCCAGTGTTTGTGAGGCTAGTAGGAGTCTTGTCAATTGTCGCTCGTCAGTTGTGACCAGAGGTTTCTGGCAAGAACATGCAGTGGACATAAGAAGAAAACACACTTTTCAGATGCATATGAATGTTAAAGCTTTAAAGATGGACAAAGTCTAAACAAATTCGCTTCTGGTTTTGATGTAATAAAATAGCAAGGTCAAAGCCTATAACTGTTCCCTCTCAGTATAAACTTATATATTTAAAAAGACCCATATATTAGCATACTTTTATGCTGGATTTTACATTTTAATAGTAAATATGCTTCAATGTCTTACCCTGGGGGGAATTTCATGGGCAATTATGTTGATTGTTTTTGTTTCCTTTTTATTTTTTTTGAGACAGGGGTCTCACTATGTTGTATGTTGCCCAAGCTAGTTTGGAACTCCTGGGCTCAAGTGATCCCCCTGCCTCAGCCTCCTGAGTAGTGGGGATTACAGGTATGCACCGCTGTGCCCAGCTATGTTGATTGTTTTTCTAATTGCAAGGTGCAATTTAAAATTTATCATTACTTAAATAAAAATGTAATTACTTAAATAAAAATTAAGGCAGAGAGGAAGCACAAGGAGAACTCTAGTTATCGTAAAAATAAGGGTGATGTAATGGAAATGCGAAAGTGGTAGTTTCCTCAAACACAGTAACATTTGTTATCCATTTGGGACCAGATTTTTGCCTGACAAAGGGGCATTAAGGATTAGATTGTCTTCTGTTATATTGCTCTTAATTTTAGAATATGTAAAAGGAAAGCATGAGATCAATTTTTATTGTGATAAAATGTGCATAAAATTCACCATTTTAATAATTTTAAAGTATACAGTTCTAGGGCCTTTTACTACAATGCTGTGCAACTGTCAGCACGAGCTATTTCAATAACATTTTCATCACTCCAAAAGGAAATCTTTTACCTATTAGGTAGTCACACCCCAGTCTCCTTTCCTCCTAACCCCTGGCAACCAAGTACCAGACTTAGGCAACTGGTAAAAGTTGCTTTCTGTCTTTTGTATCTGCCTTTTCTGGATATTTTGTACAAATTGGATCTATTTTTTAAAAGGAGAAAATCTAAGCCAGCCATAGTTATCATTTGCTGAGTGACATAAAAGCAAATAGTTGAATTTCACAATTAGGGGACCTTTCCTTCTGCCAGCTAGCCATACCATAAGTGAAGGACAAACAGGCAAATCATGATATTGAGCAGAAATGAGTGTTGGAATATCTAGGTATTGTAGATGAGAGCCTAGAATTTGAGGTGAATTCCCATATCCCAGAAACCTTAAAAATTATTTCACCAATAATTTTCTGTCTGCCATTTTCTTTTTACTCTTTCTGGAGTAAAGACAGAAAATTTTTATTATATTCTGATTTTGGATCACTGGGCTGATCCTTTGTCATTTTTCCCCTTCTACTTTTAGGGTGTTTACTCCATGCTATTTATTTTTATGTACTTGTATTTTTTATTTTTTTAATTGTTAACGAAAGAAATTTATTTCTTACAGTTCTGGAAGCTAGTAAGTTTAATAGTATGACACATGCATCTGGTGTGGACCTTCATGTTGCATCATCCCATGGCAGAAGAGCAGAAGGGTAAGGGAGCGTGTACAAAAGTGAAAGAACTAGGGGCTGGGATTGCTTTTATAACAACCCACTCTCTGGATAACTGATCCACTCCCAAGATAACTACATTATTCCATTAATAAAGGGTCCACCATCAGGACCTAATCACTTCTTATTGAGCCTCACCGTTGAACACTGTTGCATTGGGGATTGTTTCCAACATGTGAATTTTGGAAGACAATGCTATTTATTTTTAATTTCCATTGACTGTTTAAAAAAAAACCTCTGGATGTTCTTTTCATACAGGATCTGGGAAACTGGAGATCTAGTTGCTTCTTAAACATACTTTCAGCTTTTTTCCCTTTTTTTTATAATTCCATCTTCTCCTCAACTCCCTGAGGTACTTAATGCTTCCAGTTCCTGAGGCTTTTGAGTAATCTATGGCGGGGATCATCAAATTTCTTTTCTAAAGGGCGAGGTAGTAAATATTTTAGACTTTGTGAGACATATAACTTCTCAACTATCAAATACAGCTGCTCACAACTGCTCAACTCTGCCATTGGATTAGGAAAGCAGCCATAGATGATACGGAGATGAATGGGCATAACCTTGTTCCAGTAAAACTTTCTTTACTGACCCCTGGTCTATGATCCATCTGCTTTCCAACTTCCAAACTTTTATTGCTTTCATTTGTCCCCACTCCAATTCTTGTTATTTTGAGACCGTATATTTTTAATGTTTTTATTGTCATTTTAACAGAATTTCAGCAGTGAAAGTAAATAAATATTTTGCTTCTTCATCATCTTTACCTTGATACCACAGGTGAGCACGAATACGGGGTAGTGTGAAGTATGAAAGTTTGGTATTTCCATTACTTGTTTCTGTAATTGGACCTGGACACCACAGGCTTTTTACACACACTAATTTGGGTCTTTTAATCTTCCTTTTCCTTTCTTGTGACACAGATTTTACTATCATTTCAGGCTTTATCTAGAAATATATTTCCAGCAATAGGTAGGATCTTAGCATTTGTGATTTCATGTAAAATTAATAGAACATAGATTATAGGCAATGCAGCCAGTGTAGGAGACTAACTTGCAAAGCACAGGTGAGAAAAACAGCCCTCCGAAAGAAGGACTAGCATCAGCAGAATATGCTGATAATCTGGAGGCTGTAGCTTCTCTGATTGCCCACCAGGGGTAGAACTGAGGCCACTGAGAGCAGTTGCTAGTCCTCGCACCCTGAGACCTTGAGCAATGGTGGCAAAGAGGACAGGAAGCCACTCTCTGAGTCAGCAGCTCCCAAATATAAACCAGGAGTAGCAGCACATATGTTCCCAAACTGTGATTACACTCCACAATCCCCTCCCTTCCTCTCTCAGAGCAAATCACAACCATTGTCAATGTACTATTGCTGAGGAAAGAGAACTGGAAAATAAATCCACTGTATTTTCCAGTGAAAATACTATTTAATGTTTAAATAAATATTATAGAAGCAACAGCTCTCAGATATGACTGCATGTTGCGATCACCTGGGGAATTATGAAAACTCCTAAAGCCCAGGCACCACCCTAGACTATCAATGTCAGACTCTCTGAGGGTGGGGCCCATACATTAGCATTTTAAAGCTCCTTGGAGGATTCCAGCGCACAACCAGGTTGAAACCTCATTTTTCTGCCCCTCCAACCCCCCATGGATTTTCGATCAGCTCACTTTCCTCAGCAAAGGTAAATTGACACAAGAACACGACACAGAGCAAAGAGTGTTCTGACTTGAATCAGGAAATTTAGGAAACTGTAGAGTACCATTATGGTTTTAGAACATAAGCTTTTTTAAATGTAAGACTATGAGAGTTATGTCATATTTAATAAAAGCTCAAATTTAGGCACTATTTTAAGAACTTTCCATATAACATTTCATTTAATCTTCATAAGAAACCTATGATGGATTATTATCACTTTCATATTATTACCAAAAGAGATCCTAAAGCACAAGGAGGTTAATTTACTTGTATTAGTCCGTTTTGTGTTGCTATAAAAAAATTCCCAAAGCTGGGTAATTTATAAAGAAAAGAGGCTTACTTGGCTCACAGTTCTGCAGATTGTACAAGCATAGCACCAGCATCTGGTCAGCTTCTAGTGAGGCCTGAAGAAGCTTTTACTGATGGTGGAAGGGTGAAGGAGGAGTAGGCATGTTACATGGAGAGAGAGAGGAGTGGGTGCCAGGCTCCTTTTAATAACAAGCTCTCAAGTGAACTAATAAAGAGGAGATTCACTCATTACCAAGAGGATGGCATTAAGACATTCATGAAAGACCCACCCCCATGACACAAATGCCTCCCACTAGGTCTATTTTCAACACTGGGGATCACATTTCAACATGAGAGTTGGAGGGGACCAGTATCCAAACCATATCACTTGTCCAAGGTTACACACAGGAAGTAGGTGGCAGACTGGGGGGTCCATTCCTAGTGTTTAAGGTCATGGCTACAATGTCTCTACATTTAATTTTGCAAATGGATGATGCCTTCATAGAAAAGAATCAAATTATAATAAATATAAAACTGAGCAAAAGTATAAATCTGTGGGTACAGCACATGTCCACAATCTTTTATCTCAATTCTGAAATCCCCCAAAGCTTTAAAAAACCATGTTTGGAAATTTGGCCCCCAAACTCATTTGCCTTTAAGACCTGAATCTAACCCATGTGAGGTCATGCATAATCCTTTTTTTTCCCACCATACTATAAATATTCACATTTTTTGTGGCACAGTCATTATGTTTTACTACTCTTTACTCTGGCAGACTCAGCTAGGGCTGTTTGGTAATGTATGGCTGTGGAAATCCAAAGCACTGTATGCCAAATGTTTCTAGTCCTCCATTCTCTAGGCACATTGTAGGGTTATACTTTCCTTCCCTTTTAAAGTTAGATATAATCATTTGACTTGAATTGGCCAATGAAATGTGAACAGATGTACTATATGTCATTTCCTGACTAATACACTCTGACAGCCTGGGACCTTGAAGAGATATAGACCAGAGCCCTACCGCTGCCAACTTGGATTTGGGGGATATTTGTTACTGGAGCATAATGTAGCCTAGCCTGATAGATAAAAGAGTATACTATCTTACATTTCTAAAGTCTGAAAGATTCTGAATTCTGAAACAGAAATGACTTAGGGTTTCAGATAAGAGATTATGAATCTTTATTTGAATATTTGAATCAGGATATTTTTCCCCAAGAAAATTTGAACTGTGTCGTTACTGTGAATGCAGCTATTTCCTGAAAAGAATAAACTAGCTTCTGAGCAATATCCTCTGAATTGAGCTCTAGGAGGTCAGAGATTGTCTGAGGTATCTTGGCAGCCTCAATGCTTGATATAAAGTGAACGCTTAGTAAATAGGTGCTGAACAAAATGGGTGGCATAAAGACAGTTATTTCCTGAAGTGTGAGTCTTCAGGGGAAAAAGCAAAGAAAGAGAACATAAGAGGTGAAGGCAAATGTTCTCTATTGCAGCTACTTCACAATTTGCCTTGTTTAACTAATGCACTGGAGTTGGGATAAACCCTGTTTGAAAGGATAGCATAGTCGCTGTAAATAAATGCCCCTGGAATGGAGATAAGGACTAACTGAGGTCATTTGAACAAGTAAGGCTCTTAGCATGGAATTCATTTATAGTTAACCTGCAATAATTTTAGCTATTATCAATATTAACTTTAAAAATGTAGCAATCCTCATGAAACTCTGTATAAGAGAAGGCAATTGCCTAACACTAACATTTTCAAACTGGGGTTTACTGTGTTCTTTGGTGTTATGGACTGAAAGTTTGCATGCCTCCCTCCCCTAATTCAAACGTTAAAACCTTAACCCCGAATGTGATATGATGCTATTAAGAGATGAGGCCTTTGGGAGTTCATGAGGTTATGAGGATGGGGTCCTCATTAATGGGATTAGTGCCCTTATAGGAGGGGCCCCAGAGAGATCTTTTGCTCTCTTTTCACTATCTGGGAATGCAACGAGAAGTTGGCCACCTGTAACCCAGAAGCAAGCCCTCACCAGAGTCCAACCATGTTGGCACCCTGATCTTGGAATTCCAGTCTCCAGAACTGTGAGAAAATACATTTCTGTTGCTTGTAGGTTACCAACTCTATGATGCATTGTTATAGCAGCCTAAGATGGCTGAGACCTAGGGACTCTGGAGCACCTTTTTAGTTCCCCTAGGCTGGGGAATGTCAGAGCTCTTGGGAAGGGGAAGGAGAAAGGCCTGACTCAGCAATGCCTGCTTCAAACTTAACCGATCTGCCTTACTGCCATCACATATTAGCACCCGCATAGGATTTTGTTTGAAAAAAGGATCCTGTAGGTAAAAGGAATCTTGAAAGCCATTTAAAAATATATATTTTAGAAAGATCTTCAGCAGCAGTTGTTGAAAACCAAGTCTTTTTGATACATTTTATTTCAAAATAAAATGAATTAGTAACTGACTCATAAATCCCTGGTATTCTGGCCAATTAAGATTTTAATGTAGCATCTTGAGATAACATTTGAAAAAAATATGCAATGCTCTAGCAGTCATGAGCATATAAATCCTTACATTTTCCCTGCCTCCTCAGAAACCAAAAGATAGACTTGGAAATTTGTAGGTTAATCACATGAGGGTTTTGCTTAGCTAGAATTTAATGAGATGTTCCTTAAAGCTCCTAGAATTGTCTTCTTGGCTCATGAATTAGTGGCTCTGTAGGGCACAGGCTATTAGTGTGTTCTGACTTAAAGCAAAATTAGAGACTTGGAGAAGAGGCTGTTACATGGATTCCATTTTCATGGTCCCATGAATGTGGCAAATGTAATACCACTGAGTAACATTGGCTCAGTCTGGGTTTAGGATTGTGTGGCATCTGGTGTGTGTATACAAGATGGTCATTCCCTTATCAACTGACTGGTCCATATAGTCTCACACAAGAAGGTGCTTTTCTTACTCACCCTTCCTCCCAAATGGGGCTTCAAGGATTCCTGTTCTGAGAGTCTTGTGGGGAAAAGAAAAGAGAAACTTGAAACTTCCTGAGCATGTATCTGTCCAGAAGTAAAAGAGGAAGGAGGACTGCTTAGAACAGCTAATCTTAAGATGGAGACATTCAGAAAATGCAAAGTTTTCAAAGACAAGTCTGATTGTTTCAAAATTTTGGCTAGAGTGAACCCTGCAAAAGTGTGTGTGTGTGTGTGTGTGTGTGTGTATGTGTGTGTGTGTATGCATGTGTTGGTAAGCGGAGGTAGAAGGGGGAAATAGAATGTTTTTTCTTTTCTTCTTTTCTCTTATCTGGAATGTCTCTGATTCCTAGGATTCTCAATTGAAATCAAGCTGGCTGCTCCAATAGGTGGTGATCACACTGACCCAGAGGCCTGAGTAGGCCAAGTGGGTGGTGGCTTGGCAGAATCTAGGGTTCCTTTGCTTGCCAGTGAGTTGTCTGATGGTTGAGACAATGTCAAATTCAACTTTTAGTCTCCCAGAAGGTGCTCAGTTGTTTTTGTTTTTCGGTTGCATAACTATTTTGTGATTAGTAAAATTGTATATATTTAAGGTGTTCAACATGCTGCTTTGATATATATGTTCATAGTGAAATGATTACTAACAGTCAAGCATATTGACATGTGATATGGTTTGGCTCTGTTTCTCCACCCAAATCTCACCTTGAATTGTAATCTACATAATCCCCATCTGTCAAGGGTGGGACCAGGTGGAGGTAATTGGATCATGGGGATGGTTTTTCCCATGCTCTTCTCTTGATAGTGAGTGAGTTCTCCTGAGATCTGATGGTTTTATAGCCATCTGGCATCTCCCCTGCTTGCATTCACTCTGTCCTGCCACCCTGTGAAGAAGGTGCCTGCTTCTCCTTTGCCTTCTGTCATGATTGTAAGTTTCCTGAGGCCTCCCCAGCAATGTGAAACTGAGTCAATTAAATCTTTTTCCTTTATAAATTACTCAGTCTTGGGTATTTCTTCATTGCAACGTAAGAACAGACTAATACACATGACTTTACCTCACTTAGTTAACTTTTTTTTTTTTTTTTTTTTTTTTTTTTTGGTGAGAGCACCTGAAATGTACTCTTTTAGAAAATGTCCAGTATATACTACGGTATTATTAATTAGAGTCTTCATACTGGACCTTAGATCTCCAGACTTATTCATTCTACGTAACTGAAACTTTGTACTCTCTGACCAACATCTCCACATTTTCCCCTTGTAACTATTAAAGGCACTTTTATTTCTTTTTAAAAACTGAGATATCATTTACATGCTAAAAATTCACCCTTTTAAGACATACATGCAACCAACAAGCGTATTATAAAAGCTCAATCACTGATCATTAGAGAAGTACAAATCAAAACCACAATGAGATACCATCTCACACCAGTCAGAATGGCTATTAGTAAAAAGTATAAAACCAGCAGATGCTGGCAAGGTTCCAGAGCAAAGTAAATGCTTACACAATGTTGGTGGGAATGTAAATTAGTTCAGCCATTGTGGAAAACAGTGTGGCAATTCCTTAAAGACCTAGAAACAAAAATACCATTTGACCCAGCAATCCCATTACTGGATATGTAACCCCCCAAAAATAAGTCATTCCACCATAAAGACTTATGCACATGTATGGCCATCACAGCACTATTCACAACAGCAAAGACATAGAATCAACCTAAAAGCCTATGAACGATAGACTGGATAAAGAAAATGTGGTATATACATACCATGGAATACTATGCAGCCATAAAAAAGACTGAGATTATGTTTTCTGGAGGAACATGGATGGAGTCAGAGGCCCTTATCCTTAGCAAACTAACGTGCAAACAGAAAACTAAATACCACATATTCTCACTTTCAAGTGGGAACTAGATGATGAGAACACATGGCCATATAGAGGGGAATAACACACACTGGGGCCCACCTGAAGGTGAGGGATGTGAGGAGGGAGAAGTTCAGGAAAAATAACTAATAGATTCTAGGCTTAATACCTGGGTGATGAAATAATATATACAACAAACCCCCATGACACAAGTTTACCTATGTAACAAATCTGCACATGTACCCACAAACTTAAATTAAAAGTTAGAAAAGCACAGTGACTCATACCTGTCATCCCAGCACTTTGAGAAGCTGAGGCTCATGGATTGCTTGAGCCCAGGAGTTCGAGACCAGCCTGGGCAATGTGGCAAAATCCTGTCTCTGCCAAAAAAAAAAAAAAATTAGCCTGGTGTGGTGGCACATGCCTGTAGTTCTAGCTACTCAGATGGCTAAGGTGGGAGGATCACTTGAGCTCAGGAGGTCAAGGCTGCAGTGAATACTAATGGTGCCACTGTACTCCAGCCTGGGTGACAGGGCGAGAACCTGTCTCAAAAATAAATAAATTAAATACATACATACATATTTTTAAAAAGTCACCCTTTTACGTAAGTGCCTGATCAGTGGTGTTTAGTGTGTTTACAAGGTCAGACCTTAGGCACTATGCCTCCTATATCTTAATAATGAATCCATCCTTCTTTCATGAATATAATAGCCAGTGGTCACTGATATGGGTGGGCTAGGGCCCTGGGAGCCTTATCTCCCTAAGGAGACCTTTAGAGGAATAACAAGAAACAGGCTCCTTCCCACGCAGGCTAAGTTTGGTGCTTTTATTTCTTGAAGCCGCAAAATCAACATTCCTTGGGACAGCAGAATAGGAGTGTTAGAGCACAGCTAGAGCTGTACGAGGAAAGTCATGTTTATCAGAGGAATCTCCTCCTTAAGTTTATCTCAGATGCTGCAGTTTGCATCCCAGGAGAGAAAAACTAATTCTGCTTTCCCCAGATCCCATTTGTAATCTGTGAAAGGCAGTGGAAACTGGCAGACATCCAGCCCATACCTCCCTTCTCAGGATGTGCATGCTTGAGGCTGAAGCAGTTAACTCAGCTTTTTGCCCTGATTTTTTGCATTTTCTCCTATCTTAAAGACTCTAAGAGTGAGAAAGCTAACCCTAGTGATATATTTGCAGTCATAACCCACCCACATTCTATAGCATCTTGCCCTGGGAATGCCCCTCTTCACCAACACCTTCCTTGGCAATAGCCGCCTTGGCCAGTGTGGTGTGGGACTTTTGAGCCAAGGATGGCTGGATAATGAATAGACCAGTGCCACTCAAGGTGCAGACCATAGGCAACATCAGCATCACCTTAAGCTTGTTAGAAATGCAACATTTCAGGCACCCCCAAAATCAGGAACTCTGAGGGAGATGCCCAGAAAACTGTGTTTTAATAAGTCCTCCAGGAAATCTGTTTGCACGTTAAAATTGGAAATGCCCTGAGAACAACCCTGATTAGGTAGGGCTTGGGGTGCTAAACCTAACGACATGGCTGAAAGCTAGTGCAAAATCAATAAAAAGAAATAAGTAGACCAACTCAAACCTCTGAAACTTATCTATACATGGCCATAAATACTCACACATTGTATCATTTCATGTAGTCTAAAAATGAATTTGACTTACCCTCTCCTACCTACATCTGTTGCTTTCTCATTTGGTAATATTCTTCTTTCTATTGCAAATATATTACATTTAAGAAAAGAAAAAATAGTGGACAGGGAGTGAAAAGAAGGAAAACTGTTTTTTTTAACCCTGCTATATCCTGTGCCTGTTCACCTAGCATTAAAACTCTAATTTAAAGATAAGTCTCATTAAAGATGTCCTTTTTCTAATGAGACTTATCTTCAAGGCTGGGTGCGGTGGCTCACGCCTGTAATCCCAGCACTTTGGGAGGCCAAGGCAGGTGGATCACCTGAGGTCAGGAGTTCAAGACCAGCCTGGCCAACTGGTGAAACCCTGTCTGTACTAAAAAAAAAAAAAAAAAAAAAAAAATTAGCTGGGCATGGTAGCCGGCACCTATAATCCCAGCTACTTGGGAGTCTGAAGCAGGAGAATCACTCGAACCTGGGAGGAGAAGGTTGCAGTGAGTGAAGATTGTGCCATTGCACTCCAGCCTGGGTGACAGAGTGAGACTCCATCTCCAAAAAAAAAAAAAAAAAAGTCCCTTTTCAGGAGTGGGATTTTCCAACAATAGAATTTAGGAATCTAAGATTCCTAACCATGGTAGTATTTAAAACTTTTGCCTAGATTTCCATTGTCAAATAAAAAACAAATCCAGGTTTAGCTAAGGATAAACTTTATTCAAAAGGACTATTTCGATAAGGGGTGGGGAATTGTTGAATATGGGGAGAGAACTTTGCAATAGGGTGAATGGTCCCACCAGAAGATCTGCAAGCACCACAGTGGTCAGATAGAAAGGAATTTTCTTTTATAAGAAGGAATAAACAACGCGTGAAAGAAGCAGACATGAGGAGCAAGATGAGCAGAAGATGCCTTTCCTTGAGAGTCAGCCAATTCTCTTGAGGGGCCATTCAAGGGGGATTGGTTGTTCAGCATTTTGATGCTATTGGCAGGCATTTTGTCCAGATTAGTCAGAGGTTTACAAACAGTTCAGTTAATCATTTGTGGCAATGAATGGAAATTTGTAGTGTCTGTGTTTGGCCTGTCCTAGGTAAACAAAGGGGTTATTCACAAGTCTTCTTAAAGTCATATGGTTAAGAATGGTGGTCTTGTGTAGTAAGCCCTTCCTCCAGACCCAAAAGGGTGGAGGAATTTCTTAACCTTGCTGTTTTCCAGGCAGTATATGTCATTGTCAGTATTTATCATTGAGACCTTTAAAAATACAAAGCTCTTAGCATTTATCTAATAATGCAATTATCTTTAATTACAAAACACATTTGTTGCCTTCCATTTGACCAACCTATGTGTTTTGTAATTAAAGGGAATTTGCTTTATTAGGTAAATGCTAAACTTCTTTTTTAGAAGAGGAAGTAGTAACCAAGCTTAGCATTAAATACATGTAAATACATAACATAGATTTTAAAAAAATATTTTGAGGATAGAATTGGATGAACTATTTAAAGCTGGATGCAAGAGTTGGAACTGAAAGAGATACTACATATTTTTTCCAAGTCAGTAAATCTGGTATGTACAATATGTCATACTGGTGAACAAAGAAATGCTGGGCAGTCATGAATTACATAGTAATGAGAGAACAATGTGGCTAAGAGGGTGTTCCCAGGTTGTCCTGTTAGCACCACTTAAAAATAATCACCATGGTTGAAGTGCTTTTTTCCTGTGGAAAGCTTAATTAAAGCAATACAACTAAGAGCAGGGGATATTTAGGTAGGAGGTAAGGTGGGGAAAAGGTTAATTTTTCAAATACCACTTTTTTTAGTGCTGTGGGGGACTGTGACCATCAGCTGACTATAACTTCTATAAAATAATGCAAATCCTTTCTAATATCATCTTGGGGTCTTGACAGAATGTTCTAGTTTTGCACTGTTGTTCTCTATCATTATATCACTCAGTATAGAATCATAGATTGATTGTAGGAACTGCAAATTCCTTATGGGAGACTTGTCCCTGACCTTGTTGGTGTCCTTGGGGGATTTTTAGCAGAATAGGAAAAACTTCTTACCAGGGATGGGTCTAAAACCCCTTCAAAAAAACCAATGACAACAATGACAAGAATAGGTGTCTTAGTCCATTCAGGCTGCTAAAATAAAATATCATAAACTGGGTAACTTATAAACAACAAACATGTATTTCTCATAGTACTGGAAACTGAAAAGTCCAAGTTTGGGCAGATTTGATGTCTGGTGATGGCCCACTTTCTATAGATGGCACATTCTCACTGTGTCCTCCACAAGGTAGGAACAAAGGAGCTTCTTTGCACCTATTTGATAAAAGCTCAATCATGAAGGCTAATCCTGTTCACCAGGGCTGCACTCTCATAACCTAACCACCTCTTTAAAGCCCCACCTTCTAATACCATCACCTTAGAGGTTAGGATTTCAACATATGAATTTGGTTGGTGGGTAGGTGGGTGGGGGGACACAAACATTCAGACCACAGCAATAGGAAGCTACTAAGAATCAGCCAGGCTTGCTGGGCACATTGGTACATGCTTGTAGTCCGAACTACTGGGGAGGCTGAGATGGGAGGATCAGTTGAGCCCAAGAGTTAGAGTCCAGCTTGGGCAACACAGTGAGACACCATCTCAAAAAAGTTAAATAAATAAATAAATGTTAAAAAGGTATTTATTTTAAAAGAAAAAGAGTCAGCTAGGCACTGTCTTACGCAGTTTGTCAACTTTGTTTAAACCTTGCAACCTACTAATTGGGTATCATTTCACTCCACAGATGGCAAAATTAGATTTCCAGAAGGTTAGACTCAAGTCTTTTCACTACACTATAGGAAGCTTCTAAAATACATGGCAGAAAAGTTGTCCCTCTTTGAGCCCAGATTTCGGAAGGACCAGTAAGGGGCCATGAAGGAGGCAGAAGAAGGGCTTGTCTTTTTAGCTTCTCTCATCTATGAACCGCAATTACTGCATTTTAGGCTCATCTTTGCCAAGTTGTCAAATCAGTTTTGACACAAGCAGGCAGTGAAAACACCCTTTGAAAGATCAACTTTGGAATTCTTACTGCCTGCCGTATGCTTGATCGCTGGTGTATCCACCAAGATAGAACCATCCTCAAGCCCACCCAGCTCTCCACATAGCTGGAACTAGGTGCTCGGTTCTCCTTATTCTCCTTATTAGTGCTCCATTTTCCCTACTGAGACTGGAGGTGACCCTGATTCTGTACTCTATTTCTTGCTTTCCAAAGGATGGTATTATAATAAATTCAGTTAAAGATGTATGTGAGGTTTGGAGGGAGCGGGCAGATTTCTTTAGAGAATATTTTCTATCCAAATGTAAGAAAGCAAGACCTAGAAGACACTGAATATAATAACAAGAGGAGCTCACTCCAAAGTATGGACTTAGGTTAACCCTTAGTGGATTCAGGATGCTACAGTCTCACAGTAAGTATATGCATTTTAAAATTAGCCTCTAGTGTAACCTAACACTTCATTGCTTGTGGAAATTCCTCTTTTATCAATATGTTTTCTCAGCATAGCAAACTCTTTGAAACATTCTTCTGTACAAGTTGTAAATAGCATCTTTTTTTTTTTTTTCTTTTTCATCTTTGGCCTTTCAGAAAATAAACTTAGAATGTTTTAAGAGGATTAAAATATTTTTTCCACATTAAAGTTAGAGAGAACTGAGGTAGAATTGCACTGAGGGTGGGAGACTGACTTCTAACATATGTTCCAGGATCTGGTCTGCAGGTTTGTAGTTTCAGAAATTAGAATTGTGTGGTGCTCAGAGTCAATCAGCCTTAACCATATGTAGCCTAACTATACTCACAAGAGGCTGGCTTACAATCACAGTAACAACTTACTTGTTTACACTGAGAAATCCAATTTTCAAGAAGACTAAGAATACTTGTTTTATTTGTGTAGCACATTTTCTCCCTTGTAGGAAAGCTGTAGGTTTGGGAAAGTCATGGGAAATAGGACAAGAAAGAGCTAGATAAGCTCACTGGTTGGTGTCATCCCCCATGAACATTAACAACTTCTTAGGCAGAATTTGTTAAAAGATAACTTTTAACAAAAGGTAAAATCATGACTCTCATACAAATATAAACTAAACATGTAAAGTAAAATATTTTATGTGACTCAATCAAATGAGGGAGCCAACAAAATGTCACAACCATTTTAAAGTAGAATTAATGGGAACGAGGTGCTCTGGCTCACACCTGTAATCCCAGAACTTTAGGAGGCTGAAGCAGGAGGATCACTTGAGCCCATGAGTTTGAGACCAGCCTGCCAACCTAGTCAGACCCTGTCTCTACAAAAAATTTAAAAATAGAATTAACCATGTATGGTGGCATATGCCTGTAGTCCCAGCTACTCAAGAGGCTCAGCAGGAAGATCCTTAGAACCCTGGAGCTTGAGGCTGCAGTGAGTGAGACCCTGTCTCAATAAAATAAAATAAAATAAAATAAAATAAAAGTAGAATTAATGAGCCACTGATTCATATGGAGTAAAAAATTGTTGAAATGAACTTATAAGTGGACACAAACCTGGCTTTTTCCCAAGGGCTATGATTGAAGGAGTCAATTGAACTGTCACCAGACAGATTTTGTTTGCATGGCTTTATTTACAACTAGGAGAGTTGTAAAATAGCTCAAAGAAAATAAAAAGCTAGAATCAGATAACTCAGAAAATTGTGCTGTACACAATGCATAGTTTTCCCTTTGGAGATAGTAATCCTTTTTGATAATTCGTAATTTTCCTACAAACTGACATCGTCTTTTGACTGACAGTGATTATTTTGAAGGTCAGTTGTAGAACTGATTTCTCCTGGCCTTGGGACTCTTTTCTTCCCTCCTTTTTCTTTCACTGGCCTACAACTAAGTTTCCTTAACAATATACCCTAAGGAAGCATTTTTTATTATTTAAAAGAACCTTCAATTGATCCTTGGTTCAGTTAAAATTTTTGAGTATGTATTACAATGATTTTCAAACCTGGTTGATCAGAATCAGGTAGATTTTTAGAAATACAGACTACCAGACCGTCTCTGGATTTTCTGATCCAGACTCTCAAGGGCTGGAGCATTAGGACATAAGTCTTTAACAACAGTGATTTGAGGAGTCTGTGGATATACTCTGGATAAGAGGCAAAGGGACCTAGTGACAAACTGAATATTCTAGCAAGTAATAGGGGTGGAGAAGTTTTCATGAGTTGAAGATGACTTCTGGTCATTGAATGTGTCCAGAGACAAAATTACAACTAATTTAGTTTAAAGATATTAATGGGCTTTTATTTGTGATTCTAGAATCAGTTCTGATGAGCTGATCAGAGGAGGCTGGCTTTATAGACAGAAAAGAGTTGAGGAAGGCAAAAGCAGAAAAAAAAAAAAAAAACCAGATGAGTCACTTCAAAGTTACTTTCTTATAGAGGTTAAAGCAGAGGATAATTCCTTATGAGGCTGGCTAGAAACTGGCCTGTTTGGGGATTTGGCTATTATCTCTCTCCTGATTTCAAAGAAGGTCAGATAAACAACTTAGCTTCATGTTATGACATGGAACTTCAGCATGAATAACTCCATTTTTATTTCGTCTGTTGAGCCAAGTACAGAAGCTCAGTGCAAACCAATGACCTCCTCTAAATTTTAGTTAACAAGTGACTTGTTGGATGATGATAGGACCCATTATCTTCTTTACAATATTTAAATCCCTAAGATACTCACATCACACTACTATACTTTATAGCTTTTCCCTCCACCACAAATCTGGAATAATTCTAATGTTCAATATCACTTTAGAAAGACGCATTTTGTGATGAACATTTTGTATATGAACAATATAGAGGGTCACATTTTATTTTCTATTGGAAGCCAACATAGGATGGATTTGGTAGTGATGTTTGACTCCACTGAGTTTTATTAAATCATGATGCAAAAAAAAAAAAAAAAAAAAAAAAAACCTACAAAACCAAAAAATCACAATGTGGGTGTATCCTGAAATCTTAAAAGAAAGCTTGAACTATTTATTATTGCAAGTTGTATTTTTTAAAGTCATTTTCATAAGTGAAGCGGGTACACCTTGTTCCCACCACAGCTGCTTTTTGGAAAAGATTGTCAACTCAACAATGGCAATATTCATAAATTTGGAAGGGAGAGATTTATTTCTTATGTTGCAGCCTGCAGGGTGGCCATTCTGGGAGACTGGGAAGTGTAGCCTCCAGCCAGAAGTTGGAAACAGACACTTCAAGGCAGGGGGAAAAGGGAACAGGAATTTATGCTTAGCAGGATGGCCAAATGTACATATTCAATAAGCTATAGGAGAAGCCATGGTTATTTATGAAAGAGAAGCACGTGTATATCATGTGCAACGGAGTGTGATGCCCCTTCCTGGTTCCCATGTACAAAGAATGGTAGCATTAGCGCCATCCAAAGATGGAGTTTTTGGCCACCTGACATCAAAAGGTGAAGCAGAGGACATGAAACCCCTCACTGCATGTCCCCAATAGATTGGCCAGAACCATTCCATAGCAGGAAGCCCTTATCAGGAAGGAATGTTGGTGAGTTGTGTTGAAACTGCAAAAGGTAGGGGCAGCAGTCAGGTAGTTGGCTGATATGGTTGATATCAGCCGTGGAGTCTTTTGAAAGGGCTGGTTTCTATTTAACCTTTACGGAAGGAAGCCTAATGGTGGTTAGTGAGGGGTAGTTATAACTAGGTGTGTCTGACCTCCCATCCTGTCAGCTTTTCTGGGGTCCACTTGGCCAAGATGGAGTCCATTCACTCAGTTTGGGGACTTAAGAATATTATTTTTATTTCTCATGATATAAAAGCTGTTAGTTGACATATGCTCCATCTCCTATTTTTTTTCATAGGGGGGAAAAAACTACCTCAGCAAACAGTGATCAGTGATGCTAAAAACAGCTCTGTTGGTGGCTCAAGTGTTTCAAAAGATGAGGCATCACAAGATGGATCCAAGAAACCCTAATCTGTCAGTGTTAAGAAAGAACAGCATACACAGCAAGTGGCAGATGTGTTAGCCTTTCCAGCAGCTGGAGTGTGTATCCCAGAACAAGCCCAGCATATCACAGCACTAATTATTACAATGTTGGGGAATAATTATCAATACCAAACTACTTTCTTGTGGAGCAGTTAGGATTTCCTATGCTTCCCCTCCCTGCTCCTCCCTCCAGATTTCCTTTCCAGCTTGTGGGTATGTATGATGCCAAGAACCATTTGGATTTTAAAGGCTGAAAAATAAGTCAAATTCTTTCTCACCTGGGGTTGATTGGTTGCCAGCTGCTTCCTCCTTCGGGTTTCATCATATTCACTCTGTCATTGGGAAGGCCATGCATTGCTGCCAAAGACGACCTGAGAAGCAGCTTGAAACTCAGATGCATCAGAGATTCATATCAGGAGCAGATATGTTGAAATCATTGTCAGTTATCTCAGTTTCCTGACACAATTTTTTAAAGATTCTTTTGGCTTAAAGTATGTTAAGAATTTTGACTTCCACATAGGTATTTTAAGATTTAAATATCCTATAATACAAAGACATATGTGCCATATCTCCTTATGAATTTATTTTGTCTTTATTCTCCATTTTAATCCTGCAGTTTGCATGTACACCATCCACTCTGCACCTGATGCATATCTTGATCATAACATTTGTCAGTATATTCAATTCAACTGTATGTACATATCTGCTACCTCCATGGAAGCAACCTTGTTCTATTTATTTTTCTATCCTCATAACACAATGTTCTGTACATGTTTTAGTTAAATTGAATTTATTTCCTCTTGACTTAAGGGATAAGTCCAAACTTCTTTCTCTAGCTTGGTAATCAAAACCTTATTTAACTTCTTACCTATTTTCCTTTGATTATCTGCTTATAGCCAGTATTGGAAACAGGAAGGACCTAGGGGACGGAATCATAAAGCAATTTTAGTTTTGCTTCCTTCATTCTTTAAATCTTTTCTGTGAAGGTATTTTTTTCGCTTGTCCTCAGAATTTTCTAACTGCTCTTTGATAGTACAAATTTCTATAGTCACTGCAGGTTACATGGTACTAGCTTAATTCAGTAATTAAAATGTTTGGTGCCATATTATGAAACCCTGAAGTTGGGCCTACTGGAAGCAGAATGTCCACAGCCAGAGAATGGT
This sequence comes from Sapajus apella, assembly GCF_009761245.1. NCBI lineage: Eukaryota > Metazoa > Chordata > Mammalia > Primates > Cebidae > Sapajus > Sapajus apella. The sequence goes on from NW_022436957.1 coordinate 7,781,884, forward strand.
ACATGATTGGTTTTCCTTCATGTACATGACTCTCTTTCCTCTTCTGGAGCTTCTCCTCCTCTCTCAGATTGCTAACCATTGTTTCTGATTCCTTTAGAGTGAAAAGAAAGAAAAGAAAAGGAGGCAAGAAAATTCTTACTTGACTGTACTGCAGAGCCCTTTAGCCTTGGTGTCCTCACTTAGCAGGGATGGAAAGATGATTCTTCATATCATGGAATTTTCATTTGTTCTTGCCAGCCCCAAGGAATCTGAAAATACCTCCAGCTTTTCCTTGCTAAGATCAGTTTGCCCCTTTTAGTAGTTCTCTTGGATTGAATTAAAGCAATGCCATGTCAGCTCACCCTCATGCAGAGCTGACATCTGGTTCCTGGGAAACACTTCTGCATTATTCTTTGTGACAGACTCTGAGAGTTCAGATCCATCTCAATAAGCCCCTTCACTGTGCAGTACCTTCAAAGAAGGCAGCTCAACTGTCACCTTTCACATTTTGAGTGCGAGTCCAACACCCAAAGTGTAGAGGATTAGAGTAGTCCTTTTCATGATCTATTTCGCAGGCCTCCCATATTCCACTCCTGATAAACCTGGTCTAGTCAGTTGAAAGAAACTACACCACCAATTTGAACATAACTTTAATGTTAAAAAAAGAAAAGAATTTTTAGTTAAATAAAAAGTTCTTAACCACTGAAAAGATAAAAGGAGAATTCTAGGAAATAGCAGAGGTAACCATTGCTAAAAGCTACTAGCACCTTTAAGGCTGAAGGACAAAAGGGAAGAAGTTGGAATTATTAAAGCTTAGAAAATAAGGGAAGAACGCTCATAAAGCCGGGGTCTTAGTCTATTCCTGCTGCCATAACAAAATACTTTAGACTACAGATTTCCCTTGATCTTGGGCTTCCCAGATTCTAGAACTATGAGAAGCAAATTTCTATTATTTATAAATTACCCAGTCTAAAGTATTTGATATCTTGTAGGAGATTGCTCTGTGCCTATAGATGGTGCTTACTGCCACATCCTCACTTGATAGAAGGGGCAAATGTTGTGTCCTCACAGAGCAGGAAGAGCAGAAGGGAAAAGGGGCACTAGGATACTCCTCTCAATATCTTTTCTGAGAGTCCTAATTCCATTCATGAGGGTAAAGTGCTCATGACTTGATCATTTCCCAAAAGGTCCCACCTCTTAACACTATCACATTGGGGTTAGGTTCCAACGTATGAATTTTATTATGCATTCAAACCAATAGCAGCTGGTGTCTCTGGGATTCACACCTTTGAGGAGGGGTACTGCTCAGCCACACGAACAAACTCCTGCTGCTACAGTGATGAAGATTACTGAGGTGGCATGCATAGGAACTGCATGCTGACAGCCTGCCTTCAGAAAAGGAAAACTGGAAGGAGCAAGTTCTGCTGTGTTCCTCCTCCTGACTTTGTTTCCCTCTAGTGCCTCCTATTGAAAGAGGCTATCAGGGAACAGCTGGCAAAGCAGACATGTAGTACACGGAGTCCCAGCCCCAGCACTACAGAGAAGAATCTGGAAGGGCTGGTTTTCAGCTAAATAACAATAACTTACCTGGCATAGCTCTTTTCGGGGTGGGGTTGGATTCTCAGCACAGTCTCTTCTATTTTAAATGTGATCTCTATTGTCTTTGATACCCTGTTATACACATAAAATACATCCAGCTGTCTTGGTTTCATTATCTCCCTCCTTGAAACCCCTCTTGTCATCACCACTAATAATGAGAATTTGTACCATTGCTCTTTCTTGCAATACCTTTCTTATTTTCCTTCACCACATTTCTTTCAATATGCATACTAGGGTGGGCAAGTGAAATAACACAAAGGAAAGAAATGTTAAATTAGACTCATGTGAATCAGAGATCTTAGTAACTTCAAAAATACAAATAATTGTGAAGCACAGGTGATACATGAAGAGGGTTGGAGCCACTCACTCATGTCCTCATGCATTTTATTGTATAGGGTGTACTCTGTTTCAGATTTAACATATGAGGCTCCAACTGATGTCTGCTGCTACATTAGTTACATAATAGGGAAATATTTTGGACATAAAACATTTCTATCTTATATGGCATAGACAACATTTCCATGTCCCATAAATTCATAGACTTCAGTCCTGTTTGCCATAAGCACTCCTAAACAAACCAGACACATCATACTAAAATAATCTACAGATAAGGAAACTCCCACCAGCCTTTAGTATGTTTGCCGAAAGCTTTGTCATTAGCAGGTTTTCAAATAAATTTATGCATCTAATCTTTTTAAGAAAGACAATGATTGCTGGTCTACTGGCCAACTATTTGCTACCCAGCAAGTGAGATGAAACTGACAAGAATTAATGCTTGAATATATTAATTGAAGACAAGTAGAACAGAAAGCGGAGGGCAGAGATTCATGGGCAAGCTAGTTTGTATGGGATCTGGCAGATATTTTCTTTACAAAAGTGGGGAAACGCTAGGTTAAAATTGGCAAGCCTAAGGCAAAGGGCAAGAGCAAATCTGGGGAATCACAACAGGAGTAAGTTGACAGATTATAAGAGAAATTTGGGGATAGGGGATTGATAGGCGGCAGAATGCAGGTCAAAGTCAGGTACTCACAGACTATATAGGTGAAAAAATTCCCTATGGATAATGCAAACCATTTGTTTTTAAGATGATCAAACTCTTCATTGATTTGCTCCTGAGTTGCTCTAGGTTGGTTAGATGTGCCACAAAAGGTTTCCTAGCTCATTTTTCTCAAACTCAGCTGTGTACACTTGGAGGTGGGGATAAGCTTTTCAGAAATGCAAAATACTGGGCTCCCACCTCAGAACTATTTGGATCAGAATCTGGGTGTGGGACTGGGATTCAGTGTTTTTAGGGCACTCCACAATAACATTCTACTAATATTCTTCATGGCTTTGACACCAGTTTCCTTCACTACAGATCAAATACAGTAGGACTTCCCACAATGTCCTATCTAGGAACTACAAACAGTCTTACAAATCTATAGACCCTTAAGGAGAATGAGGCATTGTCTCAGAGTACTAATATGAAATGTATGGTCTGTATCATTGGGTACTAGACAATAATTACTATAGGTTTTTATTTATCTATTTAAGATTATGTCCTGTGTCAGTTTCCTATTACTGCTAGGACAAATTACCACAAATTTGGTGGTTTAAACAACATAAATGTATTATCTTACAGTTCTGGAGGTCACAAGTCTGAAATGATTCTCACTAGACTGAAACTGAGATGTCAGCATGGCATCATCTCTTTCTGGGGGCTCTAGAAGAGAATCCATTTCCTTGCCCTTTCCAGCTTTTAGTGGGCAACCTACGTTCCATGGCTTGGGCATCCTTCCTCCATCTTCAAAGCCAGTGACAGCAGGCTTTCTCACCCTACCATTTCTTTGCTTCTTTTTTGCCTCCCTCTTCCAGTTTTATGGACTGTTGTGATTATATTAGGCTCACTGGGATAACTGAGGCTAATATCCCTATTGTAAGGTCACCTGATTAGCAAATTTGATCCACGTACAATCTTAATTCTCCTTTGCCATGTAATGTAACATGTTCACAGGTTCTCAGGAATTACAGCATAGACATCTTGGTGGATGAGGGAGGCATTATTCTGCGTACCACATGCCCTATTTTCCAAATTAGGTTTCCAAGAGGACAGGTCTACATGTTATTCTTTTAATTAGTGGTGTGTTTGCTGAAGCAATCATTCAATAATTAAGGTTGAATTTGGGCTAAATGCTGAATGTAAGTGCCTTCATTTCCTAGTTTCATTCCCCTGAAAAAGATTCCATCATGTGACTTAATCTGCACTCCAGAATAATTTTATTAAGTGGATTTTAATCAGAAATATGACACATCAATTTACTATAACTCATCTCAGAGTCTAAAAAAGATGATTTATGCTTATTTAGATCAATTTACATCCTTCTAAAGCTGTTATTTCTCCAGGAACATGTTCTTCTCATTGTCTGATTCTGTACATGTTTCACTACCCAAGAGTCTCTGGAATTTCTGGCAGAATAAGAATTCAGCAAAATCATCTTCCTGTTTAATTATTGTTGTTGAGAATAGAAATCAGCATTCTTTTGTCAATAGGACATGGTTCCTGTCTGTTGCTTTCCACTCTCTCAGCATCTTAAATTAGAAAAAATATCAAAATCAAACAATACATGAATATAAAAGAAAGTGGTATTAGCTATTTCCACTTAAGTATGGAATTTGAATAGTGTCTTGATTTGATTGTTATTTGGAAGAAACAACTTAATGTTCCACAATCTTGTGAGGCCGGAAGTTCTTTCCTACAAGGGGAAAATAATAGTTTTCCTACATTTATCACAGTGGATGAACACTTCCTGAACTCCATATTTTAATATTTAGTGACTCAATCAGGGAGTATTTGTTAAGCACTATGCTTGGTAAAAGACATCTAAGACATCAACGTCACCTAAAAGAGGCTTAAAATTTAGTGAAAATATATACTAAGTTGGACAGAAAGAGCTTCTGTACAAAGACTAGAATTAATAGAAGCTTTTCAATGCCATGGAAACATATTTGCATCAATAATATGCTATGGTCTGGATGTCTGTGCCCCCCAAATTCATACGTTGAAACCTAATTATTGTGGTTATATTAAGGCATGGGGCTTTTGGGGAGCTGATTAGGTCATGAAGGCTCCACCCTCATGAATAGGTTAAGTCCCCTTGTAAAAAATAAATAAACCAGCTTGTTTGCCCCTTCCTCCATGTGAGAATGCAGCAAGAAGATGCCATCTTGGCAGAAGAGAGTGAGCTCTCACCAGACACTGACTCTGTTGGTGCCCTAATCATGGACTTTCTAGCCTCCAAAACTGTAAGCAAGAAATTTCTATTGATTCTGAATTACCCAGTCTAAAGTATTTTATTATAGCAGCCCAAACAGATTTATCATCATCATCATCATCATCATCATCATCATTGCTTTAAGTCTCAATGTGCCAAGACAATGGGTTTAAAAGATACCATGTTATGTATAAAATCATTGACCCCAAAATGTGTTTTTTCCCCCATTTATTTGTTTTATTGCATTTTAGGTTTTGGGGTACATGTGAAGAACATGCAAGATTGTTGCATAGGTACACCTGTGGCAGTGTGATTTGCTGCCTTCCTCCCCATCACCTACATCTGGCATCACCCCCCTTGCTATCTCTCCCCAGCTCCCCACCCCCCACCGTCCCTCCCTTATTCCCCCCAACTGACCCCAATGTGTAGTGCTCCCCTCCCTGTGTCCATGTGTTCTCCTTGTTCAACACCCACCTACGAGTGAGAACATGCGGTGTTTGATCTTCTGCTCTCCTGTCAGTTTGCTGAGAATGATGGTTTCCAGGTTCATCCATGTCCCTACAAAGGACACAGACTCATCGTTTTTGATGGCTGCATAATATTCCATGGTGTATATGTGCCACATTTTCCCTATCCAGTCTATCGTCGATGGGCATTTGGGTTGGTTCCAGGTCTTTGCTATTGTAAACAGTGCTGCAATGAACATTCATGTACACGTGTCCTTATAGTAGAACAATTTGTAATCCTTTGGATATATATCCAGTAATGGGATTGCTGGGTCAAATGGAATTTCTATTTCTAGGTCCTTGAGGAATCGCCACACTGTCTTCCACAATGGTTGAACTAATTTACACTCCCACCAACAGAGCAGTAGTGTTCCTATTTCTCCACATCCTCTCAAGCATCTGTTGTCTCCAGATTTTTTAATGATTGCCATTCTAACTGGCGTGAGATGGTATCCTAATGTTGTTTTGATTTGCATTTCTCTGATGACCAGTGATGATGAG
>NW_022436957.1:8387819-8545251 GCF_009761245.1 Sapajus apella
AAGTAAGCTTGTCTGAATTATATCCTTATTCACTAAGTATTCTTTGCACACAGCTATATGCCATACGTTGTCAGAGACTGAAAATAAAAAGATGAATATTAAATAACCCTCAAGGAATTCAGAATCTAGTGGTATTCCATTCTAAAATTGCCAAGGCTGACTCTATTAGTGATTTACCAGGACAAATGCTGGAGTAAAGCTTCAATTTAGGTGCATTTCATCCACTGGCCTTTCCTGCCCTAAATATTGGGAAAAAAATACCAACATGGAGCATTTGTGCTCTTGACATGACTCCGAAAAGAGAGAAGTTTCCTCCTAAGAGCCAAATGGAGAAGGAAGTTTAAGTATTAATCTTTAATATTTCCTTAATGATACTTTGGAAAATCATGCTCTATCTTTTTTTAAATGTGATGATTTCACATATACGGTTGACCCTTGAACAAGGGTTTGGAGGGCAGACCACCAAAACAGTCAAATATTTGTATATAACTTTTGACTTCCTCAAAAACTTAAATACTAATAGCCTACTGTTGACCAAAAGCCTTAGTAATAACAGAAACAGTCTACTAGCATAAATTTTGTATGTTATATGTATTATACACTGTATTCTTACAATAAAGTTAGCTAGAGAAAAGAAAATGTTATTAAGAAAATTGTAAGGAAGAGAAAATATATTTACTATTAATTAAGTGGAAATGAGTCATCATAGAGTTCTTCATCCTCATTGTCTTCACTCTGAGCAGGCTGAGGAGGAGGAAGAATAGGAGGTGTTGGCTTCACTGTCTCAGGAGTGGCAGAGGTGGAAGAAAATCCATGTATATGTGGACCTATGCAGTTCAAACTCATGTTGTTCAAGAGTCAACTGTACATCTAGATCTCGGGTCAGCAAACTGTGGCTCACAGGCAAAATCTGGCCCTCTGCCTGTTTTTATAAGTAAAGTTTTATAGGAACATCAGCCATGCTTATTATTTATGCATTATCCATGTCTGCTTTTGTGCTACAGTGTCAGAGTCAAGTCATTGTGATCAAGACCATTTGAGCTGCAATGTCTATCTGGCCCTTTACAGAAGAAGTCTGCCAACTCTTGTTCTAAATAACGTGCTTAAATTTGTATTTCTAGGCTTACCAACTTTACACCTTATCTACTGATTACTTACTCTGCAAGACAGGGGCTAGCTCAGTTGCACCATACCTATCTCTTTCTTGCACTTGTTGAGGATCAGTACTTGATACCCCAAAGTATGGTGTCTTGGCATGCCGAGTACTTTGAACTAAAGACGATTGAAAGGACCTCAGAAGCAAGGTCTCTCTGACCTTCTCCTGCCCTTCTGTGTCCTGCCTCTCTTTCTACCCCAAAGAGAGTCAGAGATATCAGATTTCCTCTTCTCCAAGACAGGTCTTGTAACCAGAACCCATCTCCCACGATGCAAGCCATAAAACCTAGAAAGGTCACTCTCTCCCTTCTCCTTTGGAGACCTTCATTTTGGAAGAGTCCTGCCCCATACCCCGAAGGAAGGAAAGCTATACAGAGAGGTCAAGTATCTGAACAGATAGGCCTTGCTGGGTTTTTCCCTTAGTTTACAGTATTACCATTCGATCGTACCCTTTTGTCTATTCACATTGCTACATGACTCTATTCTTCAGCGAACCTAAGCATAAAACTAGACAGTATTCCCTGGGTCTTTGGGTCTTCATTATTGAAGGTTCCCATGGAATGTAAAACTTTGATTAAATAAATTTTTGTTTTTCTCTTACTAACCTGCCTTTGCTTATAGGAGTGTCAGCCATGACCCTTATGATGGGTGAAGAAAGGTATCATTACTTTTCTGCCACTACACACTTCTCTTTCTCCAGTGTAATTCTGTAACTGCCAGTTAGCTTTGTAATTTTAAGTGATAGATTATACATTTATTGCTTTTTCTTTCTACTGTAAATAACATGTCCTGATACCAGTAATTCCACTAAATTGAAAATGTAATTCGTACACTCTTCTTTCTTACTTCCCCTTATCCTTTCTTTTTCCACCTTTTGTCTTCAATAGTTTGTCTTTAATAATTCAATGGTTGAAAACATTCACAATTATTCCATAACCATTACAAAGTCTTATGTGCCTTATTGATAGGTTGATTCAAAGTTTTTAAACTCACTGGAAGGTTTTTATTTTTAGTACTCAGGAAATACTATTCACAGTATAGCTAATTATTGCTGGTTATATTGCCACTATAATAAAGGGGTTTTTTTTGTTGCTTTTCTAGAAGTCTCTGATAGTTTTTCATTTTCTCCCTTGCATGTCCTGTGTTAAAAATGCTTTGTCCTTCTCGAGAACAGAGGCAAATCTCTGGAAACACTTTCTTTCCCAGGCACCTCTCTCCTCAATTCTTTCTCCCACTGTAACCTGGGTTGATGGCTTCCTAGGCCTTGTTCAAGACTGGCATCCTTGACTTTGCTTCCTTCTCCTCCTGGTTGGATCCATTGTTTCCTTGATCCCATGCCTTTCTACTTCTTGTTGTTGTTAGAGCACATCTTCAGATCACTTGCTTCAAAAAGATGTGTGGGTAGTAAGTGTTCTAAATTTTTGTGGATCTGGAAATGTCTTTATTCTGAACCCTCACTTAACCTAGAAATCTAGATTGAAAATTATTTTTCCACAGTAGCTTTAGGGCAAGCTACATTGCATTTGGACCTCCAGGTCCCACAGTCAAATAATGATCTGTTCTCATTTATTTATCCTCAATGTATCTTTCCTCTCTACTGTTTTAAAGATAATTTATCTTTGGTGTATTAAACTTTTATTGTGATGCTTCCAGGTGCAAAGACATGTTTATTGTCAAGCTAAAGGCTCTCAGGCTGATTTTTCAGATCATTCGGCTCAGGGACTTTTCAGATTCTTTTCTAAAAACAATTCCTTTCTCCTATTGTTCTCTGTTTTCTATTTTAGAAATTCCTATCAGTTGTATATAGGATCTTCTGAATTGATCATCTATAATTTTTTTTCTCTCATATTTCTGACACTTTGTCTTTTTACTCAAGTTTCTGGAAGATTTTTAAAAATTTTTATCCTTCTGGCTTTTTATTGAATTGAATATGAAATTGTTTAATTTCTAAGAATATTCCCTTGGTCTCATGTTTCTTTTCTTTTTTTTCCAATGAAGTACTGCAGCACACAGTCTAAGGCACATGGCTCTATCCAGCTGTCTTGTATGATTTAGGCCTAGAAATGAGTTTGCTAAGACATGTAATATATGCATTTTAATTCTGAAAATTTATGTTAGCCCTTCAGAAACAGGTTGCACAAACTTATGCTTCTAATTCCAGAGAAGGGAAATGACATATCAATATAAATTATACAGATTTTACATATCAGCATTTTTTCTCATTAATGAGTAAAGACATTCATTAATGAGAATGAGTGTCTTTCAGAATTTTATTGGCTATTTGTATTTTCATCTATGTGCCTAGTCATATACTTCATTTTTTTCTAATTGAGTTGCCTTTTCTTTTTGAATTGTACAAGTTCTTTATTGTATATATATTATATATTTGTCTGTTTCACATGTTGTAAATATTCCCTTCCAATGTGTCATTTGCCTTGTAACTTTGCTTATGCTTTTGATATTTTAAATTCCTGTGTAGTTGAACCTGTTTGTCTTTTGTTTGTAGCTTCTGGGTTTCACATTATGCTCAGAAATGTCCTTCCTACTCCTAGACTCTAAAGGTATTCTTTACTAGTATTTTCTTCTAGTGCTTTCATAGATTAAATGTTTTACATCTAATACATATGAGAAACTGTGTATGGGATGTGTGGAAATCTAGCTAGTTTATTGACTTTCCATATAGATACTGTATTTAGTTAATGCTATTTTAAACAATAGTTTATTATTTCTCTGGGATTTGAATTGTCTTCATGCTTTGGTTTGTGACCATTTCTGTTCCATTGCACTATTTATCAGTTTCTTTTAGAGAATGTATTGTTCCATAATGTAATGGTTCAGTGGGCAGTCCCTTCACTGATACTAACTGCCCAAAGTCCAGTTACTTTACTACTCTGTACTTCAGTGCCCTCAACTGTAAATGACTCTAAGAATAATACCTACCTCATAGGTTCATTGTGAAAATGAATGTGGTAATACGTATAATAATTGAGAATACCTCTTGGCAAGCTCAGTAAATGCTAGCAGCAATTGCAGCTGTTAAGGCAGTGGTTCTTTTCTCCAGGGCCTAGCACAGTGCCTGATTAAACAAATCCAACTTAAAGGTTAGATAACGTGAACGTCAATTATTAAAGAGAATGGAAACCACTTGTGAGGAAGCCAGAAGGGCATAAAAAGCTGTAATGCCCTTTTATCAAAAGTGAAGATGGATGGGGCAAAATCTCCCAGAGTTTTATCCTGGGTCATTGATTTGTTTCCCCATGAGTTGTGTGGTCCAGAAAATAATTCACGCTAATAAAGACTGAAAGTAGTTTTCAGCCTTTAAGTTGAATTAAATGAATTTAATGTCATTAAAAATGCCCATACTCCAAATTTGGTTAAGCATCAATTATCGTAATAAGAAATCTGCATCTAGTAAAATGGATAGTGCTGACACATGTTAATTATTATGGAAAATAATTGAGCTCTTTAAAAATTTTACTATGCTATTAAGCATGTATGGCCTCTGAAAATTTGAGCTATTATGAGTTTATCCAAATGAATCAAACAATGTAAAACAAAGTAAAAATTTTCTTTGAGTTCTCGTAAGACAAAAGGCAAACACAAGTTATTATTGTGAAGGGTCCATAAAATAAACTTGGTTTGAACTCCAGATGTTCAGATAGAAATGTTCCAGAGTCTCAGCAGCTCCAGTCTGTGTTGGAGTGACCACAGCAAAATAAAACAATGAAGAGCTAGCTTTTTTTTTTTTTTTTTTTTTGGTCCACAAGATGATGGTGCATCACTTCTCAACAGTGCAATAGAAGTTAGGAGTTTTGAAATGCATGCCTCTAATCTATATGCATTCTAATTCTTGACAGTGGTCTTGATTTATGCCAATGTAGTGGCAAATGTTAATTTAAGTCATCAAGTTGTTTATCATAAAGAATTGAAGAATTGCTATTGCTGCCCATAAACGCTTCTCATCTGGGAACTCAGATTCTCAAGAAAGTCACCAGGGGATTAAAAAGATATAAGTGGCTTGTGAAAGTGACTGCAAATTACAGGCTATATGGGGGTCGGATACCTGATTCTTCTCTGGAGTTCTTTCCCTGGATGTCTCTCACTGAGCCAGTGCTTTTCTAAGTGTGATCCTGAATTCTGCATGAGAATCATTTGGAATGCCTATTAAAACAGATTCCTAGGTAATGCTAAACTCACTGATGGGGAGAATTTCAGTATGATTTAGCTAAATTGGGACTGGGAAATGAAATATTTTTAAGCAAATAGCATCAAAGTTGATATAAAGGAAAATAGAAAATTTTTGTACTTTCTGTAATTATTTTCATATTTTTATTTTGAATTGAATACAGGTAATAGGAAATTCACAATCTTGGAAGATAGTGATCATTCTACTCTCAGTGACTATTCTTTTCTCTCTACTGAAATAGAAAGCCTTCCCTGCTTGAATGTGTCTAAACAACTAAGTCCTCTGGTTTCCTCCTAGCCCATTCTCTCTTGAGGTTGACCTTGCTCATCAACACCTCTAGTTTCTAGCAGGCTTGTACAAATTAACATCCAAGATAGGTTCCACTTCTAGCACTCTTGAAATCACAATACTACCCCCCAAGTGTCCAGGAAAGACCATTGACATGATCTGAAGATCCCTATCCATGGACCTACCCAGTAGTTCAGAAGTCAGGGTTGAGAATACAAACTTTAGCTTCCTGCTACATAGTTTTCTAATGGGGTTATGCCGTTTATTCTCCAGGAATAGATTTTGATGAGGGTATTCGAAGTGTCCTATAGCATCCCTAGAAATGAATTCACAGTAGCTTACACTCATGGATAGCATACTGTTTACACTGTTTATTATAATACCAAGCAGAACATATAACTCAGGGTATTTATTGTTGTCTCTATTGCTTGTCGTTTTCATTTATAATCATTGATAAGTCTCAATCTAAGCTTCAGTGTTCCTTGGGAGCAATGCCTATCTGGGGTTGATGGTAGGAGGGAAGGCTGAGAGCTACCAGCTCTCTTCAGCATTTCTATCAACCCATGGGTGTGACTTGATTATTATTGCCTCTGACACATTAGAGCATCATTAACATAAAAGTCATCTCTTAAACGCATTAAACTGAACTCAATTAACAAAATTGATTAACAGCCTAACTGTAGGGATTTTTGCAGCTTTAGGGAAACTGACAAACATCTTGCCCTTTTAGATCCTACACAAGATATTCACAAGGCACAGTCAATAAACCTTTTGCCAGCTCTAAATTTATCGTCTTTAATGATGACAAAAATCTCTCTGACTGGATGAACTGACTGTTGATAAAAGGCTAATTGTGGAAATGGTTTTTAGTCGCGGTATTGACAAATAGAACTGAGTCCTTGAAGGATAAATTTGGCCATGAATTAATGGAATCTATCTTTGACGTTAATTTGTACAAGCCCTAATAGATCTTTGATTTATAGCATCTCATTTTCTGAAGTAGAAATCATGACTAGAAAAATGTATCAATCTAGATATATAAATCTCATGGTCCTTTGAACTGTAACCCTCAAAATGAATAATATTCTGATTCATAAATAACATGAATAACATATGTGCATTCAGTTTAGCATTTAAGAACTCTATTAACCTTAGTTTCTAAGATATTCCACTTTTTCCCTTGATAACTCTGTTTTAGAAATTCTCTTCTAAAACCTGAAGCCATTTGCTAAAGTCCTATCTAGCTCTCAAATTTGGTGTTGTTCTCTCTCATATATTTTACTGTAGGTCTGTTGTGTTTGCTATGTGGTAACGTTGACCAAAGATAAAAGTTTACTGTGAAAACTTTGAAAGAGAGGCAAATAATGTCTCAGCTGAGATAAAAAAAGATCTCTTTTCATTTAAATTAGGCAATATCCTCATTGTATTTCAAGGTCTGTGTGTGGAAAATGTGTGTTATCCAGAAAGGAATGCTTATTTAATAGGTATGTGTTTTGGTGGTTTTGTTTTTAATTTTTTGAGAATGTTGGTGTATATATAAGTATAGTTGATATATTATAAATAAATCTTAGTTGAATGACTGATCTCAGTGCTGTTTTTAATGCAAAAGTATTTATTGTTCTTGGAGAAGAATCAGAAAAGAAGCTGGAATGACATTTTTCACTGGAGGCCAGAAAGAGGAGATTCCCTATCAGTGCCATCCAAGGGGCAGGGTTTGTTTCTTGGTACCTACTAGATTGCTCCATTAAAGAGTGAGGTATGGTATGTAAGTGACTCAGAGTCCTGCTAGGAAACAGGTGGATGTGGGTAAAGATAAGGAAACCAGTAAGTCACACTGAGGGACCAGGGACTAGCAGCAGCTGGGACCTGTTAGCACCTCGAGGTCTCAAAAGGAAGGAGCAAGAATAAATAATCCATCTCTCTCTCTCTTCGCATCCTTATTCTCTCCTGCCAGCACCCCCCATTGTTTTAACCAAGCAGGAAGCCAGAATGCAAGGAGCCCATGTGTTGTAATCATAAGGGTGAAGCTCTCGGGGCACTGATGCTATTGGTGGGGTTGAGGGCAGGGAGGTGAAATTCAGTTTACATGTACAAGGCTCAGAACAAAAGAAAGAAGCAAAACCCAAAACAGAAAAGCTGTGTAAAGTTGGACAGTCTAAGGAAACTGAATTCTTTAGGTAAGGGCTAGAAATAACAATTTCAGTGCAGAAAAGATCAAGAGATCACAAGTTCTTAATTAAAACAACTGTTGGCTCAAACCTTTGATTCTGTGATTGCCTTACCAGCCCCTTTTAACTTCCATCAGAAGTTTTTAGTCATCAAAGTGAGCCTTTATCATGTAATCACTTTTTAAATATTCTTTATGTAAAGATTCTAGATTTATGAAATTTACGAAGTGTGGCCAATCAGCTCTCTAAAAAATATCTCTTTTATCAAAATTAATTCATGTTTGACTCATGTGTTAGATCAGGATTTCTGTAACACATGTTCTTGTAATTTGTATTTACCAAAACCATGGGGTTCTTTTCACTTTCCAAGTATAAAATTATAATGTAAATTTTCAAAGAATACATGTGGACTGGGAGGACATACAACAGCCCCTTAGGATGGGGAGGGAACCTGCTGTGTCTTCAACCCTCCTCCTCAACTACTGCCCTAAAATATGGATAGAATCTAATTTGATAGAGGCAGACTCTCAGACCTAAAGTGATGATTTTCACAAGATTGATAAAGGCTTTGCTCATTGTTATCAAGTCTTTTGTTCAAAAATGTGTTTTCCTGCAGGTAAAAAAACATATGAGTAATCAGTTAAGAAGAAAAGGTCTGCCCAGCCATGCAATAATTATGTTCTCCGTAAGCAATGGATGTTGACACCTTAGAAAGGTTTGGGATGGTTACATTTCCAATCCCCAAAGGGTTCAATTTATTGGAGCCCAAAGCAAAGGCACATGTAAGAACTATCTGTCTATTTATCACTCAGACCTGAGGCTACTCTGTTTCATCCCGCTTGCTGTGGTAGGATTAAACCAGCAGGATGGAAATACGCCACTCCCCATCAGCACTCTAACTTCATTTGTAGGCTTCTAAAAATGTCACTGAACATTTCTGAATGTGAGAGTGGAACTTTTCAAGAGCTGTGATGAGCTCTGTGATATCAACGACTCTGTCCATCATGTTCGAATATGTAAAACACCTTTTGGACTCACACCAGAAGTTAGGAACTCTCTGGATCATACAGAACAGAAATCCTTACATTTTTTTTTTTGCTTTTGTTATCCTATCACTAAAAAAAGTTTTGAACATGTACTGCCCCAAATGTGTATTAATTTATTCATAATTTATATATATGCACTACTGCAAATAATATGGAGAATATAAAATATATGTTAAGATATTCAAATGAGGTGTTGAGGTGAAGGTAAAATATACATTTTAATCACTCTTACATATTTTGCTATTAAAAAATCAACATTTTAAAAGATAAAGTGATCAAGGATGCTGATTTATTTTTGAACATCTTCGTTTAACATTTCATTGAGTAAAAATGTGAAGATCTGGTTGTAAGTTCAGCTTATTTCTTTATTTGGTTTTAATCATTGCCATTGGAAGAAAAAAAGAACTGTAGAAACATATGTGAAGAGGCAAATGGACAAAGTATGGCACCAACTTGCTTACTAGATCATGAAATACTATTTTTCAATCCCATCTATGGAAGGGATTTTGTTGATATTCATCTGGAAAGTTTCCATCTTCTCCTTTTAGTCTGTCAACTGTTCTTACAAACCAAATGGAAGATGTCGCCTTTTTATTATATTTAACAAGCGAGTGCACAATCCACTGAAATGCTTCATGTGGAAGAATTTTAAGCAGGTTAGACAAATCCATTTTCAAGTTTTCAAAGACTGCACTTTTTATCTATGCATATTTGCATAATTTTCAATAAAATAACCACATAATTGTTGTTATGTGTAAACATCTGTTTCCCTACATTCCGACCACAATCCAAGTTTATTTTGACAGACTTAGTTACTTTCCCACTCTTTGCTGTATCTCCTTTATCCTGAAAAGACAACTCTTTTGGTTCACTGTCACCAGCTAGCCAACAGCCCCTTTGTCAGACAAAAGATTTTCATAGCGGCTCTACTTTATTTTAATCATTTTGTTTCAAAAACAACCACATTGCTGATATGCTAAAGTATTTCAATTACCCTGGAAGCCTCATATTGTTCTAGTCAAAGCGTCTCCTCCATTGTGTTTTTTGCTATATTTGATGCAGTAACATAGGATTCTAAGAATTGTCATTTTATAATAGGTTCTGCTATCTTGTAGGGCTAGACAACCATAGCGTTTTTCTTGTTGAGAGTGTTCTTTTATAGTATTATGTAAAATTTAGAATTCTCGTTGTTGAATTTTTTTTAAAATGGACTATTGAAAAGGCTTTATTGGATGGCATTAACTTTGTAAATTAATTTGGAGAAAACTAAAATTATCATATTTAGTCTACCCATTAAAAAGAAGCCTCATTTATTTCGAAGCCTCCTAAAATTCTCCAACAAGATTCTTCTAAACATGATGTGATTTTAAATGTAATTGTTCTGGATTCTCTTGGCTTTTCAAGTACTATGTAAGTTTCCAAGCTTGACTAAGCAGTTCTAAATCTTTAAATGCTCCTGACAGTGTTGTGGGAATTGACTGACAGTGGCCTGTGGAATTGATTAGTGAAGGTTAAATTCTTCTGAACCCACAGTATGCATATTCATGAAGGCAAAAAGCATGCAATTCACTATGTTATGTGAGCTGAAAACACATGAAGTGCAGTTATGTGTATTCATATAAAATTTAACTCATTTCTAGTGAAGAGATTTGGTTTGGCTCTTTTGATCCCAAAGGACAGAGGCTTGCTCAAAAATGGGAGTTGAGTGCAAAAATATGTATATCATAAGAGAGATGGAATCCCATGGACATATGAGAATGCAAATGTGGAGTGGCTGAGCTGCCTAACCTTGGGGGAAACGGCAGCAGGAGGCAGTAGTTCGAGATGCAGGGAAGGTTTAGGGTCCTGATTAGTGAGGGTTCCTGGATCTTCTATCCTGACATTACTCCACAGAGTGGTCTCTCTCCAAGTTTAGTAACTTCTCTTCCAACTCCCCTCTTCATTCCAACAAAGATTGTTTCTGTTTTCTCAGTTAGCACATATAAATCTTATTCCTAAACTCATGTGTGTCATCATATTACATTCCTGCTGGTTGGCAATTCAAATGTAATCATGTTGAATATTCACAAGTTCTGGGAATCTTACACAGAGAAGAAATTTGAGCAGGGCTTTATGGTTTCAACCCACGTTACCTGCTCCTAAGATACCCTGATCAAAGTCTGTGTGATCCCCTGAAGTTCACTGACTGCCATTTCTTAGGCTCAGTCTTGGTGCCTTGCCAGGCATGCCACCAAGCTGTTTTTCCTAAAGTTGCTGCCACCTCACAGGTGTATTCTACCCTCGCTTCATCAGCCAAGCTGCTCAGACTTTCAGGAAACAAAAGTAGGAAAGAGTTATAAGCAGTCAACTTTTGCTTTGAACCCTGGTAAATACATCACCCCTAAGGCAAGAGTCTGCAAAAGACCTGTCTTCCTTATTAGACCTGGGAGTGGAAAAAACCCAGTGAGAACAATGCCAAAAAAATTTTTTTTCAATATATTCCTTTGCCATACCCATTATCATCATTTTGACTTGATGGAAACCTATCATGGGGTCTAATCTGCCCCATGACCTCTCTCAGATGTAACCTATCAACTTTAACAATCCATACTTGGCCTTCTTTTTTTCTTCCTACTTAAATTCTTGTTCTGAGGAACTGGTTTACATAGATGAGCACTTTTGGTCAAAGCCTTCTATGTTAGGCCCCCTCCCAGACCACAGTAAGTAAGGCTTATGAATTGTGTGCCCAAGCCCAAATCCAGTCAGGAATGTGGGAAGATGGTGGAGAGTAGACCATGGGGTTCCTGTGTCTGCCACGTCACCAACGATAAGAGAAGTTTTCTTTGGAAGTGTCTGTGGTGTTTGTCCAATGTGACATACTTAGTCATGAATGACACAGGGAATGAGGGTGGACAAAATCCTTTTGACATGTGGAACTTTAGGGTATTTATTAATAAGTACTATTTTAAGCACTATTTACAGACTAGATACATGAGCTTTGGGTATACAACAAACATCCCCCAAATTCAGTGTCGTAAAACCATCATCATGTCTTAGCCCTTATTTAGCTAGCTGATCTAGGCTGGGCCAGGCAGCTCTGCTACACTTAGTTTCTCAGCGAGGTGCAGGCTCTGGTCAGACCCACGTGTTCATTCTAGAGACCAGGCTGAAAGGGCAGCACCTACCTTGTGAAGGCCTTCTTGTGACGATGGTGGGCATTAAGAACAGATACCCAAACACATGAACACGTTTTACTTGTCACGTCTGGGCTCCCTTATGGGGCATGCTTAGGGCAATAAGATGTTGGCAGAGTCAAGGGGTGGAGAAACATGCACTGCGTATAGTGGGGAAGTGTGGAAAGGAATGTGGCATCTGATGGCAAATCATGATCTAGGGAGCAAATCAAGATTAAGTCAGTCTACCACACAGACCAGTGCTGCCAAGATAAAAGCATATATTGATCCTTGGTCCTCTCCTGTAATCATAGCTGGTCACCGCTGAAAGCTAACACCAGCAATGCTCTCAAGCATAACTCGCACACAAAAATGTTTATACACCGTAAGTAGTCATACCGATTTGTGATCCAGTCTTAACTACCCAGGTAGCCTACATGCCATCATCCTCCCAGATTCTTTAATCTCCACACCAAAGGTAATGGCTTCTAAACTTGGATTTTCCTTCCAGAATCCTTCCACTCAGCACATATTTTGAAAAGGACTTTGCTGGCTTTAATGAGAGCATCAAAAACTGGAATGACTTTAGGTTTTCACACAGGGTGCTTTCTACTAGTCAAAGGAATTCTTCGTGATGCATAGGGTGTATCAGTGTTTTATTTCTGCTGAGAAAGAAGGGCTCCAGGAGTTCAAGGAAAGCCCTTTCCTTTTGTTATGGTGAGTTAGGCAGCAGGATTTCTGTCATTCCTTTTGAAATGAAATCTGTCAGAAACAGGAAGATTGCTCACTTTATCTTGATGGACACATTTTCCATTTCAATTAATATACTCTGTATTTTCGGGTCATAGACTCCTGACCTATCAATGTGTTTTTTAGGGAAGGTTGTGGACAGAGGATGGAGGTTTGAATAACTTATCAGTTGTATACTGCTAGTCTGAGCATCATAATTCACTGACGCATGTTCAGCAGGTAAAAAAAAAGTGTTGCTTTTTCAGCTCATTAAAAAAGGACTCAAGCTTTTTTTAAAAAAAAGATCTTGCAAGTACAGAGCCAAAAACTGCTTGCCGTGATACAGAGGGGCAAATTGATGTTTCATGGGGAACATGCTGGTAAGGATGCATTCTTACTAGAAAAGGGATGGGGGTTGATTATTTTTAGATAATTTATTCCAAAAATATAACCTGTTGAGAAAGAAGATGAGAATGCCATTGGAAGCTTATCCTCAACATGCAAGCAAAACAAAAGTAATCAAAAAATCATTAGCAAAGATGACAATACTAGACCAAGCAGTGACCACAAAGTACACATTTGGTTGTGTTTCAGATCTTATTTGGGTAGGGGGAAAAAAATGAAGAAATACAGGCCAATGTAAGATTCTGTTGGCACAGAGAATGGCAGCCTCTGAAATAGAAAGGGCCGATGCATGTATCACCCCTAATTACAGAACATCATCAGTCATTCTTATTTTCCTCAAGACTCAGGCTTGCTCGTGGCACTGTGTTCAGTGGTCACTTAATGGTGTAGAAACACAGTTAAGAAAAACATATTAACAGCGACTCCGTCACCAGAGCACCTGGATTTTCTTCTACCTTCTCTTATTCTTTTGTGTTCTGGTACAGTGTTGCCTTGTGTATATCAATCTATATTTGTATTTATTGTGTCATTGCACTTGATAGGATTTTTCAAATTGAAAGCCTCAGAGCTTACATAGGATTTGTGAGGCATTTTAGTAAGAAAGTTGGGCTACAATATTTTAAATGTTGTTGAGTTCATTTTCATATTTTAAGACTGAATGAGTTCATAATGTCTGAAACAGACTCCTTTCTACTCATTAATCTCCAGAGATGAAAATAACAATCAATACTTTGTCTTTAACTTGTATTTTAAGTTCAAGGGTACATGTGCAGGTTCGTTACACAGGAAAACTTATGTCATGAGGGTTTGTTGCACAGATGATTTCATCACCCAGGTGTTAAGCCTAGTACCGATTAGTTACTTTTCCTGATCCTCTCCCTTCTCCCACCCACCACCCTCAAGTAGGCCCCAGTGTGTGTTGTTCCCTCCATGTGCTCTTACCATCTAGCTCCTACTTATAAGTGTGAACATTCCAGCCAGTGCTTTCTGATGTGCTTACATTTTGCTGAGTGCCTTATGTTTATTCATTCAGTGTTCACAACTATCTTATGAACTTGTTATGATCATTTTTACCATTTTACAGATGAGAAAACTAAACTATAGAATGATGGAGTAATTTGTGCAGGTCACATCACTAGGAAGTTGGGAGTCAGGACTTGAATGCAGGCAATCTGGCTCCAAAGTCTCTCACCAATCAATCATATCAGTTCTCATACTGTAACTGGTATAATAAAAAATAAAAAAATAAAAACATTTATTTGTTTCTTGTGCAAACTAGAAAGTGTCACCTACTTGAAGAGAAAAATTTCTTCCATAATGTGGATACATCAGGAAGTGAGATTTGCATTAGGCAACATGCCCATAGGTTCATCCTCACTGGGAACGTCTAGTGTGTGCCAGAAAATGGTTCCACAGCAGGAGTCCCACCGCTGGTCCGTCAGGGTGGCTTCCAAAGATAATAAAAGCCCAACAATTTCTGCAGCTACTGCCACTCTCACCCTGGTCCAAGCCACCACCCTCAGGGATTGGTGTCATGGCCCCCGAAATGCTTCTACCAGTACCGTGTCCTGTCATCAGCAGGGCAGCTGGATCACATGGCTGCTTGTTCCATTCAGAACAAAAGACTCTATCCAAGAGCCTGTGTGATCTGCGCCCTTCCTATACATCACTTCTTTACCCCTCACCACCCTGCCTCCAACCCCACATCCTTACCTGAGCCACAAGCCTTCAGATTGTTCCTGGGCAGGCTCACATCAGGCAAGTTATGCCTCAGGACCTTTGTGCTTCCTGGTCCCTCTGTTGGAAGTGCTCCCCCTGAAATGTTACCTGACCCGTGCTGATCACTGCAGCACCATCACCCACCACTGCACCCACTCAGCTCTCTATCCTTCCTCCCTGCATTATTTTCCTCCTTAGTGTTTGTAATGACTTGCTCTTCCATCTATTTTACGAATGTATTAGTTTCTTCTTTGTCTCTGAACACTAGCGTGAACACTTTCTTTTTTGTCTGCTTTCTTTCCCAGTGTAATCCCAGAACTGAGAATCCAGTGGGCATTTTACAAATTGACTAAATGAACAAATGAGTGCATTGTGGAGTTGTTTTGCAGAATTAAATGAACTGGCATATGAAAAGCATTTAGAATAAACAATGCTTAGCATGAAATTAATGTTTAATAAATGTCAGGTATCAATAAAAGAATAACATAATAGTTATTGAATGAATGATGCATTTGATACTATTACTTTTTCCTGTGGTGGGAGGAGGGTAATCAAGCTACAGATGTTTTAAATATTTTAATGTACATTTACAGTGTGTGCTAGAGGAGATAATCAGGGACATTGTTTGTGTTCTCTTTTCCTATTGTCTGGAGGGCATACTGTACCACTCTTCTCTAGGCAAGTGGGTGGTTCTCAAACTTCGCTGGACTTGGGAATCACCTGGAGATTTTTAAAAAACTGATCCTGTTTCCCATCCCAGATATTCTGATATAGTCAGTCTGGAGTGTAACTCAGGCATTAGGAGTTTTGAAATGCTCCGTGAGTCATTCTAATGTGCTGCAAAGTTTGGGAATCACTGCCTTAAGCTTTTCACAGAGCTAGCAACAGCCGAAGGAAAAGCCTTCCTCAGTCCCTCTCTATGCTTGGAATCGAGAGTTGTGCCAACCTCGGTTCAAAACACATGCAGCCATTAGCAAGTCACCTAGCTTTAGTAAACTTTACCTTCCTTAATTTTATATCTGTTGTGGAAAATGGCAAAAACCCAGAATCCAGGGCCAGGCTCCACAATTTTAAATTTTCCTCTTCCCTCCCTTTCTTCCTTTCTTCTTTCTTTCCCTTCTGTCATCTGAAGATAAAAGGACAGAATCGTTTTCAAATGTGGCTCAAAAATGGCATGCTCTGAGATGGTGATGGTGCTTTCTTACAGAGGAGATCAGAGAAATAAAGTGTCCACCATGCCTAGGTGACATCATTCTCCCCCAGACATGCCGAGCTGTACCTATTTCAGGCCCAGGAGGGATCAATCTCTGAAGGTCAACTTCCCACCCATTGGGGCCCACTGTGGGAGTATCAGAGGTCTTCCTGGTGTCCTGGGTTCAATCCCTGGCCTCCCCACTTCTTCCCTGTGTCTTAGTGCCTCCCAGCCTGGGGTCTTGTCTGAGGCTCTTACCCTGGTCACTGGGGCTCACTCTGCATTGGTTTTGCTGGCCTACTCAGGGTCTGAAATTCTGTCCTCTGACATCCAGGCCTCTCCATCTGATCTCCTACCCACCTGAGTTCTACCCACCTCTCTTCATCCATCCCAAGAATATACCATATCATGGTAGCCATGTCTAATTTCTGGGTTCAGAAAAGCACCTGAACCCACCCTATAATGCCACCAATCTCAGCCAGGACTTTTCTATTAATAGAATGATGGTGGGACATTGGGGATATCACACTGGTGCAGCCAGCATCATGGGTGTGTGACCCATGCGTTGACATAGGACCCTGGGCTGGGTTTAATGTTCTGCTGTCTTGAAGTTAGTCATGTTTGAATGAAAGGCTCCACATTTTCATTTTGCACTGTTCCTGCAAATTATCTAGTGTGCGCCACACTTCAAATCAGAAGACGTGGTATGGATTGTACCTGGCTTACACCCGAGAAGAGCGTGACCTCAGCCAAGTTATTTTTCTTTCTTGGCATTTGCAAAGAAGGAATGTGAGTGGGGTAAAACTGCCTCCATCATAGGGGAATTTTAAGAATGAAATAAGGTAACAGATGAGTGTCAGCACATGGTGCATAACATGTTAGTTCTCAATGAACACTTCTCTTTTTCCTGTCGTTCCACCTCCCAAGCAGCTAAGTTGAAAAGACACTTCCTTTCTGTTTAAAATGCATTTATATGTTTATTTTCCTAGATAGTGATATATACCTAAAGGACAGATCTTGGAAGGTTTTCATTGACCTTACCTAATTCTTATTAATTACACAGAAAGACAACAGGATTCCTTCTTTGCTATCTTTCTTTATTATATTGAACAATATGTTGTCCAGATGGCATGTAGAGTAGCATCTTCCAAGTCATTTTTAAATGTTCTTCTTTTACTTATTGAAGAAGATTGCATATAGAGAAAATTGAATCAAACCCATGTCATTGAAATAATCTTAGCTTACATTACATTAAGGAGATTTCTATTGTTCAGACTAATAACTCTTCCATGAAAGAAGGCTGCCTTGGACAATGTGCATGAGTGAAGATTAAGAGTCATGGGAGTGGATCTTTGACCATGGGCCCTTAGTGACAGTAAAACAGTATTTTCATCTTAGCTTTGCTATTGGTAAAATACACAAAATAGTACTAGTTCTGCCCTCTCATTCTCAATTTGTGGATCAAATTAGGTATCTGTGGAAGCATTCTGAAAATTTTTGAATGCTATACAATTTTCAAGTTGGGATTATTGATACGACTTCTGAAGTTTAGGTGTTAATGAAAAGATTCATTTGAATCACTTGAAAATCTTTCCATAAAACAAATGCCAAGAGCTAAGTTCTCAACTTCTTTGGAAAGGGTGATGCATTTGGCAACAGGATAACGTGTCACCACCAAAATAATCCCCAATTTTACTGGGGCCAGAAGCCATAGGTATTACCTTCTAAATGTCTAAAACCCTCTGAGGCTGTTTCTCAACGTATCAGTTATAACTTGATAGCTTTTCACAAATCTCTTTTTCTCTACTTATTAATTTAAGTATTAATAGAGAATCTACTGTGTGCCAGATATTGTTCTAGGTACCTGAAATAAATCAGTGAATAAAACCAAGTTCCTTTTCCTCATACAATATATGCTACAGTGTAGAAAGCAAAACAATAAAAATAACCATAAGATTAAGTGTACAGTTTACCCTTGAACAAGATTAAGTATACAGTTGACCCTTGCATGTGGGGCTTAGGGGTGCCAACCCCACATGCAGTCAGAAATCCACATATAACTTTGGATGTCCTCAAAGCTCAATTACTGATAGCGTACTATTGACCAGAAGTCTTACCAATAACATAACAGTTGATTAACACATATTTTGTATATCATATACATTATACTCATGTGCTGTATTCTTACAATAAAGTTAGAGAAAAGAAAATGTTATTAAGAAACTCATAAGGAAGAGAAAATGTATTTATTAATCATTATGTAGAAATAGATCATCATAAAGGTCCCCATCCTCATCGTCTTCACATTGAATATGTTAAGGAGGAAGAGGTGGAAGAGGGGATGGTCTTGCTGTCTTAGGGGTGGCAGAGGAGGAAGAAAATCCGTGTGTAAGTGGACCCGTGCAGGTGAAACCTGTGTTGTTCAAGAGCCAACTGTATTCTACAGCACGTTAGCACATGATTAGTGCTATGGGGAAAAAATAAGTAGAAGAGTGTAAAGGGGATCGGCATGCTGGGGAGCAGGGTTGCATTTCTGAAATGTATGGCCAGGATAGTCCTCTTCAAGAAGATCACATGTGAGCAAGAGGTTGAGAGAGGTGAGGCTGGAACATACGCACATCTGCAGGATAGGCATTCCAGGTTGGAGGAGGAACAGCCAATGCTAAAGCCCAACGCAAAAGTGGCCCAGTGAGTAGGCCATGAAAGAAGCATGATTATGGGTCTCCCCAGATCTTTCTCACTCTCTACCGAAAGACAGGTTTTGAAATTAAAGAGACTATGATTGCCAGGCCAATGCCTAAGACATACATTGATGCCTTGTTTCTCATGTATGTGCTTTCTCCACAGTCACATGACACAGGCAATCCCTTTTGATGACCCTCGGTTAGAGAGCTGCCAAATCATCCCTCCGGCTCCTCGGAAGGTGGAGATGAGAAGGGACCCCGTGCTGGGGTTTGGTTTTGTGGCAGGGAGTGAAAAGCCAGTGGTCGTTCGCTCAGTAACACCAGGTAAGTACCCAATCCCGGTCTTGGTTTCCTGGGACTGTCTGCCACACCCTGCCAGAATGACTACTATTCAGTCTCATAAGTGTCCAGGCTGTAAAAGTTGGATATGTTTTTTCAAAACTTGGATAGAGTCACTTCGCCAGAGGGATAAAAATGCCTCATCAAACTAGGTTTTAAACTGCCAAATCCATCATTATCACCTGACTCAGGAAAATACTGAGCCATCATCTATAATCATGGAAATGACCCACTTCTTAACTTATGAATGCAGACAATAAGAGGCAGGCACGGTACTGTATTACAGTAAGCCCATGATGAACTGCTTAGTTAAAACAAAAAACAAAAAACAAAAAAACAGGAAGTGGTTACAGTAGGATTGAGTCGTTGGGGTAGTTGTATTATTTTACAAGTATACATTCCCCCCCCCTTCTCATTAGAGGCAGAATAAAGGGAAATCCATACTCCATTGCTGTTGGGCTGGACCAGGTGATTGACATTGGCCAATGGCATATTAGCAAAGATGACAAAAGCAAAGGCTTGAGACATGCTTGTGCTGTTGATCTTGTTTCCTGAGCTTCGGCCATGGCTATAAGAAGGGAGTGTTTAGCTGGGCATGGTGGCTTATGTCTGTAATCCCAGTACTTTGGGAGACCAAGTCTGGTGGATCACTTGAGGCCAGAAATTCGAGACCAGACTGGCCAACATGGCAAAATCCCATCTCTACTAAAAAGACAAAAAATTAGCCAAGCATGGTGGCACATGCCTGCCATCCCAGCTACTTGGGAGGCAGAGGCATGAGAATCACTTGAACCCAGGAAGGGGAGGTTGCAGTGAGCTGAGATTGCACTACTGTACTCCAGCCTGGGCAACAGAGTGAGATCCTGTCTCAAAAAGAGAGAGAGAGAGAGAGAGAGAGTTTTCTCCAGGTAGCTGTGACCTCTTCCATCTGAGTCCCATAATGAACACATGAGGCAACAGGCCCGCAGTGGGGAGCCAAGTACAGCCTCATCTGCAGTTTGGTACAGAGCTGTACAGCTAAGCCAGGCTGAAATCATCCAGTCTGCGGTTACCCTGAAGACCCATAACCATGAGAAGAAATGATCATTGGACACCTATTGAGCTTTGGGGTGATTTGTTATACAGCAAATGCTGACTAATACAGTACATGTCAAATCTTTAAAATTCTACAACGTTAGATATTAATGTACTTTCCCTTGATCACTCACATTAGAGTATACAGATGTTCCACTGTCAACACAGCTGAATACAATGGACTATGATACAATCAGCTGAAGTGGGCTGTCTTTGCCTTTGCAGAAACAATGTGCTTTTATTATTTATTTATTATATATGTATTTATATGCTTACTGTAATGGATTCATATTGGATTTATTTTCAGAAAAAAAGGAAATTATCTTCCATGTCCTATCTTTCCAGGATTTTGCAAATCAGTAACAGAGTTCAGCAGTAAAGTACTACACTTAGGAGCACAGACTCTGCCATCAGATTGCCTGAGTCTGACTCCTACCTCTGCCCCTTTTTAGACTTTTTAGCTTCCATGTGAAATTCCCTGCATTTCAGTTTGATGTAACTTCTCTACATCCTCTGTATAATGGGGATCAGAGTAGTATCTACCTTGTAGGGCTATGGAGAGGATACAATATATTAGAAGAGTGCTGAGTACATCCTGGTCTTTCCGTAGATGTTTATTTTTCTTGTTATCATTATTTAACTCTAAAAGGTTTGGCCAGTTGAGTCTCTCAATTAAGGGAAACAAACGCCAACTAGCGTCTGGTATAGATGTTTAAATTTGATTTAATTTTTTATTTTTCATTATTTTGACATAATATGCCCCAGGGCAAGCAACCCAAATAATTAACCACTTTAGACTTGTGTTATCTGCTAAAGTTTTTTATTTCATTAAATATGGGTCATATTTTAGTTCTCTGTGTAGGACTGTTGAGCTTGACACAATTGAGAATTCTCAAAACAGATTTGTTGCTTCTTTTGTTAACATGCTTTGTAAAACAAAAATAGAAACAATGTAGATAGTATAGAAGAGAAAGTAAAAAAAAAATAACAAACCTGAATTCCTACTACCAAGAGATAGCCATTATTGATGTAGACAGAGATAATGTGTATAGTAGAGATAATTCCATGCATACACAAGCACACATATGTATTACATATCAGATAATATATTTTATACATACATAAAACATATATGTAGATGCGTGTGTGTGTATGTACACACATTTTTCCTAAATGGAATAATATTTGGCATGCTGTTTTATAATATTGGGATACTCTAATACCTCTGATTATGAGATTATCCAAAGTATGTGTCTTCCCAGAAGCTGAATGGAGATTCAGAGTCTTATTTTTCTTTTTTTTTGTATCATCTCACTGTTCCTACAACCTCTCTCCTTCTTTGCCCTCAGGTCTCCTTAGCGTCAAAGACACTAATACCTACTGTTATACAATTTTGAGAAGAGCAGAAAGAAAGTAAAAACAAAGGTCAAAGAGTACTATTTCCAGTTATTTTTATGAGTGAAATTGCTGGTCATACAAGCTGTGTCTTTCATAAAAATGACTCTACAGAAGTACCAAGTGACTTCAGTGCGTGACTAGATCTTCTATAGTAGGCAATCCAGACTTCAAAGTGAAGGCCATGAGACGGTTCTCTTGAAGTGTGCCACTCTTTTGTATTTTGGATTGGACAGTGTGTTTCTTCTCCAGAATTCCTGATTAAAGTTGCTTGATTAGACAAGAATAGTTTCATTTGATCAAAATGCATAGGTCAAATGTAAGAGTGTGTTAATCTGAGAGTGGCTTTCTTATTAGAATAGTTAACATTCATCCTTCAGTTACTTTGAAAATTTTTCTGTATTTGACCAGCATTTGATTTCTAACCACTTGTTTGACTAAATTTGAGTGATTGCTTGCACATCATTTAATACTTACAGTAAGTTTCCCAAGTGGTTTTTCTGAATTCCTTATGCGTGCAAACACTGAATCCCACATCTGTAAAATGAATATTTTCTATCACTAATATGAGGACAAGTTAAGGTTCCCCTACTCTCTTACTTCACAGAAGGAAGACGAATTTATGCTACAGCTTAAGTGACATATATGCCTAGTGTCTGGGTGGGTAGAAAACAACTGAATTACTTTCAGTTCCATGTTCTGGTTATGAAGTGCTCATTTCAATTACTAAATGAAGTAACAGCAAAAATATTTGAAAGATAACCTTTCAGCTGCACCTATCACCCGGTGTCAGACCTGTGGAAATATAGTTAAAATTATAGTACCATATGCTACCATATCAATATTTGGGAGGTAATTGCACATGTCTAGAGCTCAATCCAGGTAATTGTTTTTAGGTCTTACTTGAATACAGATGTATGCTTCACACAGATGTGATTTTAAGTTTATGTGTCAAGAGGCCTGGCAGTGACTAGGTTCTGAATTACAGGAGCAAGTTCAAAGGAGACACTGGCCATTCTAAACTTGCAAGTGTCCAAGCTAAGATCTAGACCTACCTTCAAGTCAAATCTTTAACCTGTGTGAATCTCAATTATCTTATTATATGGAAGGGATTATAGTATTCTGTGAAGTTACTAGGCCAAGAATTTAACCCATTGCCTTGTGCTTCGAGAAATGCATTATCTCACCCTGCACCCCTGCAGGGTAACAAGATCCCCAGGTGATTCACAATAAAGTGTGAGAAGCGCTGCTAGACTGAGTCTCAACCTTGCTTGTAAAGTTTTAGAAAAATGTGGATGCCTGGGTCCCACCCCAAAAGATTCTTATTTAATTGGTCAGGGTACAGCCTCAGAAATGTCCGAAGAACACCCAAGTGTGGCTGTTTCAGTTTTGCTGATAGCACCATTTGCTCACAGTGAATCATGATCAGGGGAGGAGGCTTAAGATGGGTCGCCAATATTTTTCTTACCTGTTCTTCATTCTCCTTTGTCTCCAGGTGGCCCCTCGGAAGGCAAGCTGATCCCGGGAGATCAGATTGTAATGATTAATGATGAACCGGTCAGCGCTGCACCCAGAGAGCGGGTCATCGATCTGGTCAGGTGGGTGAGTCATTCACCTGTGTCCTGTCTGCCTTGAAGGCTGCTGCACAGTTCTGAGATCTGAACTAGCAGAGGAAGAGCCTCCTGTGGGACAATTTAGGACAGAAACACAAGCCAACACATTCACATCATTGAAAATGCTGCTGACACTGACCTGTAGTATAAAAACACATGCTCCATAAACACAAAATACCTCATTGTCCACTCTCTGTTAACACTGAGGGTACATATGCTTCAGTTGAAAATTTTTATGACTCCTATATCCAAAGTTTGCATTTTATTCCTTCCAGAATTACTAACACATTGATTTTTCGTAATCAGGGAGATCAAAATGCAATACCTGAATTCACCGTAAGTGATGAGTAATTTTATGTACATAATCCCATGGATATACAAACATACAGTTCACTGATACTTCATATTCGACTAAGTGCTTCATTACTGAATTTTGAGATTATCTAATGTGGCGATAGGATGATTAGGTCAAGGCTAAGAGTTTATAAAACACACTTGGTTTATTGGTTTGGTTTTATTGTAGATATAAGTAGTTTGTTATGTGATATTCTTAATGGGGCACCAGAAAATGTGTTTTGTGTTAAAAATATTGGTCAGGAACCCCCTTAGAAGCCCACTGGAGTTATACTTCCTTACTGAATTTACAGAAAAAGAGATCTTTACAAGTTTTTCAAATGAAGAAGCTGGGCCTATCATATGAATGTATTCATTCATGCTATGGGAGTGTTAAGGAATAAGGAGACATGACATTTGTCTTTTATAAACTGATATTTTCAACCAAGATTGAAGCCAAAGCTGAGGTTATCAGAACACTTTTCCCTGAAGAGGGGATTTCCTAACATTTATGCCCAGTCATTACAAAAAGTATTAGGTTGGTGCAAAAGTAATTGCGATTTTTGCTGTTCCAATTGCAAAAACAGCAGTTACTTTTGTACCAACCTAATCCATCTGTACTTTGGGAAAGGGATTAAGTGGAGTATTTCTGGGGTCTTTCAGAGGAAGTTTTTTCTCAAGCCTAGTTCAGCTTTTGCTTCACAAAGAGGTTCTGGAGGGTCAAGAACTCTTGGAAAAACTGGGAGAGGGGCAAAAAGAGAAATAGAAAGAGAAGGCACTCACTTTTAGTATAAGCAGTCATCCCAGTTTTAGCATTTAAAAGGCCCATATCCCAGGAAAACCCCCTCTGTCCTGGAATGGTTGGTCACTGCTATGGTCTAAATGTTAGTGTCCCCCCAAAATTTGTATATTAGAACCTAATACCCAATGTGATTTGTATTAAGAAATGAGGCCTTTAGAGAAGTGATTAAGTCATTAGGTCTCTGCCATCATGAATGGGATTAGTATCCTTATAAAAGGTTGAAGAGAATTGCCTTGCTCCTTCTCCCATGTAAAGACACAGTGACAAAATGCCATCTTTGAGTAATGGGGCCTTTACCAAACACCAAATCTTCTGGAAGATCTTGGACTTCACTTCCTCCAGAACTGTGAGAAATAAATTTCAATTATTTGTGAATTACCCAGTGTAAGGTATTTTGTTATAGCAGCTCTAACAGACTAAGACAGTCACTCTATTTCAGACTGGGCTTAATGGTCACCCTGCTTCATCTGGGCTTAGTTCCCAGTTGACTAGAAAAGTCATACCTTTACTTCTGGGGCATCCAGATCTCCAAAGAATGGTCTTACACAGGAGCAGACACTGACACTGCATCAGGAACAAGATCTGGGAACGTCTCCAATCTTTCTATGGACAAGGGGAGCTAGAACAGGGAAAGATTCTGTATGTAAGAGCCCTTGGGAGGGAGCAGTAGTGTTCATTTGGAATAACTTCTCTCTTGAGATATGTGTGGGTGTCAGCAGGGGCACACCTCATCTAGGCAGGCTCTGAACCTTCTATTAGCTTGCATCCTGGAGTGCCATGTTTGGGCTTGATGGCAGAAGTTGCGTGGACATTTTGTTGTCCCCTAGGTATGCACCTCTGTGATTATTACTATTGATTTCTGTGCTTGGAGGATGATAGAAGAAATAAAATGTCTATGTTTAGGTTGGCTGTGATTTAATTGCCTGCTGCAGGACAGTGACAGAGAAAAACCTATCTGAAAGTGTGATCATTTCCTAGCAATTCTTCCAGGGATATGTAAAAAGACTATTTACAAAGAAGATATTTTCTTTCTGGTTTAATGCTTGTAGAAGAAAATGGCATATCTGTAAACAAAGCGCTCTCTCTAGAACTTTACATATAATAAAAAGAGCCAGTTAAAAGAGAGGATGGCAAACAGCTCCAAGTTCAAATCCAGCCTGCCACATGTTTTTGCAAAGTCCCTGAGCTAAGAAAGGTAGGGGTTTTTTTTAACCATTTTTCAAAAGTTGAAAAATATATTTTGTGAGACATGGAAATCATATACAATTCAGATTTTAGTATCCATAAATATTTTGGTGGGTATAGCCATGTTTGCTCATTTACATTTGATCTATGTCTGCTTTCCTGCTACAACAGCAGAGTTGAGTAGTTGCAACAGAAACTACCTGACTCACAACCTTTTCACTCTTATTAAACCACAATGTTAAAATAATGTATGTCTCACTAATGAAAATGATCACACATTAGAAAATATTCCTATGCCTTCCCATAAGCTTACTCATCTGTCTGCCATAATGTGTACTAGCCTAAACATTTAACTCTTGTAAAAGAATCCCCTTTTTACTGGGCCCTTCAGCTGATACATGTTTTGAGGTCTATATCTTACACAAGATAAATTCCCTTTCTGTATAAAAAAAAAAAAAAACATCCCATTTTCTGAGCCACTAAGGAAATTGGGAAAAACACTCATCATTTTGATAACACTGTAAATTTCTCTCTTTAAAAATTGGCATCCATTTACTGGCTTTAGTGGTGTAGTCTTGTTTTGTTCCTTTTACCCCATCACAGCATGTGTTCATGGATCATTTTTTGTTCCCAGATACATTTGTTTCTTGGTGGATTATTTTTCTTATCATTGGGTTACTCTATTATAGAAAAGTATTCTTTTCTTGTGAAAATGAAAAAATTTCGCAGAAACCAATTTACTGCTATACTAACGACATTTTGGTTTTTCATGTAGTCTCGAAAAGCTATAATTGCTGCACTGAAATTAGATGAGTTCTGTTCACTTCATAGTCTTCTAAGTTGTTAACTCTAACTCAGACTTTATAGTGTTTGAGGAGCAAAATCTTTGAAGAATCCATGCCCTTTACAAATTACCATATCTTTCTTCTTTAAAAGTATCTAAGAATGACTTTCTTTTCACAATTAGACTAATTACCTTGAAGCACTCTCCAAAATTTTATTTTTAAGAAGTAAGGAGTATTACTTCCCATAGAATCATTATGAATTGTGCCCTGCCTTCCCACTCCCAAGGCTGGCTGGCCCAATTAAATTCATTTGACATCCACAAAGAAGTATTGAGGATTAACAGACATCATGTAAGGCACTGAGCATATATAGATACATAGGCATAATTCTTGCCCTTGAGGAGAAGACTTCTATCTAATTAATTTCCCTATATTTATGACAGGACAAGGTTGTTGACGAGGGTAGTCAACATTTGGTAGGAATGTTTGGTGGAGATGGATGGTGTGTTAAAGGATGTTATTGATGGTAGTAAAGAGTAGCCATCAACGCGAAGTGAAAGAGCAGGTTTATGCATGAGAAGGGAGTTGTAAAATAGATCTTTTCTTTGACCCTGAAAACCCCAGACCTTCCTTATGAACACTCACTTTCCAACCTGCAGATATTTAAAAAATCCATTGCCTAGGTGGCTGTCCTGAATCACAACCTCAAAATTTGGTCCTTCAAGGCAGCAACATAAATCTACTAGCTGCTGTTAGACTGAGTGCAGGAAACTTTTTGGATTAGAGATGCAATTGGGAACCTGGTAAATGCCATATACCTTTCCCTCCATCCAGAAAAACCCACATGTATACAAAGTTCTGCATACAATATTAGAATGTTTTTTGATCCCCTAAAGTTAGTCCCAGTTTTAGAGCCGGTGTAGCAGACTCTGAGAACGCTGTCTCCCTTCCTCCCCCTTCCTCAGCACCAGATACTAACATTGAAGAGTCAAGCACATAAACAAGTTGATCTTATCCTTTTCTATCAGGGCAGTTGAAGTGGAAAATTGCCCATCCCATAATAAGAAGGTACAGTGGTCAAACTGGAGACTAATTCCCCATTGTCCCAACATCTGTAATAGGGCAGCTAACTATCCTTCCCTCTGACTTCTGCCACTACTTATGTTGATTATTCCTGCTGATCTAATTGATGAGCAGTGTTATAGCTATGGCTATTTATCTACAGAGGGTTGCTCACATCTGCCAGACATGTCACCCTTCTGTTACTAATATCCTGGGAATTGGAGAGCTTTCCTGGGTAGCAATAGTGTTCTTTCAATAAGAAAGTAACTGTAATAAGAAATAAGAATAAATGATAGGGGAGCGACATTAATAAGGTGGCAAAATGAGGTTCCCCATAGGTATCCCCCACAGCAACTATAATCTGGCAGCCACCTATGGACAAAAGTGGCTTTGTGGGAGCTTTGAGATCCAAGTTGGTCACTAAACCCTGGTGCAGCCCAAGACCAAGGAGGGCCATTTTGAGAAGGCAGACCCACCGAGGCCTTGGTGGCAGACTCACTGACTATGATCCCAAATACAGACCCAGAAACAACCACATCCCCCTGTGGAGTTGGCTGCAGTCCTATTTGGCCTTGGTCCTACAAGGGGCCTACAAAGAGTCATACCTACTTGGGCCTTGGGTAACAGATCTGCTGACCTTGGCCCCAGTTGTAGACCCTAAAGTAGCTTGTGACCAAGCTCCAGCCTCTCTCAGCCATTTTCTGGGAGCAGTCCCACCTGTCCAGGGACCTGCTGGGAAACAGGCCAATTCATACCCCCAGAGGTAGGCCTGTACCTTTTGAAACATCCCTGTAATTCAGCTCCAGCCTCTCTCAGCCATAATCTAGGAGCAGTCATGCCCACCCAGAAACCCTCTGGGATGCATATTCATTTGTGTCCCCTCAGGCAGGCCTACTGATCTCTATCTGAATGTGGATCCTCAAGTGGCCCTATAACCTGGGTCTAGCTCCTCTCAGCCATGGTCAGGGAGTGGCCCTGCCTGTCCAGGGCTCCAGAAGGAGACAGGTTCCTCTGTTCCCTAGAGGTAGACTTGCCAACCTTGATCCAACTGCAGATCCCAAAACGTCCCTGAAACTCAATTTCAGCCACTCTCATCCGCTGTTCAGGAGCAGTCCTGCCTCCCTGACCCCACCCAGGGATCTGCTGAGTCATATGCCCATTTGTGCCATCACAGACAGGCCTGCCAGCCTTGGTCCAACTACAGATCTTAAAGTAGCACTGTGATCCAGCTCCAGCCCTTGCACAGCCACAGTCCTTCCCACCCAGGAAACCATGAAGAAGCATGTCCATCTGTGTCCCCAGAAGCAGACCTGTGGATCTTGATCTTGACTGTGGACCCTGAAGTAGCCCTATGACTCATTCCCAGCCCCTCTCAGCCACAGTCTAGGACCAATTCTTCTTACTCAGAAACCCACCCAGTGGTCCAGCAGTAACCGTCCCAAGGATCTGGTGGAAGCCACAATGATCTGTGTACCTAGTAACAGGCCCATGATCTGTGGAAACTTGTCCTAGCACCAGCCCAATTAATGAGGAACCTAGAAGTATTCCAGTCCACTCAGGGAGGAGATAGGATCCATGCTCTCCCAAGGCTCTCCCATTGCAAGACCCCATTATAGATCTAGCGGTAGTCACATGATCTACCTCTACAGTAATGGCAGAGGCAATCTCATCAGTCAACAAGAGAAGGTCTTTACCTGCTGAAACCAGCCTGTAAAGACTGGAAGAGGGCCAGTTATGGTTACTCACATCTGTAATTCCAGTACTTTGGGAGGCCAAGGCAGGTAGATCGCTTGAGGTCAGGAGTTTGAGACCTGCCTGGTCAACATGGTGACACTCAGTCTCTACTAAAAAAAAAAAAAAAAAAAAAAATGAGCCTGCTGTGGTGGTGTGAACCTGTAGTCCCAGCTACTCTGGAGGCTGAGGTGGGATGATCACTTGAACCCAGGAGGCAGAGGTTGCAATGAGCTGAGATCACACCACTGCACTCCAGCCTGGGCACCAGAGCAAGACTCCATCTTTAAAACAAACACACACGACTGAAAGAGATGTTTGCCCCCTCAAATGCACAGATACCAATTCAAGGCTATATGAATCATGAAGAATCAAGCAAACATGACACCCCAAAAAGAAACTATTAAGCCTTCAGTAAACAGCCTCTAACATATATAATTTGAGATACATAAATTGCATGAAAAATAATTCAAAATAATCACCTCGATGAAGCTCAGTGGGATATAAGAGAACGCAGACCACTAGGCAAAAACAAACAAACAAAAAATATACATACACAAAATAAAATGTTGTTTAATAAAGAAATAAAGGCCAGGCATGGTGACTCGCGCTTGTAATTCCAGCACTTTGGGAGGCCAAGGCGGGCAGCGGCTTGAGCTCAGGAGTTAAAAACCAGCCTGGGCAACATGGCAAAACCCCATCTCTACAAAAAAAAAATACAAAAATTAGTCAGGCATGGTGGCCTGTATCTGTAGTCCCAGCAACTTGGGAGGCTGAGGTGGGAGGATGATTTCAAGCCAGGAGGCAGAGGTTGCAGTGAGCCAAGATCACACCACTGTACTGTAGCCTGGGCAACAGAGCCAGACCTTATTTCAAAAAAAATAAAAGAAAAAAGGAAAGGAAAAGAGAGGAGAGGAGAGGGGAGGGGAGGAGAGGGGAGAACCATTAAAAAGGACCAAATGGAAATCCTAGAGCTAGAGCATACAGTGACAAAACTGAACATTTTAATAGCTTCAACAGAAAACTCAATTATGCAACAGAATCAGTGAATGTGAAGATAGGCTATTTGAAATTACCCATTTAGAGGAACAGAAAGTAAAAAGAATCAAAAAGAGTAAAGGAAGCATACAAGACCTATGAGATACCATTAATTGAATGAATATATGCATTATGGGAATATTAGAAGGAGAAAAGGAAAAAAGGGAAGAAAGCTTATTTAAAGAAATAATAGCTGAAATGTCCCAAATCTTGAAGGGATATGGACATCCAGATTTATACAAATCAAAGGATCTCAAGGAGAATCAATTCAGACTGCTCTAAGCCACATTATAACTAAATTGTCAAAAGCCAAACACAGACATAGAATATTGAAAGCAACAAGATAAAAGCTACTTGTCACATACAAGAAAACTCTTATAAAACTATCAGTGGATTGCTCATCAGAAACCTTGCAGGCCAGGAGTGGATGATATATTCAAAATGCTGAGAAGAACTGCCAACAAAGAATACTTAGCCAAGGGCAGTGGTACCTACCTGTAGTCTCAGCTGTTTGGGAGGCTCAGGCTAGAGGATTGCTTGAGCCCAGGAGTTTGAGACCAGCCTGGGCAACACAGTGAAATCCCATCTCAGAAAAAGCTGTCCTTCAGAAATAAAAAAGAGAGAAAGATATTCCTAGATAAACACAAGCTGAAGGAGTTCATTGCCACTATTTCTGCCTTAGAAGAAATGCCACAGGGAGTTCTTCAAGTTGAAATGAAAGGATGCTATGTAACTACCTGAAAACATATGAGAGTATAAATTTCACTGATAAAGGAACTGCACAGTTAAATTCAGAGTACTCTAATACTGCAATGGTAGTGTATAAATAACTTTTAACTACAGTATGAAAGTTAAAAGACAAAAGTATTAAAAAATAACTACAGCTACAACTTGTTAATGAAAATACAGTATGTGAAGTATTACATCAATAACATATAATTTGGAAGGAGGGAGAATTAAAAGTGTGGAGTTTTATATACAATTGAAATTAGGTTGTTATCAGCTTAAAATTAACTGTTATAACCATAAGGTGTTTTATGTAAGCCTCTTGGTAACCACAAAGAAAAAACTATTAGTAGATACACAAAAGATAAAGAGAAAGGAATCAAAGTATATATTTTAAAATATTAACAAATCACAGGGGTACAGAGGAGGAGAGGATGAAAGTGACAAAGGCACTACAAAACAGCCTGAAAACAATTAACAAAATAACAATAGTCAAACAATAGTTAGTTTGTTCAATAGATAGTTTGATAATACTCAAACCTTTCTATAATGGGAACTGTAGAAGGAGAAGAAAGACAAAAGGGGCCAGAAAGCATACCTTTAAAAATAATTACTGACAAATGAGATTACATCAAGCTAACAGCATCTGCACAGCAAAGGATACAGTCAACAAGATAAAAGGACAGCTCATAGGATGGAACAAAATATTTGCAAACTATTCATCTGACAAGGTATTAATAATAATAATATATAAGGAGCTCAAATAGCTGAATAGGAAAAGAAGAATAGTCCAATTAAAAGTGGGCAAAAGTTCTGAATAGACATTTCTCAAAAGAAGACATAAAAATGACCAACAGGTATATAAAAAATGCTCAACATCACTAATCACCAGAGAAATGCAAATCAGAGTCACAATGAGATATCATCTCACTGCAGTTAAAATGGCTTTTATTAAAAGACAGGCAATAACAGATGCTGGAGAGGACGTTGAGAAAGGGAACAGTCATACTATCAGTGTTGGTGGCTATGTAAACTAGTACAGCTACTAGGAAATACAATATGGAGGTTCCTAAAAAATACTACTAGATATATATTCAAAATAAAGGAAATCAATATATCAAAGAGATATCTATACTCTCATGTTTACTGCAGCACTATTCACAATAGCCAAAGTATGAAATCAACCTAAGTGTTCATCAATGGATGAATGGATAAAGAAAATGAATGTGGTGTATACACACAGTGGAATATTATTCAGCAATAAAAAAGAAATCCTTTATTTGCAGCAACATGTATGGAACTCCAGGTCATTAGGTTAAGTGAAATAAGCCAGACACAGAAAGACAAATATTGCATGTTTTTATTCATATGTGGCAGCTTAAAAATTGGATCTCAGAAAGATAGAGAGTAGTTGATAGTTGCCAGTGGCTGAGAAGGATGCAGTGGAGGGAGGGATAGAGAGATTAACAAATGGGCACAAAAATACAATTAGATGAATAAATAAGACCTGGTGTTTTATAGATCAGTAGAGTGACTACAGTTAATAGTAATATATTGTATATTTCAAAATAGCTAGAAGAGAATTATTCAAGTGTTTCCAATATAACGAAAAGTTAAATGTTTAAGATGATAGTTATCCCAATTACCCTGATTTGATCTTACTCATTATATGAATATATCAAGATATTACATGCACCCCCAAAATATATACATCTATTATGTATCAATAAAAAAAGCTTATTAAAAAATTATAATAGTGGAAAACTTTTCCATTGTGGGGATAGATAGCAACACTTAGTTACAGGAAGCATATAGATTTCTAAATCAAATTTAATCCAAAGGCTGGACATGGTGACTCACACCTGTAATCCCAGCATTTTGGGAGGCCAAAGTGGGAGGATCACTTGAGGCCAAGAGTTTAAGACCAGCCTGATCAACATAGTGAGACCTTGTCACTACAAAAAAAAAAAAAAAAAAATTTAAATTAGCTGGGTGTGGTGATACACACCTGTAGTTCCAACTACTCGAGAGGCTGAGGCAGGAGAATCAGGTGAACCCAGGAGCTGAGGCTGCAGCGAGCTATGATGGCACCACTGCACTGCAGCCTGGGTTACAGAGAGAGATCCTATCTCAAAAATCAAATCAAATCAATCCAAAGAGGAGTACACCAAGACATATATTAATCAAACTACCGAAAATCAAAGATAAAGAAAACATTTTGAAAGCAGCAAGAAACTAGAAACACATCATATTAAAAGGAGTGCCAATACCACTGTCAGCAGATTTCTCAGCAGAAACCCTACAAATCAGGACCTAGTGGTCGAAAGCGGGTCAAGTCTAATGATGTGGCACATTAAGTTTTCCCTACTTCGTGTGCCCAGCAAATGACAGAGCTATAATTGGACTTTAGAACCTGAGTCTTACCTTCTATGCCCAGTAGACACACTCCATTTTTGGAATATACACAGGTAATGTGTCTCCTCTCCCAGGATTGCTAAGCAGTTGCCTTGATTTTAGTAGGGAATTCTCAGGAGTAACTGCTTATTGCATTTGGTGGGAGATTGGCAAAATGATTCAGAGCAAAATAGACCATTTAGAAGGGATCCATGTAAAAATTAGATCTTGGCACACTTGTCTTTTTATCAGCCCCTCCTCATCAGAATTATAATTGAAAGTCAAATCAGATCATGTTCCAGGGGCACTCTGTCTGCGGAAGAATACATTAGAAAGATCACCTTCCTGTCTAATGTTAGCTGAACTTAGGTGCACCATGATGCTGCTTAGTAAAATAACAAAGCAGAGCCAGGTGCAGTGGCTCACGCCCATAATCCCAGCACTTTGGGAGGCCAATGGGGTTGGAACACGAGGTAGGGAGTTCGATACCAGCCTGAACAACATAGTGAAACCCTGTTTCTACTATAAATACAAAGATTAGCAGAGCATGGTGGCACGTGCCTATAGTCCCAGCTACTCGGGAGGCTGAAGCAGGAGAATCACTTGAACCTGGGAAGCAGAAGTTGCTGTGAGCTGAGATTGCACCATTGCACTCCAGCTTGGGCGACAGAGTGAGACTTTGTCTCAAAAAAAAAAAAAAATGATATCTACCAAGCATCTGACACATAAAATATGCACAGTGATGTATAATATAATAAGGCCTTATTATATTAAGACCAGCAAGCAACTCCAGAAACAGCTCTGTGGTGTGCTGACACTACAAATTGTAATCTCACCTTATATCTACATGCAGTGTACATGTTTTCTGGTAATTGCAAATTATAGAGTCTGAGGAGAAAGAGGCTGGTGATCCTAGAAAATGGAAAGCGTGAGAAAACATTATAACAAGGCTAAAGTTAAAAAAGGGATTTGGGAGCATAGTTCATAAAAGCTATAATTATATGTAATGATGGAAATTAATAAGAAAAATGGCTTCACCCAAATTATCTTAATGTCCTTAGATTTTGTTAATGACAATCTCCCACTCACTTATTAAGTCTGTTCACTACTGTAGATGCTTTTATACAACTCATGTTTGGAAAATGAATGTTAAAGATTAAAGAATCAGAATAAATTTCAAATTAGGGCTTGTTTTCAATGATCTCATATGGTTGTCACTACTGAATGTCTTAACATCTTATATTAAGAAAAAAATGGAAGGAGGTAATTATTGAACCAATGCCATGTTCTGTTCATCCTTTGGAACTACAAATTTGCAAAATATTTTTCTCTAAGTATGTGAAAAGACAAAAAGAAGTCATCTTGGCGAGGCTGTACATTTTCCTTGTGGTCAGATCATGCCCAGAACCAAAGTATAAGCCTTATTCCCTAGAGAGAATGGAGAGTTATGGGAGCTTACAGCGAAATCTATTTTTACAGATAACACAGTGGGTGGGTGTGGTGGGCAAGAATCTCAGGCCACATACTCAGATGTGAGAGAAATGTAACATTATTTATATATTATCTATAATAATCTAATATTTATTTCAAATCCCCATTTCAGTGTATGTTCAATTCATCCTGTTTTCCCTAGTGCTGAGTCGACCTTTAGAGGGGCTGTTTTAATGAGAGGAGGTATTGGGAAATGTGAAGTGTATCCACTCCTTGGTCACATCGTCTGTCCTACCAGAGCTTGCTGAGATATATTTGTACCCACCTGTTCTGTCTTTGACTAGTCACCTAGAAAGGAAGCCAGCGTGCACCCCTTGTTCACCATTGTCAACACTCCCTTAGCCATTTCTCTGTCATCTTGCATGCACTTGCCACTCCTGAGCCATTTTGGGACGTAGGATAATCTCTGGAGTTAATTTCCTCCAGAATCGTGTCACCTGCCCAGGGTTCTGACCAGGAATGAAGGCACAGGTTGCTGTGCTCTTTAATTCTTCAAGGCTATCTGGGGGTTCCCAATTGGTTCTTCCTGGAGAATCAGCTTCTGAAAAGATGGGGAGCATGCCTGCCCTTTCACAGGCAACTATGAGTCTGGGCCCTTTGCTTGTCCTGTGGTTCACCTCGTTTTCCCCCGTTCTTAGACTCATTCCCATTCAAGGGAGGAGTAAGCTTTACTCCAGTTTATGTAATACCCATCTGTATTAGTCCATGTTCATGCTGCTAATAAAGACATACCCAAGACTGGGTAATTTATAAAGAAAAAGATGTTTAATGGACTCACAGTTACACGTGGCTGGGGAGGCCTCACAATCATGGCAGAAGACGGAAGGTGAAAGGCATGTCTTACATAGCAGCACACAAGAGAGAATGAGAGCAAAGCAAAAGGGGAAACCTCTTATAAAACCATCATATCTCATGAGACTTATTTACTGCCACAAGAACAGTACAGGGGAAACTGCCCTCGAGATTCAATTGTTTTCCAGCAGGTCCCTCCCACAATACATGGGAATTATGGGAGCTACAATTCAAGATGAGATTTGGGTAGGGACACAGCCAAACCATATCAGCATCCTAGCTTACAGTTTTTACACTTAAGTTTCTAAAACCTAGATATTTATTTACTTTCTTCTGTAACAACCCTTTCCTGGAGTAATGAGTGTTATATGATCCAGCTGACCAAACAGTCAAAGAAATAGAGCTGCTATAGCAGAGTAAAGGAATGAAGTATATGGGGGTGGGAGGGAAACTTTGGTGACTATTTCAAAATATTGTCCTGCTACCCAATGAAAAGACACGTGGGGTAGAAGTCAGAAAAATCTGAGTTCAGGTTCTACCTCTGTAATGTATTAGCTGTTTGTGCCTTGCACAAGAAACTTAATTTATATAATCCTGTTTCCTCACCTATAACATGAAGACCTATCTTACACAATTGTTGGAAGAATTAGATAAAACATAGTAAGTAAAGCTCTTAGCAGAGTAAGGGCATATAGTCAGCTCTTAATAAATTTGAATCATCATTGTCCTTATCAAGATTATTATCAGCAGCATCACTATAGCTGAATTATCATAAGCAAATTGCTTAAGTCTCAGGGTCTTTAGTCTCCTAGTATATAAATGTGACTAAGAATTTGTACTTCTAAGCCTTTGTCTCAGCATTGAATGAGATGATGTACATGAAGCACTTTGTCACCCATAATAAGTTAGGTCATTGTGTCAGATACTGTCATTACTGCTCTGGAAATTGCAGGGTAGGGGATTGGAGCACAAGCCTGGGTATCCAATCAAAACCAAATAGAGGAACGTGGGTAGAAATTCAAGACTTTCAGGATGAAGATAACTTGAAAAGCGATCAAAAAGCCCTGAGAATCAGGGTTTGTAAACGTACCTAGATTCACCCTTGGGGCACTGAAACTGAGAGTTTGGCAGTGAACTTGACTTTGGGGACACATAGGTGTGCGGCAGTGTGACAACACAGTGACAGGAACAAGAGTGATTTCAGTGTTGTATCATATATGGGTGAAGGAGATGTGAAGAGATTCAGGGACCATTGGCATGTGCCCTATTTGGGTTGAGGTTAGGTTAGGAATGAAATCAGGGATGAACAAACTTTTCTCTAAAAAGGACCAGATAGTAAATATTTTAGGCTTTGCGGGCCATAAGGTCTCTGTCACAACTTAATTCTGCCATTGTAGTGCAAAAACAGCCATAGATGATATTAATATATAAATAAATGATTGTGGCTGTATTCCAATAAAATGTTACTTACAAAAATGGGGATGCGGAGAGGGCAAATTTAGCCCACAGGCCTTGTTTGTTGCCCTTTGACCTGAACCAATGAAGCTTAAAGAGACCAACCTGAAGATAAGAGTATATAGAGGCAGATAAATGAAGCAGAGGCTTTTAGCTAGAACTAATAATGACAATAAAGCAAATATTATGAACTCTCTGGCCACCTAAAATCCTTTTTGGAAAGTGGACAGAGAGGAAAAATAATAAGCAAACAACAAATGATAAACACCACAGACATCTGTGATGGCTTCCATGACCCTTTGTAATCTACCCCCTAGGGTGGCTTGTACCTATATTTTTACTCACTGGAAGGGATGTACACCTTCATTATAATCTATATAACACAATGTTATCACTATTTGCAAACTTGTCTTTCTCTGTCATAATTCTGTATGTTTCCTAATGATCATGGCCAATATTAGCGTAGCTCTGTCTTGTAACAAACCCAAAACTATATAGAGTGCCCGTCACAATAGGAGTTTGTCAATCACATGAAGTCCATAATGGGTCCTCCCGATTGGTAGACAGCTCTCCTTCAGAGGGTAATCCAGAGAACCAGCCCAGACCTTCTTCATTTTGTGACTCTTCTATCTTCAACACAGAGCTCCCAGTTTGTTCTTGTCAAACTGGCAGAAGGGGAAGATGATACAAGGATACATGGAAGGGTTTTACAAAAGAGGTGTACAACACTTTTCCTCCCCTTCCTTTGGCAAGAAACCAACCATATGGGTGAGTCTAGCTGCCCAGGTAGCTAAGCATTGTGGAGCTGTGTACCCAGGCAGTGCAGGGAGCAGTTTGGCTGAGCACATTATCAGTCTCTGCACAGATTCGGTTTTATTAATTATGTTAGCCTCCATGCCTTCCACTGTACTCACAATAGAATTAGAAAGAAAGAATTGTTTGCCGAAAGAACCATAAAAGTAAATTTAACACTATCCATGTTTAAAAAGATTACTATAATTTATTTGTTATTCTTGTAATGAAATCTAAATTAGTTGATAGACTTTTCAACGCTGTACCTGCAGAAGGTTCATTGCTCATTTCCTGCTTTTGCATATGCATTGATTTTAGCCTTGACCTCATATTTTTCAAACACCTCCATCACTTCATCAGTGTTAAGTATGTTTTCTCCATCTGCCTCATTTTTACTAACCTTTAAGTTCTCAACCCCTTTATGTCACCTTAGACTCCATTCATGAAATGAAGTATTTGCTAAATTGTTCAAATTACTATTCTGGAATTAACCTGCATTTAACCTTCCCCCATGCTGCCTAATCCAGTGTCAGATCATATACCCAGCATAATCAGAGCCACATTTATCCCCATCAACCTCTAATTTCACATTAAACTCAATAACCTATATTTCCTCTGGGAAAATGCAGTGTTTACTGCCCTTTGGTGTGGGGTTGTATTTATGCATTATGTGCATGATTTATATGTGAACTTGCAGATTAACAGCCTCCTGTCTCCTGACTGAATCCACATCCAAGCTATGTAGTTTCCTTGCATCCAATTCCTGTACTGTACTTAAGATGCAGAGATGTGGTGGCTTGAAATAGACATGCATCTGAAAGAGACAAGA
Organism: Sapajus apella; assembly: GCF_009761245.1. NCBI lineage: Eukaryota > Metazoa > Chordata > Mammalia > Primates > Cebidae > Sapajus > Sapajus apella. The sequence continues at coordinate 8,426,380 of NW_022436957.1, forward strand.
TCATGGCCTTACACCAGGGATTTCCCAACCTGAACCTGTGGCACCTTTAGGGTCCTCATCCCCCAAATGGTTGGGAGGTAGGACTATAGGCACTCCATGAGAGACCATTCATTATTGTACAGGTCTGTCCTTCAATGGAAGGACATTTAACATCTCTGATTCCATCCACTAATCCTGGTGGTGATCCCCAATCATTGGGGTATGCCTCCACTCTGTTGAGAACCATTGGAGATGATCACTATAAAAGCTTTATAGCTTAAACATACTATGATCAGTAGAAGATGCATCTCACTGTTTTCTTGAGGATAGAATTTTCAAATTCCTGTAGATGAATGGTTCCCCAATGGTGGGAATGTTCCAAAATGGCAGCACATTTATGAAATTGTTGAGAAGAGAGGAGATCTACTCTCTCCCTACCAGGAATCCCGATAATGTGCTAGCAGAGACTACCATCTTCATAAATGAGATACTAAGACAGTAGGGTTTAGTAATAAATGGGATCTTCAAAAGAGTCTTGGCTTGTATGTCTATAGGATAAGGCAGAAAAGGATTCCTTGAAAAAGCAAGATACAAACAAAAAATGGATTTTGTGCTCCCTTGCCACCCTTTTGCTAGTGTGTTTTTTCATAAACTTAGAAGCTGCTGAAAGAGGCACTTGAACCAAATTTTTTCTTAAAAGATAAAAGGAAGCAGCCACCATTTATTAAGCCCTCCTCTGGGAAGTATACACCAAATCCTCACACATCTCTGTGAGGGGGGTAATTGGACTGATTTGTGGTTGAGGAAACAGGATTAGACAAGTGCTGACTGTGTATCGGACTCTACTAGTGAGCTCTATAATTTGCTGAAGGTCAGTTGAGCAATACTTGATGAGGCCAGGAGGTAAATCCAGTGTCTATCTGTATACGTACGTTCTCTTACACCATGCTGCCACTCAGGGTGAAAGGAAGTGAATAGAGGAAAAACAAGGTGAGTTTTAGGAAAGAAACTAGTCTCATCTCTTTTCCCAGATGTAGCTCAGGGAAAGAGAGGCCCTAGCTGTGATATTAAAGGTCCAAGTTGACTTTCAGAAGTCCCCTTCCAGGAACCCTTAGACAATGTGTGGCTAATCTGCAGTAGCTGGTGTGGATTAACCACCAGAGGACCCTCCTGAATGGTGACAGCTGAGTAGCATTCTCTAAAACGTTGTATGACCTAGGCGAGGGGGAAAAAGTCCCAAGACATAACTAAGAATACATTTCCTATCATCCTATTGGGCAGGGGCTCAGAGTAGAGATAGATTCTTTAGAAAAATTAAGAAATGAGATATTTCTTACTACTAGTGTTATGGGTAAACATTTTGTACACACAACATTGTTTTGTTTTTTAACGTTAGACAAAATACAGAAGCCTGGAAAGCAGTGACCTTTTTTTCACTCTGAAATTCATTTTGATTCCACATACAGACATAGGAGCTCATGTCTATCAAATCAGGCTTATTCCAATGAGACTTCATTTTTATTTCTGCATCCTCTCTTATTCACATTCGATGGAGTTTAAATTAGTCTTTATTATGGGTACCAAGTTATTTACCACCATGTAGTAGACATTAAAAAGCAGTTAACAAACCACTTGATAACAACTTAAAAGATAAAATATACATTCATTTCTTCTATGTGGTACATATGTTAGGTATAAAAAATTTATAAATCTTCTCATTAGACAGAAACAATTGTAATATATTATTCCAAATAACATTTCACTTTCACATCAACATCTTTGCTCTTTAAAAAAATTCTGAGTATTTCACACTTAAACAACTAAGACAAAATTTGTTACCAATTCTGGGTCAAAAGATTTGTTATTTTTCCCCCATGTAAGAAATTATCACTGTTAAACATTCTTCTTTATCTTTTAGCTCCTTGCTGTTGTTCTATTTATATTTTTATGAACAAAATAGTCTATATGTCTGTGTCTAATAAATGAGATAGCTTTGTGGGCTGAGCATTCTTGGATTTTTATAAGAAACACGTCAGAGCTGAATTGATCACATGCTCTGAAACTCTCCCCCAGGGTGTTTTCATTTATATTTAATGTTAAATGAAGGATATTAGAAGTGGAACAGACTGTTTGTAATTGAATGCAATCAGCAGTATCAGCTCACTTTGAATTCCAGAAATGCCATTTGGAATGTTCTTTTTGGTAGAACACTTCAGGGTATCTGGGTAACATGGAGCTTGATCATTTCGAAACTGAATAACCAACCGCAATAACAAAGGAAACCACTCTTGGGATTTATAATAAAAAGTACCAAATTTGGAGAAAGCTTCTAAAAGTGTGAAAAAAATTTTAAAAACCACACATTTCTTGCCCATTGAACCCTACATGTATTATGTTTCTTAAGCACAGTGTGCTACTGGTTTCCATTATTTGGCAAAGTAACACATTATGTGGGAGGCCCTTAAAGGTAGCCTTCCCCTGTAATTTGTTTCCTTTACTCTATGAAGTCGATCTCTTTTTTTTTTCTTTCTTTCTTTTTTAATAGACAGAGTCTTGCTCTGTCACCCAGGCTGGAGTGCAATGGCACGATCTCGACTTACTGCAGCCGCCGCCTCCAGGGCTCAAGCGATTCTTCTCCCTCATCCTCCTGAGTAGCTGGGATTACAGGTGCCCACCACCATGCCCAGCTCATTTTTGTGTTTTTAGTGGAGACAGGTTTTACCATGTTGGCCAAGCTGGTCTTGAGCTCCCGACCTTAGATAATCTGCCCGCTTTGGCCTCCCAAAGTGCTGGGATTACAGGCGTGAGCCACTGCGCCTGGCCAAAGTCCATCTCTTTGGGCTCTCAAATATATAGTATGTCTTAAAAGTAGCATAGCTGTAACTAGTAAGAACCTTTCAGGTAAAAGAAACACAGTGCCAAATGGCTTAAGGGACAAAGCTAATTTCCTGGTTGGCAGAACTCAAAAGAGTGTGGGGTGGAGCTGGTGAGGCACCAGGGGTGTGGGGTGTTGAGGCCTGATGGTATCAGGAATTCTTTGCTGTCTCTGCCAACTTTCTTCCTGTGTTGGCTTTCTCAGGAGAGCTTTATCCAAGTAGCAGTAAGATTTTACAGAAACTCTAGGTTTGCATGCTACCAGCCTGACAACACGAGGGTGTGAAAGGCCACCATTTCCCAATGAGTCTAACTGGACTTCCTAAGCAGAGCTCACACTGGCCCAGTATGGTGACTGTCTACCTTCAAATGAGTCACTGCCACCCAGGGGGTGGAATATGCTAGGAGAAGCCAGGTCTCGGTCATATTCCTGCCCCTGAGAAAAGGAGATAGGGTGAGCCCCATCTGGATTTTCCGCAGCTGAGAGTGGGAAAGGTTAGTTCTGCAAGGGAAATTGGGTAGCCATTAATAAATGAATAGACTGAAGCCTAATCAAGCAGAGGAAACAACTGCCATACCAGCTGGTCATACTTGGCTACAGGTTGTTTTAGAGAAAGTTGTAAACAGAATTATAAGTTAGAGAAGAGTATATATATAGTCAGCCCATGTTCCCATCACCCAACTTCGGTAGTCATCAACTCATGACCACACATACTCCACATGCCAAGATACTTTCTCACCCTTAAATGACATTGAAACAAATCCCAGACATTACATTATTTTATCTATAATTTAGTATGTATCTCTACAGGATAAGCATTATTTACAAAATATAAAAATCCACAATGCCATTATCATGCCTTATAAATTAACAATATTTTCTTAATAGTATCAAATATCCAGTCAGTATTCAATTCTCCATGGTGCCATAAAATAATTTCTCATTATAGCATATTTGAATCAAGATCCAAATGAAGTCCATGTACTGTGATTTGTGGATATGTCTTTTAAGGCCTTTTAATCTATAGTTTTTCCTTTCATATCTCTTTAATTGTCTTTGAAAATATTTATTTATAGTTTTTTTTAAGTTTTTTGTCCTGTAGAGATTTACAGAGCCTGGATTTTGCTGATTGCATCTCCGGGTGTCATTTAACATGATCTTCTGTCATTCTGTATTTCCTATGAGAATTTATTTCACTTCCAGAGTGGGGGAAGCTGTGCACTTTCATCCTCTAGAGGTGTACTCTTTCTGTGATGTAAGCAGCTATTGATAATCTTTGCCAAGATTTATTAATTTATTAATGATTCAAAAGGGTGATGCTCTAACTCCATAATTTCTTCTTCAATTATTAGCTGAATAGCATTATAAAGAAAAACTATTTGGCTACCTCAAGGAATAGTTTATATGAAAGACAACAAATAACTTGATCCTGTCTCTTTATTTACCAGTTTTCAAACCAATGAGTTGTTTCACTGGCATTCCCACTAGGGAAACAAATAGTATTTTTTTTAAGTATCATTTTCATAAACTCATGGATTTAAGTATATCGGATATATTTATATCCATTGATGTTATTATTCTCATTGAAGCTCAACTCATCTCATCTTTGGTAGTGGGCGCCTATTCAAGTGAGATATCAAGTCCTCTCAAACCTAATAGTCTTAGTTGTTTCTTGGCTTTCTGATATGACAAAATGCTCAAGGTTTAACTTGTGTATTTGCTGTTCCAAATCTGGAATTAGTAATTTCTCCAAGGAGCCATGATTCCTTTTAGTGGGAAATGAGATGTAGTAATCTGAATGCTAGTGTGCTCATTGATAAGGACAGAAGTAAGAAATGTGTGTACATTTTTAAATGATAAAATACATCATGAGCTCATATTGATATGTCCAATTCAAATGCAGGACGAAAGGTTTCTATGTAACCTCATCTATCTTAAATCTTCATCCCTTCTTTCTCAAGCTGTAAATCCCAATGCTCAGTGACATCACTATAATCCTTCAACTTTATCCCACACTGCATGTGCAACAGCTTCAGAACAACAACACTACCACAAATAACATTTGAAGATATTTTTATTGCAGTTCCATTTTTCTCTATGGAATATCCAACCAATATATTCAAATGACTGTGTTAAAATCGCCTGAGGCCGGTTGTAGTGGCTCATGCTTTTAATCTCAACACTTAAGGAGGCTGAAGTGGAAGGATCACTTGAGGCCAGGAGTTCAAGGCCAGCCTGGGCAACAAAGTGAGATCCAGTCTTCACAAAACATTTTTTACTTTCCTTTAAAAATTAGCCAGGTGTGATGGTGTGCCTGTAGTCCTAGCTACTTGGGAGGCTGAGGCAGGAGGATTGTTTGAGCCCAGGAGTTGGAGGCCACAGTGAGTTCTGACTGTACCACTGCACTCTAGCTTGGGTGACAGAGTGAGACTCTGTCTCTTAAAAAAAAATCACTTGAGATAGTTCCCCTATGTAACACTCTGCCACTAACTGAATTAACGGATGCATTTATTTCATTTTATATATAATTCTTAGAGATGGCTCTTTTATTTAATTATGTTTTAAAATTAAGTTTAACTATAATCATGCCATCAACTGGATATGCAGATTCTGCATTTCATTTTAGATGCAATTTTTAGAAATTGCTTTTTAGAATTTAGAGTTTAATAATTATGAATACTATTTACATGATATCTAAGTCAAATCTATAAAATGTATATTAAAAGAAGTATGCATTCTTTGTTCTCTCCATCCTATTTCCGCCCCTATAGATAACACTTATTTTATATTTTATTTTATGGTCCATTCTTCTATTGTTTAATGTGAGCACATACTCTGATCCCTCTCTGTTCTTAGAAACAGTATTATACTAGACACACTTTTATTCATTTTGCCTTTTTCATATAACTGTGTATCTTAGCATTCATTACATCATGTTTTCTCAAACACACAAGTGAAAAAAAGGTGAGTAGGTATATGTGTGTAACATTTAGAAACTAGATGTATATTTTTGGTTTGTTTTTGTTTTTGTTTTTGTTTTTTGAGACAAGGTCTCCACTCTGTCGCCCAGGCTAGAGTGCAGTGCTGCGCCTGGGCTCAAGAGATCCTCGCACCTCAACCTTCTGAGTAGCTGGAACTACAGGCATGCCGCATCATGCCCAGCTAAATTTTTTTTCGTAGAGATGGGGTCTTGCCATGTTGCCCAGGCTGGCCTCAAACTCCTGGACTCAGGCAGTCTGCCCACCTTAGCCTCCCAAAGTATTGGGCTTATAGATATAAGCCACCACACCTGACCTGGAAGACATATATTTTTATTCTAGTGGTTGTCATTAGATCAATGCCTTTATATAATAGTTTAGTCCACCTACCCACCACACCTGCTCACCTTTTGTTCCTTGGCTATTGTCTATTGGTCTCCCTCTATGAACATTGTTGAAATTAGCTAAGTAACCTCTTCTTAGCTCTTTTTGCTCTTTCCTTGAACACTTGACTTTAGTTTCTTTCTACTGCCAATTAGTATTAATGTCTATAAGGCAAGCAGCTACCTAACTCTGCTGTTCATAACCTAATAGTCTTAGTTAGTTTCTTGGCTTTCTTATATGACAAAATAGATCATATTTTGTCCACTTTCCCTCCCACCACTGCATTGTCAGAATAGAGCCAATATGGGTGCTACCCGTCTCCCAGATAGCATCAGAGTCATGGCTAATACAGGTAAATATGTGTTTCATCCTCACCACTCTACTTCCATGGTTCCCACACTGGTTATTACGACTGTCTGCAGCTTGTTCTCTTGTAGATTCCCAGGATAAGAAATATCCCACTTCTTGTGAGGACCTGTAGGCAATTCCAGGGTTCTTCTGGTCTCCAAGTCATCAGAAGCCCCTTTTCCTTGCCTCCATTTCCTTCCACATGGATACGGTTGGTGGTTTGTCTCTACCAGCTCATATTCTGGCATTCATGGGAATAGCTCACCACTTATTTTTGCTGGTGATGTTGTCCATGGGGCTTTGGCTTTAACATCTGTGTTGCTTTCTCTCTTTTTATGGGAGAACTCAAGGAGATTCAAAAATGATTTTGCCAGCTTTACATAATCCTCCAGTGGCTGCAGAATTTATCAAAAAGTTTTGAGTGAAGAATTATTTATAAACATTCAAATATCTCTTGTGGTCATGCCGCACTTTAATTTGACTAATTAAACTCGAATTAATCCTGAAGTCCTGGTAGGCAGATACAGAAAAATGGTGATTTTTACAGAATTAGGTAAAATTTCATTTTTTAATAAAGAAAATTAATCATCTGTTATGGAAATATAAAACTTTGTTCTGCTGAAAACAAAACTTTTTTCCCTTGAAAGTGAATACATGATACATATGTAGTTTGCTGTGTACATTGTAAACATTGAAAATTTTATACTTATTGACATGAAAAAAGCCTAATTTTTAAAAGTACCTATTTATAAAGTAGTCTGGATATATTTGATCTATTTAAGGTATTGTTTTGCCAGTATAATTTTCATACTATATGTTCTTCCATGATTAATACATGTGAGTATATAATAATTCACAAATAGTAGACTCACAAATGCTTCAGAAAATAGTAGACTCACAGAATAGGTCTTCTTTCTTCTATAAATGAGGGTGAAGAGGCTCAAAGAGGTGTAGTATTTTCCCAGAGTTAGACAGCCAGTAAATAGCAGAGCCCAGAGTCAAATACAGAAACCAGGTGGGACAATGGACTGGGAACCATTGTACTAGACCACATGAAAGGGATTCTAACCATTACCAAAAAGTCTAAGTGTAAGACTTAGACTTTTCGTTTGTTTAAAAGGTAGTAAGGTGGCTGGGCGCAGTGGCTCATGCCTGTAATCCTAGCACGTTGGGAGGCCAAAGCAGTCAGATATCTTGAGCTCAGGAGTTCGAGACCAGTCTGGGCAACATAGCAAAATCCCATCACTACTAAAAATACAAAAATTAGTCAGGTGTGGTGGCTCACACCTGTAATTCCAGCTACTCAGGAGGCTAAGGCACGAGAATCGCTTGAACCTAGGAGGTGGAGGTTGCAGTGAGCCGAAATTGCACCACTGCACTACAACAGCCTGGGTGACAGAGCAAGACACTGTCTCAAAAAAAAAAAAAAAAAAAAAGGTAATAAGGAGTGAAAGGGGAAGGAGAAGGTAGTCAAAAGGCTTATATACTCTAAACATTGCAATTCAATAGATTTAAAATTTTTTCTTCCAAGTTTTATAAGCTATAATTCAGAGAGGCACCAGGGTGGTATCTGCCCACCTCTAGATTGAAAAAGAAATGGGGAATCAAGGCTATTTTAGGCATCTGTCAAGCTGTAATTACCTCTTTGCTCAGAAAAACCTTTATGTAACACTAATGCAGATTGGCATTTCTTTGGTTTAAAAGAACATTTCCAGTCATTCTTTTAATAGAATGATCTTTATTATGATGGTTATTTCAATATGTTTTCGTAGAGGGAAAATGTTCCCAGTAAGGCCTTGACATAGAGATTATACTTTTAATCTGGTCTGTTTCTTATTTACTTACAAGCTCTAATACTTCTTAAGAGTTTTCTTCCCCTACCCTTTGTAGTTCAGAAATTGTTGAATGGCTTTTATTTAAGCTTTTCAAATCAGCTGGAGTTGTTTACCAATAAGTCTATGTATACCTTCTACAAAAAGTTTACACAAAGTATGACCATTAAAAGGTGGGATTGAGCCAGACATGGTGGCGTGGACCTCTAATCCTAGCTGCTCCGGGAGGCCGAGGTGGGAGGATCACTTGACCCCAGGAATTCAAGGCTAGATTGGGCAACATAGTGAGACCCTATCTCTAATATTTGTTTTTTAAATGTGGGATTGAAATGACAATTTATAGAAAGAAAACCAATTTTTCATCATTAGGCACTTGTTCATTGTCTTAGAATGGGCTCCCAGAAGTTGACCCTGAAATGAGGGTCTATGTGTAAGTGACTTAATAGGGAGAGTTCTCAGGAAAGATAAATAGAGGGGTGGGAAGTGGGACCTGGAAGAAAGGGAAGGCAAACATAGATGAGGTGTCAGGCAAAGCCCCAGGAGGGTGATTTTGGCTCAGTCCACAGGGAAGTTCCAGATACTTTTTAAAGCCACACCTTAAGTTGTCCCGTCAGAGGCAGAGGGATAGAATGTTTATATGCCTCTCCCACCAGAGGATAGTCAATGGTTAAGCACTGCCTCCTGGGCTCACGTGCCCCTTCCCCTCCACGCTCTCAGGCGGTTCAGACTCAGTAAGCTGAGGGTAGTTCAAAGAGCCAAGAACAGGTGCTGGATGTTGAGAATGAAAGGACCCAGCATCAACTGCTGACTGCCTCTGGTGCTTCATTTCTCCTGCTTCCATCAGCACACCCTAGAGTTCCCAAGGACATCTTAAGCAGACAAAGGTGTGTAAGAAGTTCAAGTTCTGTTGTGTTTTCTAGAAACTTACCAAATCCAAAATTGGAGACTACATATATCTAAGTGCAATTTTTTATCCTAGCCCAACATTCCACATTTATTAATGATTGTCTCTAGAGAAAGGACTTGACAGTGAATTAATTTAACTAGAAAAAGATCGTTGCTCTAAAAGAAAATTATGCTTTTCTAATCTTTAACTCAGATTATAAATATGCAACCAAAGTAGCCAGAATCTTCTTACTGGGGTGATGGATCACCAGCCACTGAAATGCCATTTGAAAGAATGGATGGTGTTTTAAAGCAATTATCCTATTCATTAAGACTGTATCTGTGCAGAGGAGAACCAAGTACAGTGGAAATGTTTGAGTCCCAGGCACTTCCTTGGGTACTTGGCGTATTTAATCATTACATGAATCCTGTAAGGCAAGTAAGTATTATTTTTCCTATTTTAGAAGTGAAGAACTAAAGCTCATAGAGAAAAAAAATGTATTCATTTAGTAAGTATTTAGTAGGCATCCACTGTGTGTTAGGCATGATGCAAGGCACTGGTTATGGGATGACAAACAAAATGAACCTGGTCCCTTCCCTCCTTGAGCATACAGCCTAGTAAGCAAGAGGTGAAACAAGCAAATACATAGGTTACAAATGGTGGTAAGTGTCAGAAAGGAAAAGAACAGGACACTGTAAGGCATAATGACAGCACAGGAGTAGAAGACTCATAGAAATCCTCAATGAGGAAGTGACATTTAAGTTGAGACCCGGACAATGGGAAAAGCTAACCAGGCAAAGAGTGGGAGGAGAGAAAGAACTTAGAGTGCTTTGGGAAGTGAAACAAGAATGATATCGCAGTTCCTGGCCAGCCAATAGGAAAGTGGTATGAAAAGACTAGAGAAAGGAGCAGGAGCGAGGTGACTGAGGGTCTTCTAGGTGGGCAATTTGGGCCCACAGGCCAAATCTGGCCTACTACCTGTTTGTGTAAATCAAGTTTTATTGAAACATAGCCACCACTGGGCATGGTGGATCATACTTGTAATCCCAAAACTTTGTAAGGCCAATGTGGGTGAATTACTTGAGCCCAGGAGTTTAAGACGAGCCTGGGCAAGATGGGGAAACCCCATCTCTACAAAAAATACAAAAAATTAGCCAAGTGTGATGGTATATGCATTTAGTCCCAGCTACTTGTTAGGCTGAAGTAGGAGAATCACCTGAGGTCCAGAAATCTAGACTGCAGTGAGTTGTGATGGTGCCATTTAACTCTGGCCTGAGCGACAGTGTGAGACCCTGTCTCAAAAAAAAAAAAAGAAAAGAAAAAGAAGAAAACACACATTCTCTATGGGCCCTTTTGCTCTGTGACTACAGAGTAGAGTAGTTGCAGCCAACCATCTGTTCCACAAAGCCAAAAATATTTACTATCTACCTCTTTACAGAAAAAGTGTGCTGACCCCTGGTCTACACCTTGGAAAGAAGTCTGGATTTTACTCTAAGAAAGAGAAGGAGCCATTGGAGGGTTTTAGGAAATAGATTCAAATAATCCAATTTTGTTTTGAGATGGAATCTTGCTCTATTGCCCAGACTGAAGTGCAGTGGCATGATCTCGGCTCCCTGCAACCTCCACCTCCTGAGTTTTAGCAATCCTCCTTCCTCACCCTCCTGGGTAGCTCAGATCACACCTGGCTTTTTTGTGTTTTTAGTAGAAGCTGGATTTCACCATGTTGGCCAGGCTGGTCCAAACTCCTGACCTCAAGTGAGCCTCCTGCCTCAGCCTCCCAAAGTGTTGGGATTACAGGCGTGAGCCACCATGCTAAGCAAATCATCCAATTTATATTTTTAAAATATCATCCTGAAGAGGGCCAGGCCCCAGATATAATGTATAAGTTCTCAGCAGTATTCAATGCCATGAGAGTAGATGAAATCACTTAAAATGAGATTAGAAAAGAGTGTGAATGGAGGAGAGTTTGGAGGACTGAGTTCTCAGGTGCTCTAACGTTAAAAGATTAAGAGAAAGAGGAGGGATTAGGAAAGGAGGCTGAGGAGGGATGGCCAATGAGGTAGGAGGAAGGAAGGTAGTAATACTTCCCAGAAGCCAAGTGGATAAAGCATTTCAAGGACGACGTGAGTAGTTCTATCAGATGCTGCTAAGAGGTCAGGTAAGATGAGAAATGGGAAATGGCTATTAAATTTAGCAACATGAAAATCATTAATACTTTGAAAAGAGTGGTTTTGAAGTGGCACGTGTGAAAGCCTAATTCAAGAGAAAATTGGAGGAGATACGTTTTCTCCTAAATGTAAGCAAAAAAATGGGGTAGTAGCTGAGTGGACCAGTCTTGACCTGGTCTGAGCCTACACATGTTGAGGGAATCATGGTTTTTCCTGTCTTACAACACATTTATTCAATAAAATCGTTACTAAATGTCTACTAGGTGATATAATCCCCAGCCCTCCCTCTAAGAGTGATGGTTTTGTGCTCAGCAGGCCACCTGGTAGTGGTGGAGGTAATTGGCCCTCTGAAATGTGGCTGTCTTCTGACTTCATGACCCTCTGAATTCACACTCTCAAAATAAGTTTGTAGCTGGAGTTCCTTCAATCATAAGCATAACTTTAAAATACGAGTCTTGCATGTAATTTGGTTGACTGATATTTGGCTTAGGTTTAGTTGAAGTACATGTTTAAAATATCCAATGACTTTACATGATTTGATCTCCAATACTTAATGATTTTGTGGAATATTAACTTCACAAAATGTTTTGTGAAAAACAAAATCAGAATAGTAAGTGAAAGATGTCTCATTGTCTCTTCCACCTTCTGAATTTCCTCATACTCATTTATATTAGTGGAAATGCTAAATTCAGAGTGTTTAATGTCCATGAATGCATTCTGTTTCTCAAGCAAGTGATAACAAGAACTAAACCCTTGAATAGGTTAAAATACTTTACAATGCAGTTTTAGAATAAAATGATTAGGCTGATGAGGGTTATAAAGGGTTTCCTTTGGACATAAATAATTAAAAATTTAGTCATTATATACTTGAGGTACATGGAACTCTTGATTGAATAATCCTGGTATGCTTTCACTAGTTGTTACACATGATTAAACTTTTCACCTGTCACATACGTATCTTACTGTCTCTAGGCCAGGAGTCCCCAACTGTTTTGGCATCAGGGACCATTTTTATGGAAGACAGTTTTTCCACGGACAGCAGTGGGGGGATGGTATGGTTTCCAGATGAAACTGTTCCACCTCTCATCATCAGGCATTAGATTCTCACAAGGAGCATGCAACTTAGATCCCTCGCACGTACAGTTCACGATAGGGTTTGTGCCCCTATGAGAATCTAGTATAGCTGCTCATTACATTAGATCTGACAGGAGGTGGAGCTCAGGCGGTAAATGCTTGTTTGCCTGTTTACTGCTTGCCTTTTGATATGTAGCCCAGTTGGGGACCCCTGCTCTAGGCTTTCTGATGCAAATGGTTTTCTTTATATAGCTACTCTTATATTTTTAATTGATGGTTTTTCTATTACATCTTCTTATAGATTACAATCTATAACAACTTAGATTGTTATAAACAAAAGCATTTTCTCATTGAGATATAATTCCCATACTATAAAAGTCACCCTATAAAAGTGTATAATTCAGTGGCTTTTAGTGTATTTGTGCAACCATCAACCATATCTGATTCCAGAACATCGTCATCCTCAAAAGAAACCCTGCGAGAAGCATTATTGTTACAACTTAATTTTATATCTACATAGATTGGCATTCTCTCCCCAAAAGTAACCTTAATCCTGATTTTACAGTAAGCACTTCTTACAATGTTACCACCCAGATATGCATTTCTGTACACCATAATCCCTGTGGCCCCCTCTCCATCCACCCTTTTGAGTCTGTCTTTCTAAGTGCCTCTTTCTCTTCCTAACAGTTTATTTGTTGAAGAACCTGTAGGGTTTTCCACTTTGGAAATTTCTTGATTCTGTATTCATGCTATAATTAAGAAAAGTATTTTTCAATATAGGAAAGTAATCAGGATTCTACTTTAAATATCCAAAATAAAATTTGTTTCTGCGTGTGTGTGTGTGTGTGTGTGTGTGTGTGTATTTGTTTTTACCCTGGCACGCTATGCGGAAAATGGAATCTAGGAGACAAGAGTGGCAGTAAGAAGCCATTAGAAGTTTTTGAAAGAGTCCAGATGGGAAATAACAGCTAGAGGACTGGACAAGCGCAGTGGTTTTGGTGTTAGAGAAAATCTATGTGTAGAGCAAAGATCGGTAGGATTTCGCGTCGTATTTGATTTGGAGACTCAGACAGGGAGAAATGAAGTATAACTTCCAAATTTCTAGCTTGAGCCCTGGGTGGATGACAGTGCCAGTCAATGAGATGAGTCAACTAGAAGTAGCAGAAATAATGTGGGTGAGTAAATAAGTTTCAGTTGCTCAGAGTTCTCCATTATTAAATCCTAGGCCTGCATAGGAGACCAGGTCTTCATGCTTTTCCAGTGAACAGCATGGTCTCCTGTTGGAATCATCACATGAGCTTACTGTCAATTGACACAAAACCACCAACACTGCATTTTTTCACTGCCATTACTTGGAGCAGTTCTGTAATAAGGCCACAAAGAAATGGTCGAAGTGATTTTAGGTCGATACATTTGTAACTTTGCAGCCTTGTCTTTACATTTTATAGACTTTATATATAATTAGCATTATGCATAAGCATGAGCTAATTTTGAGCTCATCTTTTTTTTTTTTTTTTTTTTTGAGATGGGGTCTCGCTCTGATACCCAGGCTGGAGTACAGTGGCATGATCTCAGCTCACCGCAACTTCCAACTTCTCTCAAGTAGCTTGGACTACAGGCATGTGCCACTACGCCCGGCTTATTTTTTTTTATTTTTAGTGGAGACAGAGTTTCACTGTATTGCCCAGGCTGCAAGCTCATCTTTAAAATAAAAAATATTTTAGACCATTGATTAAAATCTTTCACATGTAAATTAAATATGTATCTGCATTGGCTATGCAGAGAGCATCTTTGGGGACATACAATACAGGGCTTAAAATAGTTGGGCTCTGTCACCATAGCATTCATTTTGTCTCTGGCAGCTGTGAGGCACCCACTCAGCAACATTTCTGAGGTCCTAATTTGAAATGAGGAAATTCTAGAACTGTGCTTAACCCTAGATTTGGAAGGGTGTGTCTCTGAAGCAAGATCTCACATGTCTGTGGTTCACCTTCCCGTCTAGGTAGCTAAGAGGGCAGAAAAAAAGCTGCTCCTGATGGCCCCACTACTCTGCCCAGGCTGAATGGAATGTCAAGCTCTAGGCCACCCCCACACAAGTCTCCTTAAGAAACAGACCCAGCCCAGGTTGGAATCTGGCATAACTTGGAAGCTAAAAAATGACACATTTAGCCACATTTCAAATTCAAATTGAAAGTACCACTCACATTTACTCAGTTTCTGGAGATAAGTATGGAAGGCTTTTATTTCCCCTTCTTTAAGTGAATAGCAATTCATTTACATGGAGAAACTGCATGTGAATAACAGCAAAGCACATCAAGAGTGAGTTACTAACTATGCAAACTGACTGCTTAACCTGTTCTGTTCAGACTTCCCCTAACAGTTTTATTGAGCATATGCTTAAAAATATATTTAGATGATACATGGCATGAGTTTCAAAGAGACCATTAAGGTCTCATTTGGGCAGAGAAAAATGCATTTTTTAAAGAACCATTAATGTGTGTTTCTATAATTGTGTCTTATGGTGTTTTTAATATTGCTGCCGTTTATCAAATATGAAAAATCAGACTTTACAATATTATCAAAATAATATTCATACAGTAGTAGTCTCCTACCCATTAAATATTACCTGCTAATCCCTTACCATTGTTTCTAACGTATTATGATTCATTCAGATCTCATTATGTCTTATTGCATGCTGCTTTTCATGCATAGTATCTAATATTATGCATCAGGTAGTTTTTTAAACTCTTACTCTTTAACTCAATTTTTATTTGCCCTTTCTTATCCCCTTACTTCCCTATAGGACATTTTCCTCTCTTACCTAGTTGAAGATTAATCTTCCTTGGACATTAAAGAAACTCAAGAAAAAAAGTACTTAGTTTAAGAGACAAAAATTTGCTTATATTTTTAAGTAGATTTTTGCATGCATTTTGGTTCGCACCCTTTTTAATTCTGAAACTTTGAACTCTGGCTCTGGACATGAGATTAAGCTTCCATTTAATGGCAGGAGTGAAAAATATAGGAACATTAAAAATAGAAATCACTATCTCCACCATCCCTGTTCTTCATAGCCTTGAAAGTAGAAAGAGTAAAAGGCAAATGTAGTGTTAAACTCCAACCTGTTATTATTTTAGAGAATAGATAAGGAATTAGTCTAAGCTATGCTCTAGGGTTCTGTAGGAAGGAAGCTCTTCCACTACTTCTGTTTTTCTTGCTTTTCCTTTTTAACCCCAATGGATATATACTTTTGAAAAGTAATCTTTATATAATTTTTCATGTAGTAATTTAATAGCTTTTGTGAGTGAAACATTTTTCTTTTTTATACAGTCAACCCAAATGCAGACAATAAGCCCTATTAATATAAAACAGAAAGGTCTCACAATTCAGTTGCAGGGTTAGTGTGACCCAAGTTCGTCTTCAAAGCAGTATTTCCCAATAGACAGGAAAACAAGATTTCTTTCTGCTTTGCTGTGGATAAAATATCACTATTGATCAATTTATAAATAATTTTTCTAGGTTGAAGCTAAATTCAAACATGGGAGGCACACTTCAGAAATGTAGTATGAATCCCCTAACCTCTTTCCCTCAGTAAAAACTGTATCATGGTTCACTGAAAATCTGTCAACTTTCCGAGAGGATTGGAACGGCTAGGTTTTCCGAGATTTCAAAATAGCTGTGTTTGAACTACGTACCTATTCTTCCTTAACCTAATTTTTACCTGTGGTAAGAAGGTACATTCCATCCTGTAGCTGTTCATAAACGGTTTCTACAAATGTCATCTTTGAATTGAAGCCTCTTCAGGGATGTTATCTGTATTCCTTGCATGTTAAAAATAGCATTTCTCTGTTTACATTTGTCTCCTCTTCCCCTCTATGTATATGAAAGTTACCAACTGGAAAAATAGTTTACGGTCTTTACCACTGTCTTATTGTTAATATTCAAATACATGTTCAATCCTAGTAGAGCTCTGTCTTGTTCCAATTCTGATACATGTAAATTGGGAGGCAGTGGCTATGACCATTAACCCCTAGGAACACCTGGGAGCCCCAGCTCCTTCTGGCTCCAGGATAACATTATACATAGGCTCCCCTTAGTTAATTTCACCTGAATCTCACCTTCTTGTTCTTGAACCACTCAAAACGTGAGGCCTCAGGGCACAGATTTCCTCTGGTACCTGCTTCTCTGTGACACCCAGTTATTCCTTCTCCATGATTTAATGCATTCCCTCTGACTAATTGGTCTTAGTTTTGGTTCCTTCACAAACCAACTCTGAGACAAGGATTTGTGTGTATATAGTTGATCTGGGAGGTGATCCCAGGAAATACCAGTTAGATGCTAGCAATGTGAGACCAAGAAGGAAGACGGTCAATAAAATGTAAGTTAACAAACCAATTGCCACTGTGGCAACTGGAGCTTCATCTTCTTTGGGAACTCTAGGATCAGTGTAGAACACATGCCTTGGAATTATTCAGTTGAGTGGTGAGGGAGTTGAGATATTTATACTCTAATTCTTGTCAGGTACTAAATGAGGACTTCTCTGTGGGGCCATTCTCCAGAACTTCTAGCTGACTGTGTGCGGTCAGGGTGGACTTTAGCAGGCAGAGAGAGCCCGTAGGCAGGTGGAAATGATAAAGGCTCCTAAATTGTCTGCTGTAATTCCTAACCATTTCTACTGCACCCTCTTGAACACTCACTCTATTGCAAATGTAATGACCTTAACATTTAACCTCTTTACCATTTTCCAAGCCCTTGCCCTTCTTTTGTGACCATGTTGAAAGGAGGCTCAGTCCTTCTCATGCCACTTAAATCACAGGGTCAAGAGGTAGTATTGGCATTCTCCTGGCTTCCCATGATTAATTTATAAGCCATTATTCTTTCACCCTAGTGCAAACTTGCTCCTTTTTTTTAACTACTTATGCCCTCCAACAATATGACTTCAGACTTTCTCTGAATTTCATGTTATTCCTTACTTGTATTGAAGACTTTGATACCTTCCAAGTACCCTACCACACTCCAGATAAAAATCAGCATTCAAATATCCACATGGATGAACTTACCTTTTTAGTTTTTCTATCTCCTCAACTTCAGGTGCCTTCTCGACCATTCCCTTTCAGCCAAGCACTCCCAATCGCCACATCCCCATCCTGTTTGACCTGCATAACTGAACCTCCTCTGACACCATAAATTCACAATATCCCAACTTTGTAATTATTCTATTACTAAAGAGTGGTTCTCACTAGAATTATTCTCATCAATGCTGTCCTTCCCAACTCCTTCCAGTCTTCCTTCATAGACTTCTCTCTCCCAAAAGCCACTGACCACTCATCTTGTGTCTTAATTATACTTGGTGGTATACTTTTCCTTAAGCAGACCCCATGCATTCCTACCTGTAGTCCTCTTTTTACCTACAATGCCCCTGGAAACTGCATTCCTTTCCAGTGCTTACCCATTCATCAAGTTCCAGCTCAAACACAGCTTTTTCAGTGGTTCTTCACCAATTTCCCTGCTATATCTCACACGTTGGGGTCACTCTCTTCTTGTTCTGTATTTCCAAGATACTTGTAGTAGCTCTGCTTTGCAACTGCCAAATTCTAGCCTGCCAGGTGAAGTCAGTAAATTATTTAGCCTTTCTGTGCCTCAGTGTAATCAACTACCAAATAGAGAAAGTGATAGTTACCTGGTAATGTCATTGTGGAGATTAAAAGAAACAATGTGTGAACATGCTTCAGAACCCAAAGATGAACATAACATGTGTCTTTATTGGGCAGCTGTAAGGAACCAATAGAGCAAAGCAAAACCTTTTATGGGAAATTTGAATACTGATAATGACTTTACTGTGGATAGAAGGAAAGGACGTTGGTGCACATAGCCTGGGTTGGATTCCTGACTCTAGTTCAAATGAGTTGTATGGCCTTGAACAAGATGCTTACTCCCATTGAAGAGAGCCTCATGTAAAAAGTGGAAATAATAAAACCTACCTTGAAGAGTTATTGATGACTAATGAATGCAAGTGGGCATAGTTCTGATAACTTGAAGTGAAATGGCTCCCAGTATTCCCTTATTATCTCTCACTCAGGCCAGTACGGGTGGAGCACGCACCCTGGGCAAGAGGCAGTGTTATGTGACCTACCGAGGTCTGAGAGACAGTGACTGTCAGCCCCATAAGATGAGATTCCATCCTGGGAGACTGCACTGCTGACTTGGACAAGTGTCAAGATCCTGCTTTAGGAATGACAGGCTCAGACAGAAGCTCTGGGGACATGTAGCATGCATGTGTGAGGACAGAGAGAGGAGCAGTTCTTTACGTGTCCTTGAATTGAGTCAACTCCATGTCTGAGCTAGCCTCTCCTCCGTATCTTCTGGAATGCTCTCCCTCAGAGCTCTGAAGACAACAATTAGTGATAATAATTACTGATTACTAATAATTTTTATTGATTTAATAACAATAGCAGACACAACCATTTATGAAGACATGGTTCAGGGCTGTGTGTGCCACATCTCATGTGCTACCCCCCTACTTTATCCTGCCCCTCCTGACCCAGATGCTATCCCAGGGTTGAACCTGCAACTCAGTCTGCAGCAAGGACCCTACTACTATAGCACTATAGCACGAGTGGATAAATTTGGTAAATGAGAAGATACGAGGATTTCTTCTAGCACCTGAATTCAAAGTATTTTAATTTCTGGAGCCTCTGTATCTTCATCTCTAAGTGGGAATAATAATACCTAAGTCCTAACATAATCGGAAGAGTTCTTGATAAGCATACAGTAGATGTGAAGTAAATGATTGCTTATACTGGTGATTTCTCTGATAACGTCCTTGTTGACCCCCATAGATCCCGACCATCCTTTATTCCTCTCTGTATTGAAACCTTGTGCAGAGTAGTCTTCTGATGAAAATAGTCTAAGCCATGTGACCTCAGGTAGCCAAGCAACCTGTTTATCTCTTCTCCTGATTTATTCTCTCCCTTCTTTAAAGAGAGACCATCTTTCCACCCATCTGCCCCTGCAGAGCAGTTTGTGGACGTTGAAGGGTTGCCATGGACACCAGTAGACCTGGAGGCACATGGGCAAATCTGGGAAGACTTCAAAGGGTTGATCACTGGACAGTGTTCTGAGGAAAGAGGTTGAGGTGCCATTTGTTGAAGACAAGGTAGCAGGAAGTTCTAGATGAATGACATTGCACAAAACACAGGAAGTGATATACGGGACTCATCAACTTGAAGCCTAAGCACGTTGGGTCTCTAGAGGAAACCCATGTAATTTTAGGTCCAGTTCAGTTTCCACATCTTCAGTATGCAAACAGAAAGCAGGAGAGTGTGAGGGACTTGTCTACACTTACTTCTAGCCATCTATGGCATCCTTTGTTCTGCTCCTTGAGTCTCAGGTCATTCCATAGAATGGTGGCCCCACAGAGGCAGGGATTATTTTCTCTTTTATTCACTGGTCTATCCACAGAGTCTAAAACCATCTTCCATGCATAGTAGGCACTCATCAAATATCTGTTTAATGAATTCCAGTGGTCTTTGAAGTTGAAGTGTAGGTGAAGATAAGAGGAAGTGAGTGGAGAGCTACTGGAGGTGTTTCCTACTAGGGAAAATGATTGGAAATCTTACTTGAAACTGAGTTGCATTTGGAAATCATCACAGTATTTCGAGAAGGGAAGTGATGTGATCAACATGAATACCTCACCAAGATGGGTCAGTTTTCTTCCAAATAGACCAGAAGAAAGGAGACAGGAGGCACTCCACTTCTTGCTAAAACATTATTTTCCCCATATATGGTTATTGAATGAATGAATTTGAAAAACAATTTATGTATCGGTGTCATTGAAAACCGTAAGCTTCTTATCTCACCTGACAAAGTCGAACATATCCATAGAGTGGAAGATAGGAATTAACTTCTCTCACTATAAATTGTAACAAGTTGCCATTCAGCCTGGCCTTCTGAAATGCTCAGTTGAAAATAACAGTTGCAGGTACTGGCCTTTGCAGGCTAACTCCCTTAGAGCATGCAGCATCAATGCTTGCCCTTGGGAATAGACATTTACAATTGCCAGGGAAAGTAATCTCTGTTGTGTGCTAAAAACACAGAACACAATGATGGAAATGATAGCAATAAGTATGCCAACAAGATGGACATGATTCTCTTAGCAAAATGCACAGGGGCCATGCTAATCTTCTCTGTATCATTCCAATTTTAGTATTTGTGCTGCCGAAGCGAGCACCAAAATGTATATAAAATCTAGATACTTCACGGACAAGGGCATGAGCAGAAAACATTCTCACAAATGCTCCACATCCTACGTAGCTGCGTGTCTGGGCAGTTTATTGAAGCAAATGTAATGGCCAAGAAGTACTTTAAATGAGCTATTTCTTGCATCCTTAAATGATTTTCTCTCCCTTTTCTCCCTCAATCCCTGCTCTCATCCACCCACTAGGATTTTTTTTTTTTTTTTTTTTGGCAATCTTCAAGGAAAAATAATAAAAAGAACTGGAATTTACATAATACCTTCCTTCTAAGACACTAAAAGCAGTTCACCCATCTATAATTTATCCTTACAACAATCCTCTGTACAAGCCTGTTATTATTATTATTAACATTATTTCAATTTTGCAGTCACATTGCTTGCTGCTGAGAAATTTAGCTAACACCTCATTTCTTGAACAATTTTAGCCTCTTAGCACATCTATAAAAAGGGCTTCAACTGCCACCTCCCATTTGTGATTGTGCCATGTATTCCATTACAGTCTCTGACCCTCTGTTTAATTTTCGTTTAAAAATATATTAAATTCCTTTATTGTGAGAGCACTGCAGGACTGCTGAACAGAAGGTGAAGTGAGCGTTGAAAGAGAACAGAATCAAACATAAATATCTTCCAAACCAAAAAGGAAATGGAAAGTAACTGTCAAGGCAAATTGATTTGAATTTCGTAAGAATGTGATTTTTTTTAAAAATTTGACTCAGAATATGAACTATTCTAACAGCATCAACTTGGCAGATGACACTACCTGTCTCTTTCTAATCTCTTGCAGTCTTTCAAATTCCAAATTTGTATTGGCTTCAAAATTTTTAAATCTCAAGAATGTTTCCAGCTCACTGAATTTCTCTAGTCATCTCACATTTCCCATATCAACAGGGCCTCCCATGGGAATGACCCTGAAAAGGCATGAGCCATTTGCAAATGGTCTCTTTTATTTGCCCCAGCAATCATTTTCTTCCTTTGCCCACTACCTAATTTACTTTTAACATAAACAGGTTTCATTCAGCAGACTAGATGTTGAATCTTCCCCATCTTCTTCTCTTATTCATTTATAGTTTTATATGAAAGTTCCATTCTTCTCTCCATATAATACCTGCCCTGCTATTAGATAGGACTGTATCAGTCAGCTGTTGCTTCATAACAAATAATCACAAGATCTCAGTGGCTTACTGAATACATTCTTTTTTGCATTGTGGTAAAATATATACAACGTAGAGTTGTCCATTTTAACAATTTTAAATGTATAATTCAGTGCCATTAATTATATTCACAGTATTATGCAACCATCACCTTTATCTATTTTTAAAACTTTTTCAGTGCTCCAAACAGAAACTCTGTATCCATTGAGCAATAACTCCCCATTTCCCCTTTTCCAAGCCCCCAGTAAACTCTAATCTACTTTCCAACTCTGTGAATCTGCCTATCCTAGATATTTCATACAAGTAGATTCAATATTTTGATATTTCTCCTTTTGTGCCTGGAAATAAGTGTTTCTTTCTCATGCATCTGCAAACTGGATGGGATAGCTCTGCTGATCTTGGCTGGGCTTGCCAGGAAACTACAGATTAGTTTCAGATCTATTTCATATTTCTCTCCTCCTCCTTGGAACAGAGGGCTGCACAAGGCAATACGGAGCAGGAGAGAGCAAGCAGGAACAGGTGACAAGGCCTCTAAAAGATTAGGCTCTGAACTGGTACACTGTCATTTCCACAGCTTCCATTGGCCAAAGCAAGTCATTGGCCAAGCCCAAAGTCTAAAGTCAGGCAAGTAAACTTCAGCTCTAGTGGGAGATTGAAAAGTTACATAAAAATGCATGAATACAGGGAAGGTTAAAGAGCTCAGACCATATCCTACTTGGTAAAATGTAAGTTCTGGAGTTGAATGGACCCCACTCTACCACTTTTTAGCCATGTAGCTTTATGAAAAGAGATTTAATCTTTCTGAACCTTGTTTCCTTATCAGTAAATTAGGGATAATAGTATTACCTATCTCACAGGCTGCTGTAATTATCATTGAAATACTCTAAATTTGCAGTAAAAAAAAAATGCAAGCAATATTATTGTCATTCTTAAAACATAAAGAATAGAAAAAGCAACCAAAGCCAATGAAACTTTTTTATCTTTGCTTTTCACTGAGCAAAGGAAGTTATAGGTTAGTAGAGGATGCTGGAAACCATGAAAGTTCACAAAGGGAATTAGAATTGCAGACTAAGGCCTGTTGGTACTTGAACCCATAGTAATCATTTTGTCTATTGTTATTGTATTTTATTTTAGTAATATGACCTTTTATTTTATGTAAACCTAGCCCATGATCTCAGTGCATAAAGCAGTGGAGGGGTTCTGGTTGAAAAGACACAGGGGTATTCAGGGATCTGCCCACTGACAAGAATCCCTGTCTCAGAAGGGTTGCATGGAGCATAATTTGAAAATCACATTTTTTTTTTAGATGGAGTTTTGCTCTTGCTGCCCAGGCTGGAGTGTAATGGCATAATCTCGGCTCACAGCAACCACCTCCCAAGTTCAAGCAATTCTACTGCCTCAGCCTCCCAAGTAGCTGGGATTACAGGCATGTGCCACCATGCCCAGCTAATTTTGTATTTTTGGTAGAGATGGGGATTCGCCATGTTGGTCAGGCTGGTCTCGAACTCCTGACCTCAGGTGATTCACCTGCCTTGGCCTCCCAAAGTGCTGGAATTACAGGCATGAGTCACCACACCCGGCCAAAAACCACTAATTTAATCCAAGCTTCCTCTTCTTCCAGATGACAAAAATGAAGCCCACTTGTGTAATATGATTTGCCCCCAAAATCACATAGTTAAGTGATGTCGGAGCAAAAAGGAGAATAAAACCTCTCTTCCTAACTCCCTTGCCCATACCCTGCTGGCTTCTGTGAACTTTTAATGGCCTTGTTGATAACAGCAACCTCTTCTGCCTTTTATCTCCTCTCTTCTTTTACAGTTTGTCGTTTGTTCAGATATATTTCATTTATAGGCAGGTTGCACTCATTTAGCAGCCATGATTCTGCCCATTTAAAGAATGCAATGTGTTACTGGTAAAAGAAATATCCATCTCCATCAGCAAAAAAGGGGAAGAAGGAAATGAAAAAGTATATACAGAAGATATGTAAATAGACACAAGAAACATGTGAATATGTATATTCATTCTTCTATAAATGTACTCATATATATACACACATACACACTCATACATACACATACATACACACCATTTTGTGAATCTGACATATAATAGACAGTCCATGAGATGGAAGTCAAAGCTCTATCATGCAATAGCTGTAGGGCTTTAAACAAATCATTCAGCATCCCTGAGTTCAGCATCCTCTAGGTAAAATGAGGCTAAGAATCGCTGCTTCACAGGGATGTTGCAAGCATGAATATGTATGAGAAAGAGAAGTTTACCACCTTCGGAGTGTTACCAGGACTGCCAAAATGCCACCCTGGTACTTTCTAAGTTCTGTGCTTGTAGACTCATTTCTGAATTCTACAGAACAACTTACTGATTAAAGATACAGGCCTTGGAGTCAGAAAAGCTCAGATCCATGTGCTGATTCTGCCAGTTACTGAAATGTGAACTGAGAACATTGAATTGATCTATATGAACTCAGTTTTCTAATTTCCAAATAAGAATGACATTATCTTCTTTACTGGAATATTAAGAAGCTTGAATCACACAACACAGGTAATATGTGTAGTACATGGTATGGCATTTGGTAAGCATTCAGAACACATTAACTCTTAATCTTGTTTTTATATTGTTGTTGTTACTGTTCTTCAAAATTTCTCCCAGTTTTCTACCCACTCAGGCACAGGGAAATACATTTGGGGAAATATTGAAATAGCAGTACTTTAAATCCTTAGAAATCAAATTATTTTTTAAATAAAATATTTATTTTAGGGAGAAACTATTAAAATCTTTTTTCCCCTAGAGAATGGCTACTGTGAGGGTTGTTCAGTGTGGTTTCACGTCCCTGAATACCATCAATATCCCTGTGTGTATTCCAACAATTTAATTCAGCTGGCAGAACTGTACCCCTTTAGAATAAGGTAGAGATTATGCTAACATTTTAGAAGAGGGTCATCTTGTTTGTTTTTGGAAAAGTGCCTCCAGATGAGCATCTATGGCAGCATTGTCCAACATATCATGCTGTCGTGATAGAGTATGGTAGCTTCTAGCTGCATGTGGCTATTAAGCACTTAAAATGTGGCTAGTGTAACTGAGGGACTAGATGTAACTTTATTATGTTTAGTGAACTTAAATAGCCACAGGTCTGTAGACTTCTCTGCATGTTCTGGGCCAATGAGACTGCTGTTTGAAATTTTGATATTTAACTCATCAAAGAACACATGCTTGAAGATAAAGGCAAACAAAAAGACAATGGAAAGAAAGCTTTCATACTAGAGGCATGCCGAAGCAGCCCAAAATGAATGAGATGAAATTAATTACCACTTTCCTTTTCCAACTCATCATGTTGATTATGGACTATTACTAACTACACACCAGGGCTTTGGGACTCGCAATACTTTTCATACAATTTGTGCTACTTAGTTTGAGTTGAATGTGGCATGCTTATACCTTCTTAGCACCCCTTACTCAACTGACAAAGCTTTAACTACTTTTTACATTACTTTAAGACATTCTTCTCCAATTCCTTCTTTGTGAAACATAAATTGATTGCTTATTCAACATGATGTCTTTCAGCTATAAGAGCATTTATCTTCATATCCACTCAAGAACATGTGTTTAGATGACAGCATGTATTGATAGACTGCAACTTACTACAGTAGCTAACAGTAGAAGAAACTCAGTCAGACATGAAGAAGAGTAAAAGAGTAAGGTAAAGGAAGACTAATTGAGTTCGTAGAATTAGAGATGCACATGTAATAGGATTGTCAATGAATGACAAAGCCAAATAAAACAGGGTCAGTGGTTGAACACATGTATACCCTTTGATCTACCAATTCCACTCCTAACTATACACCAAACAGAAATAGATACATATTTAATATATTCACCAAAAGGTATATGCAACACTGTTCATAAATAGCAGCACTATTATTTAACAACCCCAAATTGGACTACTCAAATGTCTATCAATGGTAGAATTGATAAATGAATTGTGTTACCTCTACACAATGGCTACTACACATCAATGAGAATAAATGGTCTCTGACTGCACATCACAATTTGGATTAATCTCAAATACAATTCTGAGTGAAAGAAGAAACAAATGGTTTTCACTTTACAATTATATTCATATAATGTTCCAAATGAGGTCATACCGTTCTGTGGTGTTAAAAATCAGAATTGTGGTTATCCTTGGAAAGTATATTTGGAAGGGAGCATAGGAGGTTTCTGGGATACTGGTAATGTTCTGATTTCTCATTTGGACCCTGATTACAATTATCTATTGGTACATAACAAATTACTTCAAAACTTAGGAGCTTAAATCAATAAACATTTATTATCTCACCTTTCCTGTGGATCAGGAAACTGTGTACAGCTTAGCTGGGTGCCTCTGGCTCAAGGCGTCTCACAGAGGTACAGTCAAGTTGTTGTCTGGGGCTGTGGTCTCAACTGAGGCTCAACTGAAAAGGGATCGGCTTCCAAGGTCACTCAAGTGTTTCTTGACAGGATTCAGTTTCCAAGGTCACTCATGTGTTTCTTGACAGGATTGAGTTTCTCACACTCATGTGTTTCTTGACAGGATTCAGTTTCTCACAGGCTGTTGGAATGAGGGCCTCAGTTTCTTAATGACTTTTGGCTAGGACCTCCCTTGGTTCTTTGCTGTATGGGCCTCTCCACAGGGCAGCTTATGTCGTATTTGGTTTCCTTCAGAGCAAGTGAGCAAGAGTGTGAGAGAGACTGAGCCCACAATATGGAAGCCATAGTTGTTTTTTTTTTTTTTAACATAACCTTGGACATGACATTTTACCACTTCTGTCACATTTCCTTTATTAGAAATGAATCAGTAAATCCAGCCCACACACAAGGGAAGGGAATTATACTCAGTCTGAGCATCAGAAGGTGGAGATCCCTTAGGATCATCTGAGTGGCTGCCTACTATATCTGTGTTCAGTGTGTAAATTTCAATGAGCTGTACACTCAAGTACACTCATGTACTTTTCTGTATATTCATTATACTTAAAAAGTGTGATTGAGTAATTAATTAACAGAATCTCTGGATCTCACAAAAAAGACCTGTGGCCTTCAGATAGACTTTACTAGACTGAAGGTTCTTAAATTTAAAGTCTAGCCTCCAGAAACAGAAGACTTTTTTCCAACCTACCTCTGCCAAATTGGACTTACTACAACATTACTAGGTCTTTGCTCCTCTACCCTGTACATTATCACAGTACACACACCTGTGTTCACCACTTTCCCTGAAAACCCATGAACCCCAAAAGATAGAGGAGTTCTTTCCAGTTGTACAAGCATTGGGCCTGGTGCTTCTTGTGTCATAAAAAGGGAAAGTGGTTCTGTCATGATGGGGTCAAGTCTTGGGCTTCCTGCAGCAAATCCCACAGTCAAATTCAGAGCAGAAAAACCTCTGAGATGGTGAAGAATGGAAGTCGTATTATTTAAAGTCAGCCTCTAGTAATGACACACATTTGAAAAGGAAAAAGCATGAAGATTCCTTGGGCAAGCATCAGAACAATTGCTGTGGGCCAAAATTCATAAATATGCTATACACTGTCCCTGATTTTAGGGTTAGCCTGTTTCTAGTCACTGCTTATCTTTACTCTTAGGGAAATGTTCCCAGGACTGTGGACATGCATAGAGGCAGGAAAGAAGGGAATAAACGAAGGAAGCCTTACTTACTCTAGGTGATGAGGATAAAATAGCAATCCTGGAAAGGCTTGAGAAATGTTAATAAAGGAGCTGCCAGTTAAAATGCCCTCTATTATTTCTAACTATAAAAGAAGCCCTTGGCTTCTTCTGAATAACCACCGTGTCATTTGTTCTAAACCATGGCTGGATTGCCCATCAACAGAGCACACAACGTGGTGACCTGCCCTCGCTTGATGTCTGTTTTGTTCATCCATGGCAAAGTATTTAAGAAAAACATCCCCCTCAATTTTTTTCTGTTTTAGTACTTTTGGTGCTTTCAGTTTACTATGTCAGTTTCTTCCAACAGTATTTATAAGAAGCGCTCTTCAGAACCGAGGTTCATTTAGGGGGCCATTGAAGAGTCTGCTGCTTAATGACTCCTCATGATTATTGATAGCAGCCACCTATTGCCTGCATTGCTGCCTTAGCCCTTCACTGGGCCCACACTTCCACTTTGCCCTCCTGCAATCCATTCTCAGCTTAGTGGCCAGAGTGACCTTTTAAAAACATGTATTTTGTCATTCCTCTGCTCCAAACTCACAGGTAAAGCCAGACTTTTGCAATAGCCCATCAGGCCCCAAATGATCTGGATTCTGGCCTTCTCTCTGACTTTTCTTCCTAGAATCCCTCCTTACTCTTTTGCAGAGTTGCTGGGCTCCTGGCTCTAACTCAAACCTCCCTGGCAGGCTCTACCTTAGGGCCTTTGCCTGTAGCCCACTGTGCTCAGGAGGTTCCTCCCCTTGACAGCTGCTTAGCCAACTACCTTACCTCCTACTCACTGTTGGTAACTTGTCACCTCTTAATGACATTTAACTTGTGCACTCTATTCAAAATGGCATGGTGGCCCACCTCCCAATATTCATAAATGTCCACATTGGCATCTTCAGCATGCTACATTGTATATAAGGTGATCTTTGTTATTTACTTTTTGTTGAATGTCTTCCTTCTTTAGAAGGTGAGCTCTGCCAGGTTAAATGTTTTATTGCCGGTTTTATTTATTGCTGTAGCTCCAGATTCCTTAGTCTCAGCACTACTGACATTTTGTGCTGAGTAATTCTTTGTTGTGGAGGCGGTCCTGTGTGTTGTAGGATGTTTTGCATCAACTATGGGTTCTACTCATTAGCACTTCTCCTAGCTGTGACATCCATAAATGTCTTCAGACATTGCCAAATGCCCCCTATGGAGTAAAATCACTCTTCACTGAGGATCACTGATGTAGCTCAAATGCCTGGTCCTAGATACTCAATAAATATTTATTGAAGGAATGAATGCAGGCAGAGCTATATAGCATCAAAGAAGTGTGTAAAATAATTTAACTATTACCTTATGAAAGGCTGCTGCCTTTTATAAATTTTACATAGAATTACTATTTTCATCCATTAGTCAAATAAGCATTTCAAAGGCCAGAGACAACATTGTT
Organism: Sapajus apella; assembly: GCF_009761245.1. NCBI lineage: Eukaryota > Metazoa > Chordata > Mammalia > Primates > Cebidae > Sapajus > Sapajus apella. The sequence continues at coordinate 8,455,435 of NW_022436957.1, forward strand.
CAGCAAAAAATGAATTAAATGGACAAACAATTAGGTCAAACCACAACCAGATACATATGCAAATAAACTCTCTTAGCCATAGTTTCCAAATTCAAAGTGCCAAACCTGAAATTTTATTGCAAAGGTTTACAAAATACAATAAAATAGTTTGAAATGATGCAATTTCATCCAAACGTTAATTCTGATAATCACTATATCAATGATATAGATTTAACCATAATGACCTAATATTCATCACAAAGAAAATCACAGCCTAAGCCTTAAATGCATTCAGTAAAATGTGAATTAAACTTGGCATAGAATTCTGGTTTCTCCCTAGGTTTAAAATTCAAGTCATTGGTTATATGTAAGCGATTTAATTCTAAGCCTAAAATTACAATGTACTTTAATCCTTTCTCTGCAATTCAAATATTTACTTGACAATGCAATACCAGTTGTGCCTTCCAAATTAGTCCTTGTAGTGACGCATTTTTAGTCCAAGACAGTTGATTGGGTCTTCTTCTCCCCTAAATTTGTTTTTTTCCCCTCTACCCCATTCTCCACAAGTCCATAATTACTGTTGCAATTGGCAAATCCCACTCTCAGCAGTAAGAAAATATTTTTCCACACTTCAACATGTGTTTGTATAAGACAAGTTTTTTGGTTTAATGGAGGTCACAAATACACTGACGGAGTCATTAGCTTGGACATTTTGTCTTCCTCGATAATGAAGACATGTTAAATTTCAAAACCATTTGACTGTTTTAAATACCTGTTTCTTTAAAAGCATAGTTTTCAAATTCTTTATGGGAAAATGATGTTCTAGTTATCTATTACAACCTAACAAATATAATGGCTCAGTGTAATAATATAATAATTGATTATCTCTCATCTCATGGTTCTGTGGGTTGATTGAACTCATCCAGATGGTTCTCACTGGAGTCTTTCATGTAGCTGCAGTTAAACAGCAGCTGTGGCTGAAGCCATCTGAAGGCTTGATTGGGTAGACATCCAAGATGGCTTCTTTTGTCATATGTTGTTGCCTGGACTTGGACAGCTGACATAGTGAAGGCTGGCCAGGCATCTCTCCCTCTCTCCACATTGCTTCTCCACATGGATGATTTCTATACAATATGGTGGTCACAGGGTTGTTGGACTTCTAACATGGTAGCTGGCTTTCCTCAAAGTGAGCATTCCAAGATATCCATGTGGATATTATAAGGCTTCTAGGATTCTTCTGACCAAGGCCCAGAAGTCATGCAGTGCTATCTCTACAATATTCTGTTAAAAGTGAGTCACAAGACTAGTCCAGATTCAAGAGAAGGAGACTAGACAGAAGTGTGAATATTAGAAGGTGGGGCTACTTGAAGGTCATCTTTGTATCCCTAATATCATAGACAAAAAAGATGAGCAATACAATTATCCAGTTTTTGAGGATAAAGTCTTAAACATGTTGCTTAATAAGGATCATTTTTTAAGTTCTTTTCACTTTCCCTTTGGCTACCAAGCTGGTAATCTTTTTGATCAGCAGTATAACCTTTCACTCAAGGTTGAAAATGGTAGTGGGAGAAACAATGTCTGTAGAATTGGTAGAAGCCAAGTCCAATGCTCCTGGACAAGTGGACTCTTTAATTCATCTCCTCTGTGTTTCTGTTGCCCTGATGACTATGGTGGCTTCAGTATGCCCATTTTCTTCCATAGCATTCCCTGAACATGACTTAGAAATGACAGTCCCATTCCTCTTCTTTGCAAGTATCAGGGTAGAAGCAAGTTTCAGCGGCAATGAGCAGAGTGTAAATGCTTCATATAGTCCATGACAGATTACACTTAACTGTAATATGTTGGCCTTTTCTGAATGCTTGGTCATTTGCTGGACATTTCCATTCTCTCCAGTTAATGGCTTCAGTGCCTGTTAGGAATTAATTCTGTGGATAATTATAATCTCTCTTCAGAGTGTTGCAGAGGTCAACGAGATAAAGCAATAAACCCCCATTTCAAGTGCAGTCCTATGGCAACTTTTCTGAAAATGAAGGGCAGCACTCCTTCCTTCAGCTTTGCTGGCAATTGACTAGGCTAATGCTACTTTATGGCTTGTTATCAAATCTGAAAATTATTCGTGTTCTTTTTACATCTCCAGGTTTAGGTGGGAAGAGAAAATAAAAGGCAAGCAAGTGGCTTCATCACAAAATACCCTGGGATTGAGGAAAGGCACTTCTGAGCAAAGATCATTGGAAAAGCACTGTTAATCAGTTCTTATTTTTATAAACTGTGGCTGTCCACCAGCAGAGAGTTTAAGGACTGAGATGCACTAGCTTGCAGAAAAGAATTGTTTTCTTTTTCTTTTTCTTTTTTAGCTTTTGTTTTACTATTATACTTTAAGTTCTGCAATACATGTGCAGAACATGCAGGTTTGTTACATAGGTATACACGTGCCATGGTGTTATTCTGCACACATCAACCCATCATCTACATTAGGTATTTCTCCTAATGCTATCCTTCCCATAACCCCCTAATCCCTGTCAGGCCTCAGTGTGTGATGTTCCCTTCCCTGTGCCCATGTGTTCTCATTGTTTAACGCTACACTTATGACTGAGAATCTGTAGTGTTTGGTTTTCTGTTCCTGTGTTAGTTGCTGAGAATGATGGTTTCCAGCTCCATCCGTGTCCCTGCAAAGAACATGAACTCATCCTTTTCTATTGCTGCATGGTATTCCATGGTGTATATGTGCCACATTTTCTTTATCTAGTCTATCACTGATGCATAGTTGGGTTGGTTCCAAGTCTTTGCTATTGTAAACAGTGCTGCAGTATACATACATGTGCATGTATCTTTATAGTAGAATGATTTATAATCCTTTGGATAAATAGCCAGTAATGGCATTGCTGGCTCAAATGGTATTCCTGGTTCTAGATCCCTGAGGAATTGCTATACTGTCTTCCACAATGGTTGAACTAATTCACACACCTACCAACAGTATAAAAGTGATCCTATTTCCCCACATCTTCTCTAGCATCTTTTGTTTCCTGACTTTTTGAAGAAACAAAAAGTGTCAGATGGTATCTCATTGTGGTTTTGATTTGAGAAATCTCTAATGACCAGTGGTGATGAGCTTTTCTTCATATGTTTGTTGGCGGAATAAATGTCTTATTTTGAGAAGTGTCTGTTCATATCCTTCACTCACTTTTTGATGGGGTCATTTGTTTTTTTCTTACACATTTGTTTAAGTTCCTTGCAGATTCTGGATATTAGCCTTTTATCAGGTGAATAGATTGTAAAATCTTTCTCCCATTCTGTAGGTTGCCTGTTCACTCTGATAGTTTCTGTTGCTGTGCAGAAGCTCTTTAGTTTAATTAGATCCCATTTGTCAATTTTGGCTTTTGTTGCCATTGCTTTTGGTGTTTTACTTATGAAGTCTTTGCCCATGCCTATGTCCTGAATGGTATTGCCTAGGTTTTCTTCCAGGGTTATGGTTTTAGGTCTTACATTTTAGTCTTTAATCCATCTTGAGTTAATTTTTGTATAAGGCATAAGAGAGGGGTCCAGTTTCAGTTCTCTGCATATGGCTAGCCAGTTTTCCCAACACCGTTTATTAAATAGGGAATCCTTTCCCCATTGCTTGTTTTTGTCAGGTTTGCCAAAGATCAGATGGTTTTAGAGATGTGGTGTTATTTCTGAGGTCTATGTTCTGTTCCATTTGTCCATATATCTGTTTTGGTACCAGTACCATGCTGTTTTGGTTACTGTAGTCTTATAGTATAGTTTGAAGTCAGGCAGTGTGATGCCTCCAGCTTTGTTCTTTTTGCTTAGGATTGTCTTGGCTATATGGGCTCTTTTTTAGTTCCATATGAAATGTAAGGTAGTTTTTTTCTAATCCTGTGAAGAAAGTCAATGGTAGCTTGATAGGGATAGCATTGAATCTGTAAATCACTTTAGACAGTATTGCCATTTTCACAATATTGACTCTTTCTACCCATGAGCATGAAATGTTTTACTATTTCTTTGTGTCCTCTCTTATTTCCTTGAGCAGTGGTTTATAGTTCTCCTTTAGGAGGTCCTTCACACTCCTTGTAAGTTGTATTGCTAGGTATTTTATTCTCTTTGTAGCAATTGTGAATGGGCGTTCACTCATGATTCAGTTCTCTGTTTGTCTATTATTAGTGTATAGGAATGCCTGTGATTTTTGCACATTGCTTTTGTATCCTGAGGCTTTGCTGAAGTTGCTTATCAGCTTAAGGAGATTTTTAGGCTGAGATGATGAGGTTTTCTAAATGTACAGTCATGTCATCTGCAAACAGAGATAATTTGACTTCCTCTCCTCCTATTTGAATACACTTTATTTCTTTCTCTTGCCTGATTGCCCTGGCCAGAACTTCCAATACTATGTTGAATAGGAATGGTAAGAGAGGGCATCCTTGTCTTGTGCCAGTTTTCAAAGGGAGTGTTTCCAGCTTTTGCCCATTCAGTATGATATTGGCTGTGGGTTTGTAATAAATAGCTCTTATTATTTTGAGATACGTTCCATCAATACCTAATTTATTGAGAGTTTTTAGCATGAAGCAGTGTTGAAATTTAACAAAGGCCTTTTCTGCATCTATTGAGATAATCATGGGTTTTTGTCATTGGTTCTGTTTATGTGATGGATTACATTTATTTATTTGCATATGTTGAACCAGCCTTGCATCCCTGGGATGAAGCTGACTTGATCATGGTAGATAAACTTTTTGATGTGCTGCTGGATTCAGTTTGCCAGTATTTTATTGAGGATTTTTGCAACAATATTCACCAGGGATATTGGCCTGAAATTTTCTTTTTTTGTTGTTGTGTCTCTGCCATGTTTTGGTATCAGAATGATGCTAGCGTCATAAAATGAGTTAGGGAGGAGTCCCTCTTTTTCTATTGTTTAGAGTAGTTTCAGAAAGAATAGTACCAGCTCCTCTTTGCACCTCTGGTAGAATTCGGCTGTGAATCCATCTGGTCATGGGCTTTTTTTTGGCTGGTAGGCTATTAATTACTGCCTCAATTTCAGAACTTGTTGTTGGTCTATTCAGGGATTTGACTCCTTCCTTGTTTCATCTTAGGAGTGTGTATGTGTCCAGGAATTTATCCATTTCTTCTAGATTTTCTAGTTTATTTGTACAGAAGTGTTTATAGTCTTATCTGATGGTAGTTTGTATTTCTGTGAGATCAGTGGTGATATCCCCTTTATCTTTTTTTTATTGTGTCTGTTTGATTTTTCTCTCTTTTCTTCTTTATTAGTCTGACTAGTGGTCTATCCATTTTGTTAATATTTGCAAAAAAGCAGCTCCTGGATTCATAGATTTTTTTGAAGAGTTTTTCATGTCTCTGTCTCCTTCAGTTCTGCTCTGAAACCCTATGAGCCAAAAGAGAGTTGGGGCCAATATTCAACATTTTTAAAAGAATTTTCAACCCGTAATTTTATATCCAGCCAAACTAAGCTTCATAAGCGAAGGAGAAATAAAATCCTTTACAGACAAGCAAATGCTGATAGATTTTGTCACCAGCAGGCCTGCTCTTGAAGGAAGCACTAAATATGGAAAGGAAAACCTGGTACCAGCCACAACAAAAACATACCAAATTGTAAAGACCGTTGACACTATGAAGAAACCACATCAACTAACAGGCAAGATAACCAGCTAGCATCATAATGACAGGATCAAATTCACACATAACAATATTAATCTTAAATGTAAACAGGCTAAATGCCCCAATTAAAAGACACAGAGTGGCAAATTGGATGAAAAGGCAAGATCCATTAGTGTGCTGTATTCAGGAGACCTATCTCACATGCAAAAACTCACATGGCTCAAAATAGAGGGATGGAGGAATATTTATGAAGGAAATAGAAAGCAAAAAAAAAAAAAGCAGTGTGTGCAGTCCTGGTCTCTGATAAAACAGACTTTAAACCAACAAAGATGAAAAGAAAAAAAGGGCATTACATAATGATAAAGGGATCAATGCAACAAGAAGAACTAACTATCCTAAATATATATATGCACCCAATATAGGAGCACTCAGATTCATAAAGCAAGTTCTTAGAGACCTACAAAGAGACATAGACTCTCACACAATACGAGTTGGAGATTTTAACACCCCACTTTCAATATTAGACAGGTCAACAAGACAGAAAATTAACAAGGATATTCAGGACTTCAACTCAGCTCTGGACCAAGTGGACCTAATAGGTAGCTACAGAACTCTCCACCCCCAATCAACAGAATATACATTCTTCTCAGCACCACATTGTACTTATTCTAAAATTGACCACACAATTGGAAGTAAAACACTCCTCAGCAAATGCAAATGAATGGAAATCAGTCTCTCAGACCACAGTGCAATCAAATTAGAACTCAGGATTAAGAAACTCACTCAAAACCGCACAACTACATGGAAACTGAACAACCTGCTCCTGAATGACTACTGGGTAAATAAAGAAATTAAGGCAGAAATAAATAAATTCTTTGAAACAAATGAGAACAAAGACACAATGTACCAGAATCTTTGTGACACAGCTAAAGCAGTGTTTAGAGGGAAATTTATAGCACTAAATGCCCACAGGAGAAAGTGGGAAAGATCTAAAATTGCAACCCTAACATCACGATTAAAAGAACTAGAGAAACAAGAGCAAACAAATTCAAAACCTAGCAGTAGACAAGAAATAACTAAGAATTGTTTTCCGACCTCTTTGAAGAACCTTTAAGTACAGGAAGAAGAAAGAATCCTGTGTGTGTGTGTGTGTGTGTGTGTGTGTGTGTGTGTATATATATATATATATATACCTATGAAGTGAGAGTTCAACACCCTTTCACTGCACCTTAATGCCTGTCTTTCTAAATAAAAATACTGCACATCCATCTTTCAAGAAGTTACATTAGAATGTTATTTCACTGTTTATAAAATGCTTTCATATATAATCCCAAATTACCTCTTCATTTGCTTTTTAAAAGCCTAACATTGCAGCCTTCACAGATTGATTATTAACTTCAGCTTTTGAAGTTTAAAATAGTACAGTTAACTTGTTTGGACTTAATGTTTCTAAAGCAAGACTCTCAAATTCTGACATGAAATATCTTCCTATATATCTTTGTTATTTGATTTTTGTTTTGTTTGGTTTCCCCAATTTCTGAGGAAATCTCAATGCCCATGACTGTTAAATTAGTATCAGTGTCTCAGTTGATGAGAGATCTATTTAAGTTAGTCTAGAAAGAAAATACACACTAGCATATGCAAATATTATTATATATTGTAATTTTAAAATCATATAAATATAAATATAAAATGAGAAAGGCAGTGGAAGAAAGATGTCAAACTATGCTGCTCTAAAAAACAGAGAACACCAGCCTTAGCTTCATTGTTTAGCGAGATTGTAATACTGGAAACTCTACCTCATTGGAAGCTGGACTTCTTCCTCACTTAACAGGAGGTTGCTGCATCAGATGACATCCAATGAAGTCATAAAATGGGATAAAATGCCAAAGCATGGTCTAAAACCATTGATGCTGGGTATCCCAAACATGTTTCAAGGGGCTCTCCATCAAAAAAGGATAAGAAGAGACCATTGTCAAAGAAATGAAGGGAGAGAAATTGAAGGCAAGTTTGACAGGAGTGGTTTAGGGTAGGATAGACTGTATTCCCCTACAGAGATCAGCACTGTGATTTAGGGATGAAAATGATGTTTTTCACAATCTCAACTATTCAAAAAACATTGTCACAGCAATTTGAAATTACTCTTCAAAAGCAGAAAATTTATGTGGAATTTATTATGAAATAAGAGTTATCTAAATTTAGTTATAACTGGATTTTTAATGGTCTCTAGCTGTTTTAGGCCATCCCAGAAAGAAGTTACTTTGATGGCTTGAATATCTCATATTCCACTCCTAATTCTAATCATTCTGTTGAGGCTATTTTTAAATGGTGTAGATTATTGTTTTGTTTTGTTTCTCCTAGGATTTTTGGGTTAGGAATTTTAAGGGATCCAAAACATTGTAGAGTTAATTTTTCTTGTTTGGCAGGTTGTAATTACAGAATTATAGACAAGAAAAAAAGAGAAGAGAAGCATGTCCCTAGTCCTGATGATAAATAACATATTGGAATATTTTATTTCAATTCAGACAACTTCATTTATTCATTAAATAGTAAAATTAAAGTCAATCTAGATTATGTTTCAGGTAATTTACAGAGCATTACTATAGATGTAAAGACGTTAAATAAAATCAATATATTTTGAAAAATAGTTCCCATTTTCAAATTGTGTGCTGAGCAGTGCTTCTTCCAGAATTTATTGACAGAAAAAATTCTGCATAAGGTTAAGTCATGAATGGAAACTACTTTTAAGATACATATGGATTACTAGGCTAGAAGTCTGTCTTTATTTTTGTGGCAGACAAAATTTAAGATGGGCCCCAATGATCCCTGCCCCTTATATTCATAGATTTGTGTATTCCCCTCCCTTTTAGTTTGGGTGGGGCTTGTGACTTGCTTCTAACCACTAAAGTTGGTAAAGGTGATGGGATGTCACATCCATCATTATGTTACATAAGTTTGTAGCTTTCATCATGCCAGCAGACTCCCTCCCTTGTTGGCTATGATGAAGCAAGTTGCCTCATTGGCAAGATGAGGAGACCCACATGGCAAGGAACTGAGAGTGGCCTCAAGCCAACTACCCACAAGGAACTGAGACCCTTAGTCTAACAGCCTAAAGGGGATTTTCATCATGCCAAAAACCACTGAAGTGAGCTTGGAAGTGAATCCTTCCCAATCAAGCTCTTATATGGGACCCCAGCCCTGGCCAAAACATTGCGGCCTCAAGAGAGGACGTGAAAAAGATGACCAAGCTAAGCCATGCTCATATTTCTAACTCACATGAACTGTGAGATAGTAAGTTGTATTGATTTAAATCACTATCTTTGTGGGAATTTGTTATGCAGCACTAGATAACTGATAAAGCTAATGTCTGTGGTCGACAGAGTAATGATCCCCTGACAGATCTCCTCATTCTAATTTCCATAGTCTGTGAATTTCTTTTCAGATATGATTAAGTCAGAGATGAGTTGATTATCTTGGATTATCCAGGTGGGCCCAATATAATCACTAGCTCCTTATAAATGAAAGAGGAAGTGAAAGTCAAGGAGAGATTTGAAGATGCTACTGCTGGTTTTGAAGATGAAGGAAGGGACCATGAGCCAAGGAATACAGGCAGCCTCTAGAAATTGAAAACGGCCCCAGAATGAGTGCAGACCAGCTGACACCTTGATTTTAGCCCAGCAAAACTAATTAGAGACTTCTGACTTCCAGAAATTTAAGATAGTACGTTTACATCATGTTTAAGCCACTAAGTTTGTGGTAATTTGTTATAGCAGCAATAGGAAGTGAATACAGGGTCTATGCTTATTAGCATCAAGGATGACTAACAAGAGTCCTTCTCGAGGGCCTTGTCTGCTCCTAACAGCTACTGCGCTGAAGCTGTGCATATCAGCTTCCCTTTCCAGAAGTGAACAAATAAATTCAGTGGCACTGAGCATTGCTCTAGAGAAAATTAGCATTTGTCCCACAGCCTTATGGGCCTAGTCGTTCTCCCACCCACCCTATCGCTTTACAGTTTTTTGTCTGACACTTATCCCTTATTCTCTTGTTTACTGTTTTATTGTTTCTTCTCAAGATTCTAAGCCTCCCTGTCTTAGTCAAAGGGTGTTTGGACTCAAAGAATATGATCTAATCAAGCCAATTTAAATAAAGAGAAAATGAGAATAAGTAGATCAAGCAGGTCTTGGAGGGTACAGTCATAAGTCAACTATGTTCTTTCCCCCATTGCCCATTTATAACAGCTCCCCAGGGCCAGTTCTTCCTTAGCCCTCAACAAAATCTCAGGCAGTTCCCATAAACATATTGATCAGGTTCAGAAAATTTCTCTAGTCACTTGTACACTTGTAATCACAATTTGTAATCTGTAATTGCAACGTTTGTCATGTAACAGTCAAAACTCCCAACTCCACAAAATTGCTCCCTTGTGCCCACTTCAGGTGTGGGAAGCCTGCAGTGGGTTAAGGGGCATTGTCAATGTTTTCTCTACTGCCCCAGCATTCTGCCCTAGCGTTAGCTCCTTCCGGATTGAAATGAGGCCAAGATGGTGAGGTAAAAAGCAAGACATTTTTCACTTGATTGGCACCAGTGTAATCCAGCATTAGCTTCTTCTGTCCGTGGAAGATGATGGTGGTGGACTCTTTTCTTGTGGTTGCTTGCATGGATTCCTGGAAGATTTCTTTGCTGAGTTACTCCAGTTGCAGACCCCTTGAGTCAGGCAGAAACCAAGGGCTGGCTATGCATAATGTTCCTTGGCTTCTATATATTTCTGCAAAGGCCCCCTTATCCCTCAAAGTAGCTCGGTGGATCAGGACGTCCAAGGCCAGTGTTTCTACTGCATCTTCCGAGAGTCTCACACTTTGGGCCTGCCTCAGTGTAAGGGTAGTAATTGCACAAACGTAGCCTCTGCTCTTTGAGCACGTACTGCTTCTGATAGCCTCTCCCTGTTGCCTTTTTTTCAGTTTGTAATGAAGACACGAGTCAGATCCCAAGATGAGTAAGGGGTAAGGGTTCCAAACTCTGGTCTTCAACACCTTCTTTGAAAATCCTGCAGCACCCTTCTTTGGCATGTGGGAGTGATTGGCATATATTGGCATTGAGCCTCAGCTGATTCTGTCTCAGTCCATCTTAGCATTCTGGAACATATGAACACATATGGCTTCCATCTTTCTTTCTGCCTAGGCTTGAGTTAGGAATCCTAAGGGATCTGAAGTGCTATGGAGTTAATTCTTCTTTTCTGGCAGGTGATGATTATGTACTTAAGATGAAAGAAAACAAAAGTAAAAGCTTTTTCTCAGAATGATGATAGATACCATGCTGAGATCATTTATGTGAATGATTTTATTTCTAGCAAAATGGTGAACAACCAGCGCTCAGGAATGGTGGAAACCAGGCCTGTTCAGGGGATTACTGGCATCTGTAATCTTGACTCTGGTGCTCAGTCATGAATGTGACTTGGCTCTCAACTTTTAGTCTCTGTGTCTCCTAGTTCTGATTATGGAGAGGGGAAATCTGATTGGTTCATTCCAACATTCAGGTCCAATGAGCTGGGTGCAGAGAATGAGTTCCCAGGGCACATTGCCTGCTCCTGAGGGCTCTGGGAGCAGACTTAGACAGGACAAGGCAGGTATGGCAGATAGTTCCACTAATATGGCTGCCACACTGACACATTCTTTGGTCAGTGAGGTTATAGAGCATTTCTGATCTGGTAAGTGTTTCTTGTTGCCTGTGAATGAGGGAAACTTGAACAAAAACTGAGAAACAGTGTTTTGCTTCTGTTTGTGTTGCTTTCCACATATTTGCCTCATATCTATTATCCTGGACATGGGCACCCAATTTGCCTCCAACACTTCACACCCACATGTTCTGCTGCAAGGAGCATCCTCATCCCCCTCCCCTTAAAGGCTAACAGTAGATTTTTTCTTTATGATATAAAACCAAAGTGGACTGGCTGAGTCATGGTGTTCATGACACTGAAGTTGACCTATTGAAGCTAAATTGCTCCTCCAAACTGCTACACATGTGTATACTCCCACCAGCAATGCAGATCCTTCATCTTATCCAGTGAATTCTCATTTGATGGCACTATTGCTCTGTCTACTGCAGTCATTGGGCTTCCTGCCAGCCTGGGTGACAGGGAATTTGTGGGAGCAGATGGGTCACCGTCAGCACTGTACTACCTTCCTGCACCATAGCACCATTATCCTAAATGTTCTGAGTCTTCCTGGAGTTTTATTTATCTTACTTCTTTCTCTGCCCTCTTGACTCCTCCCTTTCTCTACCCTACTTTCTACTACATGGTCCAGCCCAGCCAGAGTGAGTCAGCTGAGCCACAAATCAGTTAGTGCTAGAAATGTGATTTGCAGTGGCTTCTTCAAGGGAACAGGCTTGCAAAAGATCTTCCCCTTACTCGTTTGGGCAATAAATCAGAAAAGCAGGTAATTAATTGCAACCTAAAGTAGAAAAAGTCAGCTCTTCTTTATCAAAATGGCAACTGACCTTTCTCCTAGTCATGATTTAAAAAGGAACAAAGAAGGGAAGAAAGAAAAACTATTATAATCCATAATATGATTTTTCCTCAAAGGTTTGAGTTACTTGGAGGGAATTAGATAAACCATTATGTTACATTGTTCTGCTTTTAGCCATGAAGTACAGCCTATTGTGAGTAATATTTCCCAACTGGTGCCTGTCTGAAATATTAATCATCCCAGGGTCCTAGTATTATGACCAGGGACTTACTAAGTCACACAGTATGGGAAATGATGTTTGCTGGGATGCTACTTCTTTATAAGAAACCTACAATAACATTTCTCTTTCAGGATGCTGATCCTGAGAGGTAATGATGTTCCATGAATTGATAAAAATTTTTTAAAATCTCTTCCTCTGACAGAAAACTACAGACAAATTTTTAAGCAGCAAAGAAAAATTGGCTAAAGGACAATCAGAAGGGGAGAAACAATTCTGAGAGCAGCAAAAAATGTAGAGACTTAGTTGATGCTTCCAAAACTGTTGTTCCCTTTCTGGGTTTTATTTTAAGGTCCTGCTGTTTGGCAGCACAGATAATATTGCCCAACGTAAACTTGCTAGGAAGCGTTCAATTGTGCAGTTTGTTAAATTCAGGAAACACTTGATTTTGGCTTTTTGTGTGGTCTGAATGCCTGCATCTGAGCTATTTGATTTACTGTACCCCGGGAGTCCAGGGAACATTCACGCTAATGTATCACACCTTTTGTTTTGAAAGAAAACTCTTACTGGTTAGAGTCCGAGCTCAGTGCATATCATAAATATGTTTGTTTTTCTCTCTTACAGAAGCTGCAAAGAATCGATACTCCTGACTGTCATTCAGCCTTACCCGGTAAGTGTTTGGTGAATAAAAGTGCCACTTAATGTTCTCAGCCTTCTTGTTTCTTCTGCCTACTCCAGGAAAACCATGACGATGAACAACAGCAGAGAAAAACAGCATGCACTCACAATATGGGTTCAAAAATCTTGACTGTACTTTACACTCCATGTTAGCAAAGTCATTCACTGAAGAGAAAAGGAAGTAAAACATTTTCTAAAGTTCTTGAAAGACAACCAGCTGTTCCAGTCCTATGCAACAGTCACATCTAGAAATGACACCAAACTCAAGACCTTATGGTTTCCAGCTTTAGAAACTCAAATTTCATGAGACTATCTAATTTTAGGAGGTCGATGCACAATTGTTATTTTTAACCCCATCTAAATAATTTGGTAGAGAACTGGATATTTTAGCAAATCCTGCTTTAAGAGTAGATATTATATGATATATGGCTGTCAGAATTTGACTTCAGCCACCATGGTTAGGAGGGTGGAAAGTGATTTAAAAACTAGACAATTCTTATGATTTTTTTTAAAAACAACTTTATCATGGTATAATCTGCCTACTACAAAATTCATCCATTTTCAATGTATAATTCAATGGTCTTCATAAAATGTACTGAGGTTTGCAACGATCACCCCATCCAATTTCAGAACATTTCCATCTCCCCAATAAGATCCCTGTTTCTATTTACAATTAATCCCTGTTCCCACACTCAGTCCTAAGCAACTACTAATTTCCTTTCTATTTCTATAGACTTGCCACTGCTTGCGAATTTCATACGTTGTCAGTTGAACTAAAAATTGCTGAGGCAAAGTTCTTCAGATTTTTCCCAAAATGGTTCCTGTCAGCCTGGCCTTCGTATGGAGTGGCAGTGATTCCAACCTACTTAAGCTCCTGTTTTCTTCCCCATAGAGTTGGAGCATTTCTACATCAATTAAAGGGCTCTGGTATTTGCTGATCTCCATCTTCTGGCCAAACTCTTCATTTCCCCTATCCCAGAATTTTTCCCCTAAATACTGTGGGCTAGGCATTTTAGACAGGAAATAGTAAGCATTCAGGATTCTGGTAAGACCACACATAGAACTAGCCAAGACAACAAGTTATGTCATCTAGGATGTAACTATGCATATTTATATTAAAAGCTCAGTTTAATATTGATTGTTACTGTTAACTCCATCTCTTTGACAGAACTTGCGCTTGTACACGCGTGCAAACACACACACACACACACACACATACACACACACACACACACACATTGGGATTTCAAAGCTAAGGAGGCCCCAGGATGTTACAGAACTGCAACTTGAGATCTAGCTCCCAGCACTATAACTAGCAAGTGAGCAGTGACTACTATAGCTGCTCAGAACTTTGGTCTCCTCATCTGTCTGATTCTGAGATTCTTCCATGTGCTTCTATATAAAGTACAGCTGGGCTGTTTTTAGATTTTTTGATTAACCAAATTGTCATTATGACTTACTTCAAATCTACCCACATTTCTTGATTTATTTGCAGTGGACAAATTCATTTGGGTAAAGCTGATGTAAATGTCTATAATAAGCAATGAACAACTATAAATTGAGATTGAACAATTGTGAATTCCTGATGGAACTTCAAGCTTGCATTGTCCTTCCTGAATTTTCTTTCTGCTTTTATAACCTATTAGAAATGTAAGATCAGGACTTTTGCTCGTTTGTTTGTTTTTTGTGTGTTTCTTTGTTTTGCAATGTGGGATACTGTTTTACCTCATGCAGTAAACTTAGAAAAAGAAAGAAGAGTTTTACATATAAGTTTATGGTTGTGTCTTGTGGCTTTACTTGCTGTTTGCCTTTTGAGTCTGTATGACTTGTTACTCATTTTAATACTGATTACTATCAGTGAATCATGGCACTTCCTTTTAACGGATAATCTGGAATTTTCTGGGAGTTCTGGTGGCTCTTGTCGTTGTGCTACATTGAAAGGCAACACTTAGCCACAATATTTAGGAGCAAAGTGTTACATGTTGTTATAGCCAACAGCTCTACCTCTGCTCCAGTGTCACTTTCCCCCTGCCCAGTCACTGCAGATAAATTCTCATCTTTGACTTTCCTTCGATCAATGTTCTTTGAGAAATGACTCCAGTCCAACCACCTCCTTGGACTCGCTAAAGCCAAATTCTAAATGCTACCTCAGGGTTTTTCAAACTTGGTATTGTTGACATTTGAACTTGAGAGTTCTCTGTTGTGGGGTCCTGTCCTGTGCATCGCAGGATGTTTAGCAGCATCCCTGGGCCTGTTCCTGCTAAATGCCAGTAGCACCCTCTCCCCAAGTTGTGACAAACCAGAATGTCTCCAAACATTACCAAATGTCCCTTGGGAGCAGAATTACCCCCAGCTGAGAACCAGTGTCCCACCTAAAGCCTTCCCTTTACTGTTCAAATTCAAAGTTGCTTTTCTCTCCTCCAAGTTGTAGAAGTTGAAATAAAAGAATTAAAACCCCAAAGTTACATTAATAAATATATCAGACATGGAGAGGAGAGCAGATGGGAAAAGAAAAGACTGCAATCTTTTACTTATATTTTTCTGTTTGGATTTTACTGCAAGCCAGTTGCTTTAAAAAAAAAAATTATTGAGTTTCATTTATTTGCTAAACATCTTCCCGGCAATCAGGATTGACAAACAGAAACAGATGACCCAGCAGACCAAAAGAAACTTCATAAGTTCTACTTTTATTACAAACAATAAAAATTAGCATTTTAATTTCTTTTGCAACTTGCTGGATGGCATTTTTTATGTTGTATTTCTTCTGCATAAGGTCCAATAAAGACACAGAGCCAATGTTTATACCTTCTCGCCACATTTCACATGTGTCCAAGTCACCCCATCATGACCTACTCACAGAAATTGATTTCCAGTGAGGCCCAGGTTAAGGGGAAATGGGGTGACAGTCTTAGGATCCCTGAAATTCTTTGATAAGAAGTAATTCTTAATAGGTTACTGCCTCATTTTTTAAAATAAGTATTATGGTAGGCTTTCCCCAACACTTCCATTTTCACTTTTTTCTTGGAAAAAAAGTACAAAGTGGAAGTACAGAAGGAAATACAGATGCAGAAAAATGTGTTGACAAACCTTTCCCCCAGAGACAACTAGTGTAAACATTTTGACCTATTTCCTTCCAGTCTTTTTTTCTATGCCTTAGTTGAGATCATACTGTACATATAATTTTATTCTGCCTCTTTTACTAAATATATCATAAACATTTCATATGTCATCAAAAACTCTTTATAAGTATTATTTAAATGGCTGCAAAACATTACAATGAACCAAGATTTCCTTAACCAACCCCCTATTAGGCCTTTGATATCATCTTTAATGTTTTGCTGTTATAAAAAACTCTGCAAAGAAAACCTCTGTGCATAAGTCTTAATCTGTAGTTAATATTTCCCCAGGATGGAATGTTAGAGGGGGAATTTCTGGATTACTCATGGGTTTTTCTTTGTTTGGCTCTGATACATCATCTTCTTTCCTTGTATTGTTTTCTCTTTTTTGTTGTTGTTGTTTTTTTTTTTTTCACTTTGATATCCCCGATTTATTTTGAAGAGCACTTTGTACCTACTTTTTAAAAAAAAAAAATTTTTATTATACTTTAAGTTCTGGGGTACATGTGCAGACCTTGCAGGATTGTTACATAGGTATACACATGCCATGGTGGTTTTCTGTCTCCATCCCCCCGTCACCTACATCAGGTATTTCTTCTAATGTTATCCTTCCTCAACATCCCCACCCCCTGCTATCGCTCTTCTAGCCCCCCACCCCCCAACAGACCCCAGTGTGTGATGTTCCCCTCCCTGTGTCCATGTGTTCTCATTGTTCAACACCCACTTATGAGTGAGAACATGCGGTGTTTGGTTTTCTGTTCTTGTGTCAGTTTGCTGAGAATGATGGTTTCCAGATTCATCTATATCCCTGCAAAGGACATTAACTCGTCCTTTTTTATGGCTGCATAGTATTCCATGGTATATATGTGCCACATTTTCTTTATCTAGTCTATCATTGATGGGCATTTGGGTTGGTTCCAACCAAGTCTTTTCTATTGTAAACAGTGCTGCAATGAACATACATGTGCATGTGTCTTTATAATAGAATGATTTCTAACCCTTTGGGTATATACCCAGTATTGGGATTGCTGGGTCAAATGGAATTTCTATTTCTAGATCCTTGAGGAATCGCCACACTGTCTTCCACAATGGTTGTACTAATTTATACTCCCACCAACAGTGTAAAAGTGTTCCTATTTCTTCACATCTTTTCCAGCATCAGTTGTCTCCAGATTTTTTAATGATCACCATTATAACTGGCGTGAGATGGTATCTCAGTGTGGTTTTCATTTGCATTTCTCTAATGACCAGTGATGATGAGCATTTTTTAATATGTTTGTTGGTCGCATAAATGTCTTATTTAGAAAAGTGCCTGTTCATATCCTTAGCCCACTTTTTGATGGGGTTGTTTGTTTTTTTCTGGTAAATTTGTTTTAGTTCTTTGTAGACTGTGGATATTAGCCCTTTGTCAGATGGGTAGCTTGCAAAAAATTTTTCCCATTCTGTTGGTTGCCAGTTCACTCTAATGATTGTTTCTTTTGCTGTGCAATGAACATACATGTGCATGTGTCTTTATAATAGAATGATTTATAGTTTAATTAGATCCCATTTGTCAATTTTGGCTTTTGTTGCCATTGCTTTTGGTGTTTTAGTCATGAAGTCCTTGCTTATGCCTTTGTCCTGAATGGTATTGACTATCTTTTCTTCTAGGGTTTTTATGGTGTTAGGTCTTATATTTAAATCTTTAATCCATCTGGAGTTAATTTTTGTATAAGGTGTAAGGAATGGGTCCAGCTTCAGCTTTCTGCATATGGCTAGCCACTTTTCCTAACACCATTTATTAAACAGGGAATCCTTTCCCTGTTGCTTGTTTTTGTCAGGTTTGTCAAAGATCAGATGGTTGAAGGTGTGTGGTCTTAATTCCCAGGCCTCTGTTCTGTTTCATTGGTCTATATCTCTGTTTTGGTATTGGTACCATGCTGTTTTGATTACTGTAGCCTTGTAGTATAGTTTGAAGTCAGGTAGCATGATGCCTCCAGCTTCGTTCTTTTTGCTTAGGATTGTCTTGGCTATGTGGTCTCTTTTTTGGTTCCATGTGAAGTTTAAGTTGGTTTTTTTCCAGTTCTATGAAGAAGGTCAATGATAGCTTGATGGGAATAGCATCGCATCTATAAATTACTTTGGGCAGTATGGCCATTTTCATGGTATTGATTCTTCCTAACCTAGAGCATGGAATGTTTTTCCATCTGTTTGTGTCCTCTCTTACTTCCTTGAGCAGTGGTTTGTAGTTCTCCTTGAAGAGGTCCTTCACATCCTATTTTAGTTGTATTTCTAGGTATTTTATTCCCTTTGTAGCAATTGTGAATTGGAGTTTGCTCATGATATGCCTCTCTGTTTGTCTTTTATTGGTGTATAGGAATGTTTGTGATTTTTGCACATTGATTTTTGTATCCTGAGACTGCTGAAGTGATTTTTGCACATTGATTTTGTATCCTGAGACTTTGCTGAAGTTGCTTATCATCTTAAGCAGATTTTGGGCTGAGAAGATGGGGTCTTCTAAATATACGATCATGTCATCTGCAAATACAGACAATTTGACTTTCTCTTTTCCTAATTGAATATGCTTTATTTATTTTTCTTGCCTAATTGCTCTGGCTAATACTTCCAATGCTATGTTGAATGGGAATGGTGAGAGAGGGCACCCTTGTCTAGTGCCAGATTTCAAAGAGAATGTTTCCAATTTTTGCCCATTGAGTATGATACTGGCTGTGGGTTTGTTGTAAATAGCTTTTTTTATTTTGATATACGTTCCACCAATACCTAGTTTATTGAGAGTTTTTAGCATAAAGGGCTGTTGAATTTTGTCGAAGGCCTTCTCTGCATCTATTGAGATGATCATGTGGTTTTTGTCTTTGGTTCTGTTTATGTGGTGGATCACGTTTATGAATTTCCGTATATTGAACCAGCCTTGCATCCCTGGGATGAAGCCTACTTGATTGTGATGGATAATCTTTTTGACTTGCTGTTGCATTCAGTTTGTCAGTATTTTATTGATAATTTTTGCATTGATGTTCATCATGGATATTGGCCTGAAGTTTTATTTTTTAGTTGTGTCTCTGCCAGGTTTTGGTATCAGGATTGATGTTGGTCTCATAAAATGAGTTAGGGAAGATTTCCTCTCTTTCTATAGTTTGAAGTAGTTTCAGAAGGAATGGTACCAGCTCCTCTTTGTACCTCTGGTAGAATTCAGCTCTGAACCCATCTGGACCTGGACTTTTTTTGGTTGGTAGGCTATTGCTGCCTCAACTTCAGCCCTTGTTATTAGTCTGTTCAGGGATTCAACTTCTTCCTGGTTTAGTGTTGGGAGTGTGTAAGTGTCCAGGAATTTATCCATTTCTTCTAAATTTACTGGTTTATGTGCATAGAGTTGTTTGTAGTAATCTCTGATGGTAGTTTATATTTCTGTGGAATTGGTGGTGATATCCCCTTTATCATTTTTTATTGCATCTATTCCATTCTTCTCTCTTTTCTTTTTTATTAGTCTGGCTAGCAGTCTATCTATTTTGTTAATCTTTTGAAAACCCAGCTCCTTGATTTATTGATTTTTGAAGAGTTTTTTGTGTGCCTGTCTCCTTCAGTTCTGCTCTGATCTTAGTTGTTTCTTGTCTTCTGCTAGCTTTTCAATTTGTTTGATATCTCTCCTCTAGTTCTTTTAATTTTGACAATAGGGTGTCCATTTTAGATCTTTCCTTGCTTCTCATGTGGTCCTTTACTGCTATAAATTTCCCTCTAGACACTGTTTTAAATGTGTCCCAGAGATTCTGGTATGTTATGTGTTCATTCTCATTGGTTTTGATGAACATCTTTATTTCTGCCTTAGTTCATTATTTATCTAGCAGTCATTCAGGAGCAGGTTGCTCAGCTTCCATATAGTTGTGCAGCTTGAGGTGTGTCTCTTAATCCTGAGTTCTAATTTAATTGCACTGTGGTCTGAGAGACTGGTTGTTATGATTTCTGTTCTTTTGCATTTGCTGAGGAGTGATTTACTTCCAATTATGTGGTCAATTTTAGAATAAGTGCAATGCGATACTGAGAAGAATGTATATTCTGTTGATTTGGGATGGAGAGTTCTGTAGATGTCTATTAGGTTCACTTGGTCCAGATCTGAGTTCAAGTCCTGTATATCCTTGTTAATTTTCTGTCTCATTGATCTGTCTAATATTGACAGTGGAGCGTTAAAGTCTCCCACTATTATTGTGTGGGAGTCTAAGTTTCTTTGTAGGTTGTTAAGAACTTGCTTTATGTATCTGGGTGCTCCTGTACTGGGTGCGTATATATTTAGGATCATTAGCTCTTTTTGTTGTATTGATCCTTTTACCACTATGTAATGCCCTTCTTTGTCTCTTTTGATCTTTGTTGGTTTAAAGTCAATTTTATCAGAGACTAGGATTTCAACCTCTGCTTTTTTTTGCTCTCAATTTTCTTGGTAAATCTCCCTCCATCCCTTTATTTTGAGTCTATGTGTGTCTTTGCATGTGAGATGGGTCTCCTAAATACAGCACACCGATGGTTCTTGACTTTTTATCCAATTTGCCAGTCTGTGTCTTTTGATTGGGGCATTTAGCCCATTTACATTTAAGGTTAATATTGTTATGTGTGAATTTGATCCTGCCATTTTGATGCTAGCTGGTTGTTTTGCTTGTTAGCTGATGCAGTTTCTTCATTGTGTTAATGGTCTTTACCATTTGATACGTTTTTGTGGTGGCTGGTACTGGTTGTTCCTTTCCATGTTTAGTGCTTCCATCAGGAGCTCTTGTAAGGCAGTCCTGGTGGTGATGAAATCTCTCAGCAGTTGCTTGTCCATAAATGATTTTATTTCTCCTTCACTTATGAAGCTTAAATTTGGCTGGATATGAAACTCTGGGTTGAAAGTTCTTTTCTTTAAGTATGTTGAATATTGGCCCCCACTCTCTTCTGGCTTGTAGGGTTCCGCCGAGAGATCTGCTGTGAGTCTGATGGGCTTCCCTTTGTGGGTAACCCGACTTTGCTCTCTGGCTGCCCTTAGCAGTTTTTCCTTCATTTCAGCCCCGGTGAAGCTGATGATTACGTGCCTTGGGTTTGCTCTTCTCGAGGAATATCTTTGTAGTATTCTCTGTATTTACTGGATTTGAATGTTAGCCTGCCTTGCTAGGTTGGGGAAGTTCTCCTGGGTAATATCCTGAAGAGTGTTTTCCAGCTTGAATTCATTCTCCCCCTCACATTCAGGTACACCACTCAAACACAGATTGGGTCTTTTTACATAATACCATATGACTTGGAGGCTTTGTTCATTTCTTTGCACTCTTTTTCCTCTAATCTTGCCTTCTCATTTTATTTCATTGAGTTGATCTTCAATCTCTGATATCCTTTCTTCTGCTTGATTGATTCAGCTATTGAAACTTGTGTGTGCTTCATGAAATTCTCATGCTGGTTTTTCAGCTCCATCAAGTTGTTTATGTTCTTCTCTAAGTCGGTTATTCTAGTTAGCATTTCGTCAAACCTTTTTTCAAGATTCTGAGTTTCTTTGCATTGGTTTAGAACATGTTCCTTTAGCTCAGAGAAGTTTGTTACTACTCACTTTCTGAAGCCTGCTTCTGTCAGTTCATTGACTCATTCTCTATCCAGTTTTGTTCCCTTGTGAGGAGTTGTGAACTCTTGGAGGAGTAGAGACGTTCTGGTTTTTGGTGTTTGCATTCTTTTTGCGCTGGTTTCTTCCCATCTTCGTGTATTTATCTACCTTTGGTCTTTGAAGTTGGTGATACTTGGATGGGGCCTCTGAGTGGACGTCCTTTATGTTGATGTTGTAGCTATTTCTTTCTGTTTTTTAGTTTTCCTTCTGACAGTCAGGGCCCTCTGCTGTAGGACTGCTGGAGGTCCACTCCAGAGCCTGCTTGCCTGGGAATCACCTGCAGGAGCTGTAGAATAGCAAGGATTGCTGCCAGTTTCTTCCTCTGTTAGCTTTGTCAGCCACAGCTCTCCTGTATGAAATGACTCTTTGGCTATACAGAGGTCAGGGAGCCCTTTGAGGAGGCAGTCTGTCCCTTATCAGAGCTCAAGTGCTGTGCTGGGTGCTCTGTTGCTGCTTTCAGAGCTGCTGGGCAGGGACATTTAAGTCTGCTGCAGTGGAACTCACAACCGCCCCTTTTCCCAGGTGTCTGTCCCAGGAAGGTGTGGCTTTGTTTATAAGTCCCTGACAGGCTGCTGCCTTTTTTCAGAGATGCCCTGCCCAGCAAGGAGGGAGTCTAGTCACAGTCTGCCTGTAGCTGTCTCAGTAATAGCAGACGCCCCTCCCCCGATGGAGCTCAACAGTCCAGGGTCAAGCTCAAACTGCTGTGCTGGCTGTCAAAATCCCAAACCAGTTTGGATTCAGTTTGCTGGTCACCATGGTGGTGGGACCCATGGAGCCAGATCACCTGGCTCCCCACCTTCAGCCCCCTTTCTCTCAGGGGTAAGGGTGACTCCGTCTCACAGACGCTCCAAGTGCTCATCAAAACGGCTGCTGAATCGGCTGCCCAGATTTGCCCTGGAAACCCGTGGTGCCTGTCAGCAGATGGGAATCTTTGGGTCTGTGGGCTGCAAAGACCACGGAAGAAGCTCAGCATCCGAACTGGAGCTCTGGAGTGGCTGGAAACGTCCCCAGTGGCCTCTGTTGGGTAATAGGGAGGACCTTCTGGCCCGTTGCACTTCCCGGGTGAAGCAGCATCCCACCCTGCCTCGGATTGCCCTCCTTGGGCTATACCCACTGTCCAACCAGTCCCATTGAGATGAGCCTGAGACCTCGGTTGGAAATGTGGAGATCACTCACCTTCTACATTGCTCTTGCTGGGAACTGTGCTCCAGAGCTGTTCCTATTTGGCCATCTTGGCGGAAGTCCCTGGAATACCTCCTTGTACTGTTATCCTTTTTTATTATAGATCTTTCATTGGCCAGCTCCTTCCTTTTTTCCTTTGGTTCTGCTTTACATAGTATCCAAGTCTAGAATTCCCAAGCCAATCTTACCTGAGAAAGAGAGTATTTAAGAGTTTTTGTAACTTCTCGTCATACAACCCCAACTCAGTGGGACTTGGGCTAAGTCATTCTCTCAGTTCTGGTGTCCCCCGAGTTACCATAATTCACATTCCTTTAGGTTTCTTCTAGTCCAAAGAGCTGAGGGACATGCTTTCCTCCCTCCCACTTCCTAACTACATTTTACTGTGATCCACACAGCTGAGAGAGTCTACACACCTCCTCAAGGAAACCCCAGTGTAGCACATTCTATCAGAGCCCAGACCATATATCATGCTGAGCATGCCAGCCCAATTTCCAATGGAGAACACCTATGAGCCTCGCCTGTGGGCTCTTTCTGGCCCCAGGAGCATGCCCATGTAGCAGGACACAAGTGCTGAGGAATTATCACTCCCAGAAAAGCTGTGTGTTGTGTTCTCTTACGTGGTGGTCTGTCAGGTGTAGCCACAAAAGAACACAGAAGAGGCATAGGAAAAAGTAGTTTTTTATACTCACAGGTCCTAGAGAGACTGCATCCCAAGAGGAGGGGTCACATGGGAGGGAGCACTGATAGACTGCATCCCAAGAAGAGGGGTCACATGTGAGGGAGCACTGATAGAGCAGGCTCAACCAGGCAGGTGAGGAGCAGACAGAGAGGGGAGAGCCTGTGGGCAAGTGCCTTAATCAGGGGGTCAGGGTGGAACACACAAGAAAAGTGCAAGGGAATTTCACTGGTGTGTTTAAATGTTACTAAGTCACAGTCAAGGGAGGGTGGGAAGAGGAACTTGTGGCAGGGACCAACTTTATCACACTGGTACACCTGGTTGCCTGGACAGGGTGCTCACAACCTATTTGTAGGGATGTTGAAGCAGCAGGAAAACATGAATTTTGAAAATTTACAATACAAGGAGACACTCCATCAGTGATTGACAGAAACTGGTGGATAAATACCCCAGCTCCCTCTCTCAGACAGTATAACTCTGAGGCATGGGGTCTGTCTTGTTTCCCAGAGGTTCCCAGCAAGAATAAGCTCCAGTTGCCTTTAGTGGTACCTTAGTAACAGAGAATGCTTTACTGGCTTATTCTCCCTTCCTGCCTGCCTTCCCCACTCACCTACCTGGGATCCTTGTGAGCACCTCCCAAATCAGCTACCTGCTTGTGAATCCTTGTCTTACAATTTACATTTTGGGGACTCCAAACTAGGCCAACCAGTGATAACCGTAGGCTAGTCCTCACCAAATGTTCACTCAACACCTGCTGTATAAGTATTACTGTAGAGCTCTAGGAATTGCAAGTTCAAGACCTTGTACTTCAATTTCAGAAATTAATCTTATTTGTGTGATTTTTTTCAAACTATGTTCTAGTAACTTCTAAGAGCATCCAAAAGCATCAGGAGAATTCCACACAATATTGTGGCCATCTTAGCAACAGGAAATTTTGAGAAAGTACAGGGGTTGATTAGGGGCCTGATAATCTTAAAATTAATTAACAGTAGGAGAATCTAAATGGTAATTACTTGTTATTTCCACCACAGGATATGAAGTGCTTGTGATCAACACCTACAGGTTGCTAAGAATTCATTCAGCAGGCTTTCAAGTGGTACACATTGTATATTTTTTGAGGAGCAAAGATAAATCTGAGTTTATCTTTGCTGTCATGACTGGTTTACATTACCCCATATACCACAAGTTACTCTAGCCAATGGAATAAGCCAGTACTTTGTTGATTCTCATTAAGTAGCTTTCAGACTTAGAAAGCCTATGTAGTTGTTATCAAAATGTAGTTTTCAAAATATTTGTCAATTTTATGAAATAGTCACAAACCCAAAACAACAACAAAAAAATACTTGTTATGAATTCTTAGTTAGAAGTTATCCCAAGTCTGTTGACTTCAAATTGTGTATAAAATAACATTTACTAGGTCGGGCGCGGTGGGTCACACCTGTAATTCCAGCACTTTGGGAGGCCAAAGCGGGCAGATCTCAAGGTCAGGAGTTTTCCACCAGCCTGGGCAACATGGTGAAACCCTGTTTCTCCTAAAAATATAAAAATTAGCTGGGCGTGGTGGCACATGCCTGTAATCCCAGCTACTTGGGAGGCTGAGGTAGGAGAATTGCTTGAACCCAGGAGGCAGAGGTTGCAGTGAGCTGAGATCATGCCATTGCACTCCAGCCTGGGCAACAGAGCAAGACCCTGTCTCAAAAAAATAATAATAATTTAATATTTATTTAACAACCTTGGCTACTTAGTTTCCTTTCTGGTCTTCCTAAATTACCATGTTTCTCATTATGGCATGGTAAATAAATACAGGAATGAAGTTACATGAGATGGGCATGCTGCATATAGCTAGAGAGAAGAGAGAGTACATAAGGTTATTTGCCCCTAAAGTGAATAGCCCCCTATTTACTGGTCTTAGCATGGCTAGTAAATATGGGGCTATTTCCTTTGGGGCGAATAACCTTATGTATTTTCATGACCCCTGAAAACACCATCACACTCTAAGGTTATATCAAATGATATGCATCCAAAAATGCTATACTTTTTATTGAAGCAAGGAATTAGGTAGAACACTTTAGAAATATATGACAAAATATTAAATTTAAAAATTGAGATGCAAGAGGAATAAACCTCACTATGTAGCACACTGAACACGTGAAATACTTCATTCCCAAACAATGCTGGAGAAGTGGGGTATGACTACATTAAAACATCTAATTAGTAGGGTCTGTTCTGGGTAGCTTTATTGCAGTCGCTTCACTTGTGCTCAACTCATTGTGCCAATGTAAATACCGCCTGCTTAAAATCATTACAGGAGAATAATGTTTTCCCTTCAGCTAAAAAATGGCACATCCAAAGCAAATGAACTCACCACTGTATGATTTGCTCGTTAATCATTACTAAAGTTGGCCTATAATTACGAAGATACTGATGAGAACACCCTGTCACATCACTTCAGCTCTGCAGCAGGACTTTTAAAAGTCACGTTGAGCATGTTTAAAGCTATTCTTTTGATTTCTTGCTTTCATTTTTTTTTGTTTTTGTTTTTTTTTTTTTTTTTGGTTTTTTAAAGAGAGCAGCCATTCTCTTAAAACATCTTGCATAAATGGATGAATTCAAGCTCTGGCGGACAAATTATCCATCTATGCCATCTTCAAAGACACTACTCATAGCAAGGATGGGATAAGTGTGGAAGGGAACTTCAGAAAGAACAGGATCCTCTTGGTATTAAAGCAAAAACTCCATCCAGAAACACACACACACACACACACCCCACACACACACACCCCACACACACCTTTTATCATACTTCTTTCAACAGCTTTTTTATAGTAATATACACATAACATAAAATGTGCCATTTTAACCATTTTAAAGTATACAATTTAGTGGCATTATGTACATTCAAAATGTTGTACAACCATTGCCACTCCCTAGTTCCACAATTTTTTCATCACCCCTAAAAGAAACCCTGTATTCATTAAGCATCATTCCTCATTCCCTCATTCTCCCCACCCCCAGGCCCTGTTAACTACTCATCCATTTTCTGTCCCTATAGATTTGCCTATTCTGGACATTTCTTGTAATGGAATCATACAATATGTGTCCTTTTGTGTCTGCTGTCTTTCACTTAGCATAATATTTTCCAGGTTCATCCATGTTGTAGCATGTGTCAGAACTTCATTCCTTTTTATGGTTGAATAATATTTCATTGTACAGATGGACTACATTTGATTTATCTATTTCATCATGTTGCTTTTAATATTTAATTGATCTTAAGTATACTTGTATTTGACAAGGATGAGAGTCCTTTTTAAAATTCATTTTACTTGAAAACCAAAGTATGGGTCACCCTAGTTGTCTTTGGTGCCTCTAGATTGGTACAATAAATAGAGGGTTAAGCCTCTGTGTTGTTTCTAGAGTCAGTTACTGGAATTCTTTATGCAACAGCCTCAATGTCTTAAGACTATACAGTATGGAAAACATGAGTTTGAACCATAGGCCATTGCCAATTTGACCATTTTGGTTTATAAAATAACAATCCTATGATTCCAACTATTTACCTCTGTATTAGGTTTCATAGAGAATGTAATTCTTTTTAAAAATAAATAAATGATGCCTGTAACATAGTAAAAAATCTACTAGATGTGACTTCCCTTCCCTTTAGCCTTCTTGAAAATTATGTACCAATGATGATTCTCAGATAAAGTGACTTTACCAAGATCATTCTGCAAGGGGTGCCCCAGTATCACAGCACCCTTCTAAGCAGGTTCTCCCGTTGTACTTCCAATTTCTGAGGAAGAATTGTGCCACATGGCCCCTCTTTCCAATAAAAGAAGGGAGAGGATCATAAAGCACAAAGAGCACATAAGATGAGGAAGAATATGAAGTCAACTTTCAATTGCCAGGAAAGGTCTCATCTCTACCCTGGCCAGTAAGATCATAGGATGACAGGTTACCAAGAAGAGGCTAAAACTCACATAAAGCATGAGGGCTTCAGAGAGAGAGAGAGAGAGAGGGAGAGTGTGTGTGTGTGTGTGTGTGTGTGTGTGTGTGTGAACATGCATATGTGTGCTTGTCTGCTCACGTACCCATATGTCCTTAATGTGAATTACAATGGGATTATGAATCATTTTAGGACTATCAATGACTCTTCTCCACCTCATTAAAATAGATGATTAATGATCAACTCATCATAAACCCAACATTAGTTTTGCTACCACCTCACCTTGCACGCTGTGCTCAAAGCTCTGTATTGGAAGAAGAGTTGTGTGCTTTTGCAGCCATTGTTTTAAAAGATCCCTGGAAATGTGCTCAGTTAAAACATGGAATATGGTGGTGGTAGTTCGGATCTGGTGGCTAAATCAAACTTACTAACTTATAGGCTTGACAGAGTTTTGACTGCATCTATAATACGCATTTTGTCCTTGAATCGGACATGTACCAAGCATTTTATTTTTTAGCAAAATTATTGCATACCTGGAAGGATAAAGATGAACAACAACTGTTACAAGGTTTGCATTATGTTACCAGTAATAAGATAAAATGTTTTCTTTTCTTCTAGTCTCCCAAATCAGCATTTATTAGTGCTGCAAAAAAGGCAAGATTAAAGTCCAATCCAGTCAAAGTACGCTTCTCTGAGGAGGTCATCATCAACGGCCAAGTGTCGGTGAGTTTACAGCCGCTGGCTCTGTGACTCAGGAAGAGTCAATGAGGCAGAAGCTTTGCACTCAAACAAAGTCAGTAGTCCCACTGGGATGATTGTTCTGAAATTGGTTGTTGCTTTTACAGAGGTGTCAAATCTCAAGGGTGTAAAAGTCTTGAGAGATCATCAGGTTGGGCCTGAATCTCCTCTAGCATGGTCAGAATATGCGGTAGTCCAGGATTTCATAGAATCCTTCCAGCATCAGAGACGTCACTACTTTGCAAAGGAGTTCATATGATTTGGGATCACTGACACTGCCTCATTCAGACGAGTAAAATGTGCCCCTTTGAAACTTCCACCTATTTCTTCCCATTCTGCTAACTAAGCATTCTTCCATATGACAGTGCTTTATGTATTTTTGAGAAAGGTATTTTGTTTCCCCTTTTACTTCGCTGGAAAAAGCTAATCTTTCAACTAATCAGTCAAAGAAGTTAAAATGATGGAAAGATTTTGTGTATGCAACCAGAACTAAAGAAATACTGCCCACATCTCCATAAATAGGTCCTGATAGAAATCATGATCACTCAGGCACTTAATTGATCTTCAAAATGAATAATGCAATTATCAACAGGATGTTTTCTTTTCAACTTTTTCTCCTAAAAATATACTGAAGTGTTTTTAGTTTTTATAAAATTATTATCCAAGGCACTAATAATTTTTGGACCTTTGAAATGCCAAAGCATTGGTGGTCTGTTGATATTGTTTAAATAAATCCACAAAGATAAAATCTCACCTACGATATGTTCATTATTAGTCACCAGCTCTTCTCTGAGGTTGGTTCTGGATCTGAATCTGCAGATGTAGGCCTGTACATCCTGGGCCAGGCACTCATACTCCAAGTGTCTTTGAATAAAAACTTACTGACCTAGGGCTGCTCTACTTGGGGTCCAGCTATTGTGATGCTTGTGGGAAAGGCTGGAGGCTATGGCAGTGCTGCCCTGTGAGCGTGGTCTGTTCTGTGCCCCTCAATGGGTCATATCACTCTGGATGCATGGTCACTGTACATTATTAATTTGCAACAAGACTGACCCAGCTGAAGAGTGGAAGGTACAGAGGAATCAATATATAGCAGAAAGTCATCTGAAACTTACCTTTTCTGCCCGGAGCTTTCAAGCATGTAATTGGGCAACCAGATAGTTTATGCATCTTTAGAAAGAATATGATTCTAGAAGCTGCTAGAACAGTGTCAGTTCATCTGTGGATATAGCAGGACTCCTGCAAGGCAGCTGATGTGTGGATGGCAGTGATGTTCAGTCACATGTATGCTCCTCAGACTTTGTGACAGTCTTTATTTCCAGTTTACCCTTGCTCTTCTGAGTCACTGAGTGCCATTTCTTCTGGACTGGGATTCAGACTTATTCAGTGAATTAGAAGCAAGGCTTTGCAGGAGGTCCACAGAAGCAGAAAGGAGAGGGAGGAAGTTCAGGGCAAGAAACTGGAAGTGAAAGGCAGGAGGCCCATTATGGAAGTACTTAGGGACTGAATTCTCTCTGACACTGGCAAATGCCTGTACATCTTGCCTTCATTTGCCTCATGTGCAAAACAAGGGATGTGTGCGCTCGTGACTGCTGAGTTCTCCTCAACTCCTGGGACTTTATGACCAACTATGTGTGAATAACTCAGCTCACTCCTGGGATTTATAGAACTCATTCAGTGTGCCTTCTTCCTCCCTCTTACTTCTCACTACTTCCAATGAAAAAAAAAGGCAAAGAAATACCATTTCTATTGTTTCCTTTTTGTCATGTTTCTAGCTGGCCTCTTTTTTTGAGTTATTTCTAGATTATGATCTTGTTTGTTATAGACGATGTTTTACTCCCTTAACACAATAAGCCATTCCTTCTATTTTCCCTTGGAGTTTAAGAACCATCCCTAACTGGGTGAAAATAGTTTCACAAAATAACTTTATACTTGAAGTGTATTGATGCTCATGACTCACCATCGTGATACTGCCAGGCACCAAGAGTACCCTATCAAACAGCATCATTGCTGGTCTTTGTTCTGTTGAAGATGTCCTGCCCTGCTTAGGTCTGGGCTTATAGTTCCAAATGTCAAAGCCTAATTACAAAAGAATCATGTCTGTAATCATGTTTTCCAGTGGGGATCTTGAGTTAAAAAAAAAAAAAAAAAAACTCATCTGATTGACTTTCTGATGAGCAAATGTATTTTGCTATGAGCAACTGAACTCACATGTCACCAAAGGAATGCCTTGGTTGGCCTTAGAGAGCTTGTTTTTTAATGTCACGCTTCAAATAAAGTATAGATGTGCTATGCTGCTACTGCAAAGAGAATAGTTCTAATTTGATTGACTTATGCCCCCCATCCCGCCACTTCTTTTTGTTAAACAGGAAACTGTTAAGGACAACTCGCTTCTTTTTATGCCAAATGTTTTGAAAGTCTATCTGGAAAATGGGCAGACCAAATCATTTCGCTTTGACTGCAGCACTTCCATTAAGGTAAGATGAGCAGCTAAACTCTGTCCCTGGACTCTTTCAGGTACAACCTGCAGGATACTGTGAGCCATTTGTAGCAGCATCTTCCTTCAGAACAACCCCTTTATTTCTGCAATTTTGTTGATTGCCTCCATACAATGTAGTCTGTCAATACTTAAAACCAAACAAAAACCAAAAGCTTAAACTAAGAAGGTTCTGCTCTTTTATTTCTCTTGGTGCTGCAAAACAATATAATACGCTGTCAGTGAAGAAACACTAGAGCCAGTCATTTTAATGCAACTGCAGATTAATTAAAATAGTGTGACTATCACCAAGAACCCTTGGCACCCTGCCCAAAGCCAGCATGATTTCTCAGCAATATCAGCTGCTCAGAAGATTAAGATGTTAGCTATTAATTGAATATCTGCTACTTTGGTGTCCAGTAAAAAACAAGGGTAGACTAATGTAAAGGTAACATTTACTTTTAATTTCTGTAACCAATTTCATGGTAATGATGCATAAAGAGGCAGAAATGAGGCCTGCTTCTTAGAAGAAGGGCTAGAAAGGAAGACTCACAAAGCAATCCTATTATTTCAGAGCCACAGGTGAGTTTTACATAATAGGTATTATAGCAAAGCGCATGGGGTTTTTCCCCCCATGCTTTCTTCCTGGAAAAGAAAAGTGCAGAGTCTCTTCCTTTAATTGGACAACAGTGTGTTCAGAAATTGATTGCTCCCTAATGCTTCATCAACCTAAAATAGGCTTTCTTCAAATGGCACAGTAAAAAAGATTTTATGTAGGTAAAAGAGTACCTAGTGATGATCTGTACAATAATCTATCAAGAGAATATCAACTCTCTGTTTAAAAATGTCTATCTATAGCCAACCTCTAATTCTTGTGTGTTTTTTAAACTAATCAGCATAGACCTCACATGTAGAAGCATTTCTACAAAGACCCACTCACTGTGTATTCTTATTGTCATGATACCAGCAAGGGGCTTGTTTTGAATTGCTCTAAGTATATAGTGGCTTAGTAGGTCATGCAGTGGAAAATATTAGATTGATGTTGGAGCACAAAATCATCCTTAAATCATTCCAGATGAAATATTAACTTCCTATGTACAAGACTTCTAATTTTAAATGGCAATGACTGGAAAGATCTTCTTCCCATTTTTCTTATTCATTGTCAATTTGTGGTGGGATTTGAATGTAATTATTGAGCAACTAACCCAGGGGCAGGCAAACTTTTTCTGGAAAGGGCTAGATAGTAAATATTTTAGGCTTAGTGGGCCATTTGATATCTGTTTCAACTGCTGAACCCTGTCATTGTATCAGCAAAGCAGCCATGAACAGGTGGGTTTGGTAAGTCCTTAAGACAGTGCTCAGTTTTGATAATTCACTTAAAGGACTCACAGAACTCAGTAATTTGTTATACTCACAATTACAGTATATTATAGCAAAAGAATACAGAATAGAACTAGCAAGGGGAAAGGCTCATCATCAGGGGATAGGAGAGATTGAGTGGAAGGCTTCCAGATGTCCTCTCCCAGTGGATTCATACAGATAGTGCTTAATTCGCCCAGAAATGATGCATGACAATATGCATGAAGTACTGCCAACCAGGGAAGTTCACCCAAGCCTCAGCATCCAGAGTTTTTATTGGGGGTTTGCCACATAGACACAGCTGCCCACCTGCATGGTTGACCTTAGTATCCAGTCTCTCCAGATTTTGAGCTGATACCATATGGCCCAATGTTCTCGCCATAAATCAATTGTTAGCATAGACTATCGGGTATGGCCCAAGGCCACCTAGTAAACAAAAACACTCCTATCAGACAGGACAGTCCAAGAGCTTAGAGGTTACTTCCTAAGAGTGGGAGCAGAAGACCAAATTTTTCTGTAGGCAAGGTTAATCTGTTACTTCACAGTCAATATGTGAACAAATGGTCATGGCCAGATATAACCCACAGGTCATAGTTGGCAGACCTCTGAAATAACCCACAGAGCTACATTATTACAACTCTCTCTGACACCATGGCCTTGTTGTGTGTTGCCAACTGGTCACCTCCCTGCCATTGGACTCCCTACCCCACCTGATGACCTAGGTAAAGACTTGAATGCATTTCTTAACAGAAATAAATCTACATTTAAGAAAGTCCTGTTGTTAATTCCCTCCAGCCTCTTTATTACAGAACGTATGCAAGACTAAGTTTGATTTCCCTGAGGATTGCAGATGACAAGGAGAAGACAGGAAGCAATGCAAAGAGTTCACATCAAATTCAGGTTATCTTATCTTGTACCTAACAGCCTTATTATTACAGTAGACACTGGCTGGTAGGTATAAAATAAAAATAGTATAGTTATGAAAGGAATATGACACTGTGTAATGAAAATTGCCAAAATTCTTGCTGCAGAATTACAATAGGAAAAAACTATTGCTATTGATTTTCCAGTGTCCTCCCAGGTGGTTCAAGAAAATGCTTTCTAAAGTATGTGTTGCCACACAAAGCCTGGTTTTGTTTCCTCTTTCCTGGGCTTTAAGAGAAAATTATAAAGCAGAGAAATCTTTTTTTTTTTTTTAATTCAACATTTCTGTTGAATGATTTTTTTCAGGACTGGGGGTATGTGGGGATCTTTGACTTAATGGGGCCTGAAGAAACTGAAAAAGGACCACAGAGAAGGATCAAAACATCAGAAAAGTCGGTAAAAGAAAACTAAGTATGTCAGGATTTCTCTGTCTTGGCACTATTGAGATATTGGGCCAAATCATTCTTCACTGTGGATCTGTCTCTGCATTGCAAGATGTTGAGCAGCACCTCTGACCTCTACACACTCCATGGCAGTAGTGCCCCAACACCACTGTGACAACCAAAAATGTCTCCATATATTTCCAAATGTTGCAGTGGGGCAAAACTTCCCTATAGGTCTTTTAGCATCTGAGTCTAAATTATCCTCGAGGGATCATTTACTAGTTTTCAAGTACATGAAAAAAAAAAGTGTAGGTTGAAGAGATTAGTTTTACATTGTAGTAAATGTGTGTGTTTGTATATGGAACACCCTTCTGATCATAAATGCTTAATCCTGTAAAAGATTGCTGACAAAGCTTGCTCATTCCACCTTCCCCAGAGATGTAAAATAAATATATGTATATTATTATGGTGCCCTCACTCTGTGCCAAACAATGTTATAATAAATGCTTTGTATGTGTAAACTCATTTAATCTTTATATCCGTCCTGAGATAAGCATTATTATTATCCGCAGTTTACACAAAGGGAAACTAAGATACTTAGCAACTAAATAACTTGCCCAGAGGTAGTAGAGCTGGGATTAGAAACCAGACTGCTTCCTCAGCCCCCATTCCTTACAACCACTACACTGCTCTTTCAGAAGGGTAAGCCAGGGTCAGCAAGCAGATATTTCAGTCTTCACAGTCTCTGTTGCAACTACTCAACTCTGCTGATGCAACACACAACAGCAGCCATAGATTTTAGATAAACAAATAGGCATGACTATGTCCCAATAAAACTTTATTTACAAAAGCTGATGGTGAGCTAGGTTTGGCATGCAGGCCATGTTTTCCAACCCTTAGGGCAGACCACTTTCAGAACTAGTTTAATTGCTACCCCATTTAGTAGAAAGGAGAATCGAACTGGCTACACTCCACAATCTATTGATGATATTTCTATATCAAGCGCTTACATGATATTAACCTCCTCCTCCAGCTATTTACCTTGGTAACTCTCTGTTTTGAACTCCATAAAGATTTTGAATGATTGAGGAGGCCAGGAAAAGGGCAAGAGAAGCAAGGCCTCATTTCTGTATCTTTTCGGATCTTTGGAGCGTTAAATTTCAGATTCAACCAAAGGTACAAAATTTCAAGATTGGAAGCCTACATGTGTAACACTTTTCAGTCATGATAGACTCCACAACATGGCGGTCTTGATTTTGGTCTCATCGTGTTCATGTTTCCTCCGTAAGGATGTCATCTTAACCCTTCAAGAGAAGCTCTCCATCAAAGGCATTGAACACTTCTCTCTCATGCTGGAGCAGAGGACAGAAGGGGCTGGAACGAAGCTACTCTTGCTTCATGAACAGGAGACTCTAACTCAGGTCTGTGAAATTTCACCCTTAAGTGATGAGACTGCTGTTTAGAGCAGAGGTTGCCCAGTCTAAGATTTCTCCCCCACTCTAATCTATAAATGTACTAATTATATCCCTGGGTATCCTCTGTAAAGGAAGTGCTGGCAGTCTTAATGCATTTTGCACCTCAAGGTCATGTTTCCCTTTCTGCCAATCTTTTGCAGACTGTCAGTCTCACAACCAGATTTGTTATTCAAAGTCTCACCAGCTACACATTGAGAATATAGATCTGTAAAATTATATTTTTTGTTATTACAGTGACCTCTTCACCTGTTTTGGTCAACAGTCTCTTGAAACTATTAAAAAAAATGGTTTCTGAGATTACTTAAATTAATCCAAAATCATATTTAGTTGTTTGAAATTCTGGGTGCATACTTAAGACTATTTTTGGAAGCCTGAAATCTCTGCCCCAGTCCTGCCCGCTATAAATATGTGATCTACCAATGTGTCCCAGTTCCTGATTACCAAGATGCCACCCCCATCTGTTCCCTGGGGAGACAAGCAGGCTGCTCGGCTGCTGAATTCGGCACAGCACCCTGACTTTTCTTCTGACACAAGCAGAGTCTTTGTCAAATGTATAAGAGATTTCAACAAATTCCTCTTCCATGGGAGAGATCAGTGATGACAGAACTTTAGGGAGAGGGGTAGGAGGGGACACCAGGAGGAGACGCATCAGATGCTGCCAGCTGGATGGAGTGGCAAAAAGTGTTGTCACACTAAATTTCTTCTTGGTTGTTGTATATAAAAGCTGGTATCCCATACATTGGGTGGTCCTGCAGATATCCCTGATTCTCTTGATTCGGTCCAACTTTTTGTAATAGA
Organism: Sapajus apella; assembly: GCF_009761245.1. Lineage (NCBI taxonomy): Eukaryota > Metazoa > Chordata > Mammalia > Primates > Cebidae > Sapajus > Sapajus apella. The sequence continues at coordinate 8,491,046 of NW_022436957.1, forward strand.
TAAGTTTGAAAGTTGCCATCTGTGTTGATTTATATTCCTCTACCTAAACTTGGCCTATTATTTCTATCAATTTTTTTTTTTTTTTTTTTGGTTTTTGGTTTTTGGTTTTTTGAGACAGAGTCTCACTCTGTTGCCCAGACTGGAGTACAGTGGCATAATCATATGTCACTGCAGGCTTGAACTCCTGGGCTCAAATGATCCTCCCACTTTCGCCTTGCAAAGTGCTGGGACTACAGGAATGAGCCACCATGCCTGGCCTCTATTGAGTCTAAATCTACCTATTGATTTTTTAAATCGCTTCTAATGGTTATTATTTTAACCTGTGCCAAACACTCTTGGAAATAAATAAATGACTTATTTTATGCTTCGTTACAGGGGCACAACCCCTGATATATAGGATCTCTCATGTGAAAGGTCAGTGTCTGGATCTGAGTTTCCCCAGAAGCAGAACTTAAGGATTTGAATGCATGTAGTTTATTTGAGAAGAGATCTCTGGAAATACCGGCAGAGGAATTGGGAAGAGAGATGAGAAAAATTGAGAAAACAATAAAGAATGTGTTACTGGCTGGGTGCAGTGGCTCCAGCCTGTAATCCCAGCACTTTGGGAGGCCGAGGCAGGCGAACCACCTGAGGTCAGGAGTTCAAGTGCAGCCTGACCGACATGGTGAAGCTCTACGAAAAATACAAAACTTAGCCAGGTGCAGTGGCAGGGGCCTGTGATCCCAGGTACTAGGGAGGCTGAGGCAGGAGAATTGCTTGAACCCGGGAGGTGGAGGTTGCAGTGAGCAAAGATCACAACACTGCATTCCAGCTTGGGTGACAGAGTAAGACCTTGTCTCAAAAAAAAAAAAAAAAAAAAAAAAGAATGTATTATCAAGCCAGTTTCCACTGTGGGCAACTGGAACTCAGTCCACTGGAGAGCATTGGGAGACAATGTAGGACAACCTAAGAGGTATCCCACCGAGGGGTGAGGGAGCTAGGGCATGTGCCTACCAGCACTCTGTTATTGATGGTGGGCTGCCCTCTTGTTATTCGGGCTTGCCTTGTGTTGTTCAATGGTCACAGGTGTTTGCCGTAAATACCCATCAGCTTATAGCAATAAATGCCAAGGGGATACGGGCAGACAGCCAGTTACTACAAGTCTGATGAAACCTCCCACAACGTTTTGATCTTTCCAGTTTTACTTTCTCTCTAAACTTTTGTCTACTACATAGCCTTTATAGGAAAGCTTCATGCTGATTTAGTTGGACGAAGTTTCTTTAAAAGTCTCTTCTGATGCTAAGTAAACAAAACTTCTTGCTCCAATTACTGCATTTCTTTTAAAATGTTGGAAGGAAACAAAAAAAAAAACTTCTAACAATCATTCCTTCTTTATTTTTCATTATAGAATCAGAACTAAAAGCGAAGTGCTAAAAATCGAGTATTATCTCTAGAAAGGAAAATGGATTTAAATATCCTGAAAGAAACCAGCTATATGCCTTTGAAATCAATGCATATGAAAAAATCGATTGCTAAAATATTTATAGGCATGATAAAAGCAGAGTAAGAAATTATAATTGTTCCAATAACAAAATCATTTTAAAACATTTAATTTCTGTGAAAACCCCCCAATGGAACTTTTAAGTAACTCTACCTGAATTTCTGGTGGTTTGATATTAAACTTCTGCTATGAAATATTATTTATATACTACTCAAAGTTTCCAAGAAATCGTTTCTGTTTGTCTTAGTGTTATTCTTATGGACTGCCATTTCTAATGACTTGAAGCCACCTTTTTGCATTACATTGATTTGTTTTCCAAAACTACTGTAACCTTCTGATACTAAAAGTAAACCCAAGATGGCTTATGGAAAATTCAAGAAAGAAAAGTTTTAACCAGTAGTTAAAGGAGTCAGAGATTTGGTGATTCCTGACTTTCTAACACACCAGAGCAAACCTTCTGGCAAAATAGCCCATGAAGTCACTGTGAAATACAACAGCAGGGCTGACCAGCACTAGTGGCCTTTTAGAGTCCCCTATTTCTTTATTCCTGGTTTGCTTTACCATCAGCCAGTGATGAGCAGCTCATAGCCCTCGGGTCTCATGAGTCCACTCAGCTTTGCAGGCCTGCCCACAGCCAGAAAGCTGGTGCTCAGCTTTCTCAGGATGCTCGTATATGTAAAAGTAGGGCGTCTTTTTCCATTGGAATTCTTCTGTTCAACAAAGTTAACAAACTGTAAAAACATACATGTGCATACATACACACACCATGGGACTCAAAGCTATTTTATTTTAAATTTTTTAATTGCAGCTCACAAACATTTTTATATTGCCAGATTTGTCCCCTGCGTAAGGGTACTTACACACAACTGTGCTGGTTCATGCTGCGTGGTTTTCATTTTGTTTTGTTGATGTGTTGAAGGGAAATCGATGAGCTGTTGCCTTCTTTCTTAGAGTCCAATGTCTTCCTTTCATTCGTGTTTATTAAACACACATTATTTACTAATTGATTTCCTTTTGTTGCAAAAGGAATTAAGAAATGAACTTCTAGTATGTGACCATATTATAGTGTTTAACAGGAAAACAAACTGAAATGAACCATGGTCCTTAACCCTGAAGAAACTGTGGTATATTTTAAACTCCTTTGAACAAGTGGAACAATATCATCATGGTATCAGAAGTTTGGAGTCGTTTGGAAACTTGTAGAATCTGATGTACTGCCTGGGCCAAAACTTCTGTCTTCCTACTTTCCAATGTGATGTCATCCAAGGTTGACACTATCATGCTTTCATTGCAATAGTCTGGAGTCTAATTTGGAAAAAACAGAGCAATTAGAAACTGTACTGGACATTCTCTCTGCTGTCCCTTTGGATCCTCTTTTTGTTCTCCCCAACATAGATTTGGGGTGCTATCACTAACAGCCAGCATCTACAGATCTTCTTCCAAGAACTGTCCTCAGACTACTGGAGCCCATCATGTCCAAACTGGGAAACTCATATTCCCTGGGACAGCTCTAAATGAATGACTCATCAGTGCTCCTTTGACTCAGGTCTCAGCAGCTGCATGGTATAGCTACCACTCCAGGGTCCCCTGCAGGACCCGGGTATAGCTACTCTCTGCTGGGCTTTCCTGAGAAGGCACCCTTGCTTAGCTTCCTCTTCTTTTCTGACCTGCTTCCCCTACTCCATTACTAGCCTCTCCTGGGAGCATTTTCTTAATAAGTCCCTTGCACACAAACCCTCATCTCCGGGTCTGCTTCTGGGGAACCCAATCTAACTGGCAAAGTTATGTGCAGTTTTCAGGGAATGAGTATCTATCATAAATACTAAAAGAATATCCACTGATTCTTTCCTGAGTGTCCAAAGAAAGTTGACTGCTTCAGTGTCCCTCAGCCATTTCTCAGTCAGCACTGGGGGGTTCTTATGTGATTGGTCTACTCTTCCAGGTGACACAGAGGCCCAGCTCCCACAAGATGAGATGTCTTTTTCGAATTAGCTTCGTCCCAAAAGATCCCATTGACCTTTTAAGGAGAGATCCAGTTGCTTTCGAATATCTCTATGTTCAGGTATGTTAAAATTTCAGCATGTTTTATATCAATTTTGTGGCATAAACTAACTTTGGGGCTTTGCCCTCAATTCTTTAATTTGAAATCTTTCTTTTTTGTCCCCCACCTCAAGCTCAGTGAATTGTACAATAATTCTGTGGTGCTCTTTTTATTTTTACCTTAGATTCTGAAATAATTTCATACTTCCAAAAACGTTGCAAGAGTAGTCTTCCATACCCTTCACCCAGATTCACTAGTTGTTAACATTTTACTACATTGGGCCGGGTGCGGTGGCTCAAGCCTGTAATCCCAGCACTTTGGGAGGCCGAGGTGGGTGGATCACGAGGTCAAGAGATCGAGACCATCCTGGTCAACATGGTGAAACCCCGTCTCTACTAAAAATACAAAACATTAGCTGGGCATGGTGGTGCGTGCCTGTAATCCCAGCTACTCAGGAGGCTGAGGCAGGAGAATTGCCTGAACCCAGGAGGCAGAGGTTGTGGTGAGCCGAGATCGCGCCATTGCACTCCAGCCTGGGTAACATGAGAGAAACTCCGTCTCAAAAAAAAAAAAACATTTTACTACATTTACTTTCTCTTTGCTAGATGCACATGTTCTCTCTCTCTCTACACAAATACACACACAAATGTATATTATTTTTTTCTAAACCATATGAAAGCCAGTTACCAAAATAATGCATGTTTACTCCTAAATACTTCAATGTGTATTTTCTAATAACAAGGGCATTTTCTTATACAATTATTATATAAGTAACAAAATCAGAAAAGTAAACATTGATGCATTTCCATTATCACATCTATTGTTTATATCCATAGTATGCCTATTATCCTCAAAATGTCTTTTATATATTCATTTTTTCTAGAACAAGATGCACTGCAGGATCCCATTTTGCATTTAGTTGTCATGTCTCTTTAGTCTACTTAAATCTGGAATATTCCTCAGCCCTTTTTCGGCTTTCACAACCTTGATAGTTTTGAGGAGTACTGGTCAGCTATTTTATAGAAATCTCTCAATTTGGGTTTCTCTGATGTTTTCTTATGATTAGACTGATGTTACACATTTTCGGAAGAACAACATGAGTGACTTTGTATTATCAGTGTAACACATCAAGAGGTACATGATGTTAGTTTATCCCTTCAATGGCAAAATGAACTTCGACTCTTGGTTAAGGTGATGTTCTCCAAATTCACTCAAAAGTTTCTACTATTCCTTTATATAATTAAAAAGCAATTTGTGGGGACTCACTTTGTAACTACTTTTTTTGTTGTTTTTTTTTTTTTTTTTTTTTTTTGAGACGGAGTTTCGCTCTTGTTACCCAGGCTGGAGTGCCATGGCGCGATCTCGGCTCACTGCAACCTCCGCCTCCTGGGTTCAGGCAATTCTCCTGCCTCAGCCTCCTGAGTAGTTGGGACTACGGGCACGCGCCACCATGCCCAGCTGATTTTTTGTAGTTTTAGTAGAGACGGGGTTTCACCATGTTGACCAGGATGGTCTCGATCTCTTGACCTCGTGATCCACCCGCCTCGGCCTCCCAAAGTGCTGGGATTACAGGCTTGAGCCACCGCGCCCGGCCTTTTGTTTTGTTTTTTGTTTTTTTGAGATGGTATCTTGCTCTTGTCGCCCAGGCTGGAATGCAATGGCATGATCTTGGCTCACTGCAACCGCCTCCTCCTGGGTTCAAGTGATTCTACTTCTCAGCCTACTGAGTAGTTGGAATTACAGGCAGCTGCCACCATGCCGGCTAATTTATATGTTTTTAGTAGAGACAGGGTTTCATCATGTTGGCCAGGCTTGTCTCCAACTCTTGACCTCATGATCTGCCTGCCTTGGGCTCCCAAAGTGCTGGGATTACAGGTGTGAGCCACCGTGCCTGGCCTGTAACTTTTATTATCTTGTACTAGATCAAACTGTCACCCACAAGTTTTAGTACTAATTGATGATTTTTTTTTTTTTTTTTTTTGAGACAGAGTTTCCCTTTTGTTGCCCAGGCTGGAGTGCAATGGCAGGATCTCTGCTCACCACAACCTCCGCCTCCTGGGTTCAAGGAATTCTCCTGCCTCAGCCTCCCAAGTAGCTGGGATTACAGGCATATACCACCACGCCCAGCTAATTTTGTATTTTTAGTAGAGACAATGTTTCTCCAAGGTGGTCAGCCTGGTGGTCTCAAACTCCCAACCTCAGGTGGTCTGTCTACCTCGACCTCCCGAAGTGCTGGATTACAAGTGTGAGCCACCGTGCCTGGCCCTAATTGATGATTCTTATCTGAATTCATTATTATAATGATGGTTGAAAATGATGATTTTTCTAATCTTATTATCACTTCTGCATTTATTAATTGGTATGAGGAGAGTTTTCCCTTCTCCTTTATTTACTTATTCATTCGTTTGATGGTTAGATTATTCTGAAAAATTGCGATATTCATTATACTGCATTGTTAACTTTAAGGTGGTAAAACTTGAAGAGAACATTCTTTTCCAGACTGATCTCTGATTCTGGGCTATAAATCCCCAAAAAAGAAAGTTTCCAAGAATGAGTATCTCGTGTAGTTTGTCCCAAAGGGAATTTATCCACTTTGATATTTAGGAGGTGTTCCTATATTTTCCTATTATGGCTTCCTATTACTGTCACTGAGATTTCCAATATAATCACATTAAATAGTAAAAACCAACTTACCTAATGCTTAGACAGCTTAGACATCTAGCAGTAGAACTAACTACTGGAAGAGGTTGTAAACCTAAACATAACCTCCGACTCCCCACTGCCAGAAAGAGAGATAAAACAAAAGTGAAGGAAAAAAAAAATGACATGTTGTCTTTGAAAATACCTGTATAAGGCAAAGATTGCTGGAGCCATATATAAAATACAAAAAGCAGCCAGGCGCAGTGGCTCACGCCTGTAATCCCAGCACTTTGGGATGCTGAGGCGGGTGGATTGCCTGAGCTCGGAGTTCGAGACCAGCCTGGGCAACATGGTGAAACCCCGTCTCTCCTAAAATACAAAAAATTAGCTGGGCATGGTGGCATGCGCCCATAATCACAGCTACTCGGGAGGCTGAGGCAGCAGAATTTCAAGGACCCAGGAGGCAGAGGTTGCAGGGAGCCGAGATCACACCACTGCACTCCAGCCTGGGTGACAGAGTGAGACTCCATCTCAAAAAAAAAATATAAATATATATATATATATATATATATATATATATATATATATATAGAGAGAGAGAGAGAGAGCATGCAAAAAAGTAAGAAAAATATAATAAAAAGAAACATTTGTTAACTCTAGGTAGTTGATAACACTGGTGTTTGCTTTACTATTTTCAATACTTTCTTGTGTATTTGAGAACGTTTGTGATCTTCAAAAGCTGGGTAGAAAAAAAAGTAGATGAAAGATAGAAAAGAGACTAGACAAGATAGGCATCAGAGGTTAAGAATGGTGACATAAATAAGTGGCAATAAGCCCTGAAGATCACAGGTTAAGTCGGACAGGAAAGAAGCAGAACATACAGGAGTGTTCTAGCAGATGGGGGCACTCAGGATGAGGCCAGTCAAACCTTCCCCACCTCAGCGGTTTGGAAGACTGTGGTGTTTTCAGCTCAGTGGGATGAATAATGTTCATGGAGATAACCCTACATCATTGGGAAAAGTCAAGTCCTGTTCAGTGAACCGTGTTGACCAAGTAAAGAAATGTGTAGTGTGCTTTAAAATGTTTTCCATCCTGAACAATGAAACTGCTATGTTTGGGGTTTTTTCAATGTTAAGCTTTGATCACCTGGATCCCTCACTTGTCAACAATATCACCTGGTCCCCAATAGGTGTGACTGCATAAAACAGAGCCTGATTCTCAGCTGATCATTCGCTGTGTCTTCCCATGTCCCTGCTGGGAACCAAACCAGGGCTTTGCCACTGCAGCTCAGATCATGTGCTACATTGTTAGTTGCAAATAGTTACAGGTGCTGGTCTGTAGTGGCTGTAGACAGTGAGTTCATTCAGTGGTTGTTCTGTATAATTATATATTCACCCCATTAACAGGATGGTGCTTTAAAACTATTTTACTCTGCTTCCATTTAAACATCATGGGTCCATTGCATTTATAAAAGAGCAATATTGTTGCATTTGTCTTGGGGAGAGGAGACCTCTTAAGTAGACAAGGAGTATGGCTAAACCCAGTTCTGTTTTAAGGTGTGTTTGCACAAATCTAATGCAGTTTAGGGAGATCTTTCTTATTCGATAGACACACGTTTTATATATGTGAGACTGTCCTCAGAACAGGAAAATGTGTCTGGAAGTCTTGCCAAGGGACTAGCAGAAAAAGATGGAGGATGTTTCTGCTTTCTTGCTTTGGGTATAGAATGGGCGGTGAATTAGCCACCTCTTCAAGGCATAGCCAGAGGGGGAGAAATGGAAAAACATATATGGTAGGCAATAAAGACCAAAATAAAGCAACTGTCATACATCCTCCACTGAAACAGGAAATGAGAATGCCCTTGCCTCAAACCCTCTACTTTGAAATGCCTTGTATCACAGAATGCGTGCCTACTGTAAGTCTAAAATAATATGTCTAATATAAGTCAACAGATCTGCAAATGGTGCCTGTGTGCCCACGTTGATTTCAAGATGCTAAAAAGATGCAATAAAACTAGCCTAGGGAACAAAAGAGTAAGCAGGAGCAACATGTATCACTTTACAAAGGTAAAATCAATTTATCTTAGTGGGGTCCTAATTAGTTATAAGTGAACATTTTAGAGGCCTCAAGTGGAGCCTTTTGGGACCTCTGTTTAGCAAAACAGATACTGCCCATTTGCTTGCATAACTTATTTTAAGTAGTATAGTTAAGGGTAATAAAAGCATGATTGGTTTCAAATACTTACATATAATCCAAATTTCACACTCATTCTCCGGGATCAGTCTGAACTAATTATATAATGTAGTTAAGTGACTAATCACCTTGTGAAAAAATTCATCCAGAAGTCTAGTTAAATACAAGGTAAAGTAGGGATGGGAAATATGGTCCAGGCCACAACTCTTAGGAGAAGTAATAGTGATGGCTCATCTTTATGAAGCATATTCCATTTCATGAAACATACTTACAGCTATCATGGCAACCTTGCGAGTCCGTTGTGAACTCTCACGTTAGTTGTTGAAACTTAGCCCATTTTTCCAATAAGAAAACTGACGCTCAAAAGAGATGAAATGCCATGTTCAAGGTCATTTTATTAGAAGTTGGCAGAGCCTAGAATCAGACCTGGGGCTTTTGTCTCTAAATTCTATGCCCAATCCTCTTTCAATCCACCATGCCATAGCAGCTGTTAAAGAAAATGATTTATAAAAATTATTTCTCAAAATCTTGATTCTTCACTGTGCCAATGGTTTTCTCACCCCCATCCTTCATGGGACTCTATAAAATGACCTTGGAGCCCGCGTGGACAACCCTGAGCACTCGGAAATAACTGGTAAACCCAAGACTAGCAAAACAAAATGGCAGCCTGTAATTGCTCTCAGAGGCTACCTTAAATCAGATTACCCTATCTCCTGCCTCTGGACAGACCCACTTCTGACAAGGGGTGCTGTGTAATCCAAATAGGTTTAAGATTTTAAGGAGAAGCAAAGGTGGAAAATCATATTAGGGATGAACAGGAGAGAGAATGTGACTTTACTCTTAGCAGTGAAGTGATGGGCTGAGACATGCACCCATGGCACGTGGATATAGAGCCTGTAGGCATGGAACAGCACCAGTGCAGCATGGGTGAGTGTGCACAGTGTAAATATTGTATGCAGAAACCGTCCAGGGATACATGTTCCTATTTTAGTAAAATCAATATAGGAAGTGGTTATAAATGTGCTTTTCTTGGAAAGGAGGCAGACAAATCTTGATACAGTTTTTCATGTGAGGGCAACGGTCTACTGAAGGTTCACTAAAAAATCAAGTTGAAAAAGACTAATTAGAGAAAAGGTATACAAATGTATTTAATGTGTATCCATGGGAGCCTTAAGAATGAAGTCCCAAAGATACAAGGAAAATTGTTTATTTTTATGCTATGTTCAACAAAGTATGGACAGCTATATAGAAATAGGATTGGACAAAAAGGGTCTGACCTAACACTAATTGACTGAGTGAAAAAACCCAGCAAGGCCTAGATCCTTCTTGGCCTCTCTGAGCAGCGTTCCTTCCTTCTGGGTGTGGGACAGGACACTCTGGAATAGGGGTCTTATGACCTACAATCAAACCACGTTAATCAGATAATTTCTTTATAGCCAGTTTTTACACAGACAGGGCAGAGGGAAAATTTGAGTCGGATATTTGGGTTTTATGGCTGGCTTTGGGGAAAGGGGGTTCTAGTCACTATGACCCATCGTGGGGAAGAGGGATTCTAGTTTCTATGCCTAGCGTCCAGGTAGAACGGAAGTAAAAAACAGGAGGGCAAGAGAAGGTCAAAGAAAAACTTTTGCTTTCTTTTGGGAGTCTTGTTTTTTGACCTCCAACAAAATCTTGGGGCAAGGCAAAGAATAAAGAAAAGAAGGAAGAAAGGAGCTACATATCATATTTTCTAAGCCAGAAATCCAGTTGCCCATGACAAAAGTAAGTGAACACACATGTAGAATATGCCAAAGCAATACAGTGCTTTCCAGCAGCACTTAGCTCACTGCCTTGTGCTTAAGTAGTGAGTCAGTGAGGACTACTTTAAAGCCATCCTCTGTGCCCATGTGGCACTTCACACTTGGTGACGCACTCTCAGCCACTCTTCAATTGGATCCCCACAACAAACCCTGTGAGATAGGAGGCCTTATTCTACAGAGGAGCAAACTAAGGCTGAAAGAGGAGGAATGACTCGCCGAAAGTCAAACACTTGAAAAAGCAGGGCAGTTACCATTGGAGTCAATGGAAGAGCTGAATAGCTCCCCTTGACCCAGTGTGCCAACGCGCTGTGATAAAGCACCTGATGTGCTTCTCATCTAATCCTCCAGCCACTCCAGTGAGATAGTATGAACCCGCGTTGCACAGATGAGTAAGCTGAGGCTGCAAGAGTTAAAGTGAATGGTCTAAAATTACCTGCACAGGTAACCATGGGGAAAGCGAGAACACCAGAGCCGGTGGGTACGAGTCCCAGGCTTCTGTGCTCAATTGCCCTGCTAATCCCGCTTCCCTGCAGCTGTTGTGGCTGATGGCAAGGAGGAGGAGAATGATGTTGGTGGTGACAGTAGTACAGTTCTAGGAGCTTTTGGAGTTTTGTTTTGGCTTTTTTTTTTTTTTTTTTTTTTTGACACAAAGTCTTACTTTGTCACCAAGGCTGGAGTGCAGTGGCTCACTGCAGCCTCAAACTCTTGGGCTCAAGCGATCCTCCTGCTTAAGCCTCCCGAGTAGCTGAGACTACAGGCACACACCACCATGCCCAGATAATTTTTGTATTTTTTGAAGAGACCGGATTTTGTCATGTGGCCCAGGCTGGTTTTGAACTCCTGGGCTCAAGCAATCCGCCCGCCTCAGCTTCTCAAAGTGCTGGGATTCTACGGGCTTTTCATGGTTCACTCATTTAATCATCACCACAACCCAGTGAACAGGGAGCAGTATCATCCCCAATTTACAGAACAGGAAACTGAGACACAGATAATTAAGAAGGTCCCCAGGTTTGCTCCCCTTATGAAGTGGAAGAAACAAGTTTCAAGCCTGGGATTCCAATTCAAGCAGCCTAACTCCAGAAGCCACATTATGCTATCAATGCTTTATGCATTCAACTGCGGCACCTGTGTTTGGAAATTTCATACCTAAATTCCTAATTGTTTTTACAAAAAGCTAAATATTTAAATAGCAGCTCGTCGATGAACGCTAAATGTTTTGTGTGGTCTCTGTGTTTGTGTGTGCAATTCAATACTGACTCGTTTCCAAGCAGCGCGGTGGAGATGTTTCCACATTTAGCCTCCGTGCCTGGGAAGTGAAGGTTGAAACACTCTGGGGAAATCTGTCACCTGTTCTCTGAGTCCACACGCTGCAGCCCATTCTTTGACAAGCTGTGCCCCCTGCTGGTCTCTTCGCAGAGTTGTAACGATGTGGTTCAGGAGCGATTTGGGCCGGAGCTGAAATATGATATAGCCCTGCGGCTGGCCGCGTTACAAATGTACATTGCAACTGTTACCACCAAGCAAACGCAGAAAATCTCCCTCAAATACATCGAGTAAGTGTTGGCTCTCATCTCCATTTCGGAGACAGACATGCCACCTCCTTTAGCCCAGGGGGTATTTTTGTTCTTTGTCCAAAATTGATCTTGTTTGTGGCAAAGCATTTATTCGCTGGTGGCAAAATGTATGAATATCATGCTCATTTCTGGTAGAAGAGATCCATTTCTAATTCACCTTTACAGCATTGTTAAGATGAGGGACATATTTAAAACGAAGCATAAATTTTTCAATTCCTAAAGGGGCTTGATTCCAAGCCAAGCTTTGGTCTCAGCTCTTTTCACACATTAACTTATTTAATTTTCACAACATCCCTATGAGATGGGGTAGGATTTTAGCTTCATTTTACAGGTGAGCAAACCGAGGCACAGAATAACTTGCCCAAGTCAAGTGGCTACTAATGGGGAGATACAGGATTCAAACCTAGGCAGTGGGACTCTCCATTGTGCTACAATTTGTGTGATGCATTGAGGCATCTGTGTTTGGAAACACATGTAATGCTAAAGCCTTGGACCCCCCCTCCCTGCTTACAATCTCACCTCCAAAAGATGTATAAACTAGTTAAAATCCCACTTTCCAAAGAAGCTTCTCAAGCGCTGCCTAGAAAGCCTTTCTAAATTCCACAATGCTAGGTTGACCCACTAGGGCCAAAATGGCTTTTCTCCATAAATTCGTGAGTCTTTTTGCTGGGGAGGATTGGATCTCTAACTTGCCGACTTTAACACCACTGTTCTCACAACTATGAGTCACCTGTTGACATGTAGGAACAAATCCTCATGGGTAATTTGAGAACCTAGGGCCTTCAGTTTACTCTTTCCAGATGGTTTCTCTCTCCCCCACACACGTATACATGACTGTAGCCTAAGAAAGACTCAGCTCACAAAGAGATCTCATGCTCAGCTGGACAGGTTCACGCCCTCTTCCACTCTCCTTTCTGAAGTTCCTGGGGACAGGTGAAGCTGGCTGCCGTTTGAAAAGATGGCCTGCACAACCTGCGATGATTTTCAGACAATTAGAATGCATTTATTTTCCTACTTTCTGTACTCACATTTTACTACGTTGAACATTGTATGGTCAAAACTGACTCAGAGATATCTGGCTTCAGTAAGAATCTTGAAAGGTCCATAATAATGTTCTCATTCATAAATTGCTTTGACCAACAAATATTCATTGAGCATTTTAGATAGCACTCACATTAGGACAGCAGAAAATAGTAATATGTATGAATTATATTCCTGGCCATTGAGAAACCTGTGATCTGATTGTAAAGACAACGTATAAAAAATGTGAAAAGTGATTATGTAATGATACAAGTAGGATTACAAGATAGCCCATAATAAGTGCCAAATGATGGCAAAGGACAGACAATAGGTACAAGTTGAAAAGGAAGAAAACATAATGATCATGAAATATACCATCTTAACTAGCGAAGAATATGAATGGGCAAGTGATAGGGGTAGGTTGTCTTCCTGCCCTTTTTGGAGAGGACCTGGAGCAGGAGAAATAACTGGAATCCTCTTGAGGGTCTTCACATAATTTAGAAGACACTGGTTAGACACATAACCCAGGGTAGGATTTCTATTCCGGGATAGATTTCCTAGAATTCAAAATATGAGCCCTTCTTAGAAAGGGGTTGTAGTCATTTCTGGGGAAATTGGCTCTTTGTAAACATATATTAACGCAGTCCCATTTGTTGTTTTGTTGTATATCCACACCCATGAATGATGCCTGCATCTCCATATCAATACCAGGCACACTTGAGGGTCATGAATCATACCCAGTTCCACACTAGCAGCACAAAATGTTGATGGAAGGAGTTAGACACGAACTGGCTGGGACAAAAGAGAACTGTGTGGGCCTAGAGAAATAGCCATGGAGGAGGGGAGGGACAGGGAAGAATGGTTTGGAGACATGAAAGAGTTGCATCCATTCTTCTAAGAGGAGAGAGAAAGAATGTGAGCAGATAGTGAGATCGGAGAAGAGAAATCAAAAAAGGAATGGAGAGAAATTGGTGTTGGAAATACAAACACGGACACGTGAGAGACTTTGAAGAGATCCAGAAGTCGGTTGGACAAAATGTCTATTCGCTTTCCACTGGTTCCAAATGTCTCCTTAGCATTGTCTCTAGAGAGTGAGGAATAGGTTTCTTTTAAAATGCAAATGATCAAGTAGTGTGTGTCCTGAGTGTAAATTAAAAGTTATTTCCCTAATTGGGGACTTGTCTCCATTCTCTGCCTTACCAAGAGTTCATTTGTTCCAACAAACATCAGAGCCCCATTCTGTCTTAGATAACTAATCATCACAAGAATGTGAAATTAAAGATATGTTCTTTATTGCAGAAAAGAATGGGGATTAGAGACTTTTCTTCCCTCTGCTGTGCTGCAAAGCATGAAAGAGAAGAACATAAAGAAAGCACTTTCACACCTTGTCAAAGCAAATCAAAACTTGGTACCACCGGGTAAAAAGGTATCACATTTGCATCTTAATAGAAAATTATAAAGAAAGGGGTTTGAACGCATTGTTTAAAATGTTTAAAATTAGCTCATGAATAAAATACTTAGCACCATATTTTCAGAAGCAGTAAAACTGTGTAACTTTTTTCTAACTATTAACATGTTTCTAACACTAATGAAAAATAAGTATTCATATAGAAACCTGTTTATTTCTCACAAGTTATGGACTCTGTACTGTAGTGGGGGAGGTGTGTGTTCATGTGCCCCTGCAGGAAAAGTTTGCATAGCCTCTGAGACACTGTGAATAGAAGATAGAACTATGAAATAATTCTATGTTTCAATCACGCAATTTCTTACTGCTCAGACCAGCTTAAATGCACCACAGCCAGCAAGGGGCCTTGCAGGCCAGAGGCCACATTAATTAAACCAGGGATCGTCAACTGTGACATAACTGACATTTGGGAACAGATCATTCTTTGTTAGGGAGTCACAGGGTACAGCCTGTGGATTGTGGGATGCTTAGCAGCATCTCTGCTCTCTATCCACAAGATGCCGGTAGCACGCTCCTGTGATCATGACAAACAAAAATGTCTCCAGACAATGCCAAATGTGCTCTGGGGAACAAAATCACCCCTGTTGACAAATGTTGGATTCAATCCTATCTTTGGAGGGAAGACAAAATTATTGCTGTCATTCACCATCATTAGTGTTAAAATGTTTTTATGCTTTTGTTTTTATTTTCCTTAAGTAGGAGAAACACAAAGGACATTTTAAAATAGACTGTTGGTCAGAAAAGCGAGGTATGGTTGATAGGTAATAAAAAACAAGAGACTCCAGGAACCAGAAAGAGAAGGAGCCTTAAAATACTGGATCTATAAAATTGGAAGCAGTCTTACAACCAAGAACACTTTGTAATTGATATTAGCGGGAGAAATCTGTGTGACTCTAATACAAATCATTTTATGTGGAGAATTATTTTGTCTTAGTATCTGATTTTTTAAGTCATTTTTACTGGGTAAGGCACATTTATTTCTATCCCCTCTTCACCCATGATGCTTTTTTTTTTTTTAAGTATAATCAGGTTCAACACACTGTCAGCCACCTTTGACTCACTTCCCAGTTTCATGGGAAGGATGTCTTCGATCACAGTGAGCATTCAGCTTACAGAGATGTAGCAAGATGATGCGGGTCAAGTGCTTTTTAACTTCAGTTCTGATTTGCTGGAAGCTAATTTCTATAATTGTGATTTTTTTCAAGCCTGGCCCGCTCGATAATTTAGATAACTGCTATAAGATCAATCAACCTATCCATTTATCCATCACTGTCCTTCTTCAAAGGTTGTTTTTCTAGCCAAGAGTGAATAGTTGGCTTTCAAAACAATTTGCACATGCTTTGCATTTTTGAAAGAGGGATGGATGAATTGTGCTAAATAAAAATTACATAAAGAGCAGTACGTTTAGATATAGTTAACAAATAAGTTGGCAAGTCATCTGCAATTGAAAACAGAATTTTATGTTCATTGCTACTTAATGGTGGTCTGCACCTTGTTGGAAAATTTCAACCTTAAACATCCCTGGCACATTCCGTATGAAACATAGACCTTGTTTCAAAAAAATCAAATACTCTTTTTAGTGATATGGGAACCTACATTTTTAAATCTTTGTAAAGATAACTTTTATCTGGATAAAATTTCATTTATAAATCATTCATGAAACTCAACAGATTTTCCAAGCTGAATTAATAAAACAGAGCCTTATATAGCAAGTTCAAACATTTCCCCAGAAAATTTGCAAGGACTGGAAGAAACTTGAGAGGGGAAGTATAAAGAGCCTGTTTAAAAGGCTTTGCCTAGATTGCAGTGGGTATTCAAAATGTTTCCCATAAGTCTACATTCAGGTGAGTCTCTTGTGCAGTGGGAATATATCTAGACACCTCATCTTGGTCCATAATTGCAAGTAGAAGGCACCACTCACCTCTTGAAATCTCCCAGTGAGCAGATGTTCAGTGGAACATTTTATGGTCTTGTTCTCACTTGTTGAGTGCCCTGGCACAGCATATCTATACCCATGAGTGCCCCATACATTGACCCCCTAATAAATAAGATTTGAATCTTGATGTCATGTTTCAGTCCTTCATCAGGAAGCCAAATATATAGCAACTTTATTCCTAATGAAGAGTCTTTGTCACACCCCAACTTTTCAGCAGTACAATCATCCTTCTATCTTACCCTTGTTTTCTGCTGGTCTCCAGCTGAAATGGAGTCATACCCAATGGCATTAACTAACACCTGAGTTTTCTTTTCTCTCCTCAGCTCTCTGCACTACAAGCCAAGGTCCATTATCTCAAGTTCCTCAGTGACCTGCGATTGTATGGTGGCCGTGTGTTCAAGGCAACATTAGTGGTAATTGCTTTTTTCTTTTTTTTTTTTTTTTTCTTTTCTTTCTCTCGGAAGCCACAGCATCTCATTCCACCTCTGATGATAAAAGCACATCAGCTGCGAATCTTCTCCAGCCATCATTTCTAACCAACTTCACAACAGTCTGAAAATATCAGAAGAAATGTTAAACTAGAAAATACCACTGCAGAATGCCCTAGAAAAAGAAATGTGAAGAACCAAGAGAATCAAAGGATTCTAACAATGGCCTTTTTTAAAATCATTGTGCCAGAAGTTGCTTTCACAGTAAAAGAAGAAAGACTAAAAAGAAAAGCCTTATTTCTAAAAGCATCTTATAATTATGAGCATACTGTGCTATAACATTTACTTTCTAATTATTCATAATTTATCAGAGCCTCCATTCATGTATCTGGTTCTTCTAATTGGATGATTTAGTACAGTATGACCCAGAAACACTTTCTAAAGAAAATGTAATCTTATAAAAATAGGATCGTAGGTTCAAGTTGGCATGGTGTTTCAGTTCAGTATTTTTATGTTGTCAACCTCTCTTTCTCAGCAGGCAGAAAAGCGCTCGGAAGTGACTCTCCTTGTTGGGCCCCGGTATGGCATAAGCCACGTCATCAACACCAAAACTAATCTGGTGGCCCTTTTAGCCGACTTTAGCCACGTCAACAGGATCGAAATGTTTTCTGAGGAGGAGAGTTTGGTGCGGGTGGAACTCCACGTGCTGGATGTGAAGGCAAGTTTTTCAGATGTTGATACATTGCCTTGCTGTAAATAGCTAATTTCTGATAACACTGCTGGTGTTTATAAGGCAGTCAAGTGTCAATGTGTGCAGAGCATCACAGATGCAATGTAGTGCAGAAAATAATCCACCCAACTCAGGCCTGGGGTGCTCCAGTTCTCACTGAATTGCTGTGTGGTTGGGAACAGGTCGCTATACTTCTCTGGGCTCAGTTTTTTTAATTCATACATCACAAAGCAAGATATATAATTTCTAGGTCCCTTCTGACTTTAGAATATATGATTTATAGTTATAGAGTAGGGGAAACTTTTCTGAACTAACTTTCTAGAATATATGACTCAAATCAAGAGGGGGATTTTCCCCAACTCTCTTTAGAATTCTCACTCCCTTTACTTAGGTTGGGTCCATGTGTTTATTCTTTTGGAAAAGCTTGATGTTTTCGTTCTTCTGCCTTCTCACGGTTGTTCTTCTCATATGGTAGCAATTTATACAGATTGAACATCTGACCCCAAGAATTTTACGGCCGTTCTATTTAAAACAAAAATCTGGCTGGGCGCAGTGGCTCACGCCTGTAATTCCAGTACTTTGGGACGCCGAGGCAGGCAGATCACGAGGTCAGCAGTTTGAGATAAGCCTTGCCAACATGGTACCCCATCTCAACTAAAAAAACAAAAATTAGCTGGGTGTGGGGTGTTTGTCTGTAATCCTAGCTACTTACGAGCTGAGGCAGGAGAATCACTTGAACCCGGGAGGCAGAGCTTGCAGTGAGCCGAGATCATGCCATTGCACTCCAGCCTGGGTGACAGAGTGAAACTGCATCTCAAAAAAAAAAAAAAAAAAAAAAAAATCTGAGATGGTCCACAAAGGGCAAAAGCCTACTCCCAAAAGAGAATAGGAAATAGTCCAGGTTCCTGGTGTCCACCTTCTTTTCCCAGTAGGGATGAGTTATTGGATTTTGGCAATGGCAATACTCCTATTGTTTCTATAAAGAAAAAGCACTGGAACGAAGGGCAATAGTGACTCCGCAAAGGAGACAACATCAGCCTGGAGGGTGCTCTGAGAACAGCCAGGGAGGACCCAGCACTACCTGCATCCCCACTAGGGTGGTGTGGGAGGAGTGGATTAACAGTAATTGAGAATGTGGCCAAGCACATCAGAATACACCAGAGAGCTCTGCAGTTGGAACAGATGATCGTGAAAGAATGTGGAGCTCAGACATGCTGGGTATGGCCTATGGGATTTCATGGGCTGGATTCAGAGGGTTCCCATTGACTTCATGGCAAACTGAAAATGTGAGGATAGACTTGGAATGCCCACCTACCCCACGAGCAAAGAGGCTGAGAGAAATAGCCCCATCACGGAGACAGGTGGATGAAAAGGTGAACTGCATGCAGTTATTACAGATCTGATTACAGAGATAATCTGTCCTAAACAGAAATGAGTGGCGTGCCTGGCTGATGGTGTCATGCCTGTATAGAATAATGATGTGGTGGCTTGGATGCTGAGGGGAGACCTCAAATGAAGTGGAAGGAAAGGCAGTTCAACAAGTAGTACAGGGGCTTTGGCAGGGAAGTTACATTCTACCAGCTGGGGTCATTGAACCGGCCAGTGTCCTATACCTAGGATTGAAAGGAAGAAGCCTGCTGTCTCGCTGTCTCTGTGCCTGTCCTCGTATCTACTTTTTCTTGATTATTTCTCTCTTACTTTCTCTTTTGACAAGAATATACCCTTCCTAACTCAATGAGAAAAACTGCTTCATCAAACACTTTTTTCCCCTATAAGCCCCAAATCCATGTCCAGTTGTATCATAACCTCATGGTTTCAAGAGAGTTTTAGTTAGGCCTTTTCTCAGCTCCCATCTGTTTTACCCTCCTGTAAATTTACAATTGCATTTAGAAGCAACCTTTTACTGGATCTCTGGCACTTTTCAGTCTTAGCAGTCATTTCCACTGGAATTGTACCCCTCTTTAACACTAATTTATACTGTGAACCCAAAACTTGATCTTTCTGTAATTTTCAGATTGTGAGTTCACTGCTGGTAACTGAAGTAACTGGTAACTTAACTAGTTAATTTACCAGTGTAACATGTTTAATTGTTTTTAAATGCTAAAAATGTTAATTATTTGGGAAGAAAACAATCTTTTTTCATTTCAGTATGGTTTGGGGGCCAGGTGCAGTGGCCCACACCAGCAATCCCAGCACTTTGGGAGGCTGAGGCGGGCAGATCATTTGAGGTCAGGAGTTAAGAGTCCAGTCTGGCCAACGTGGCAAAACCCCGTCTCTACCAAAAATTCAAAAATTAGCCTGGCATGGTGGCGCATGCCTGTGATCCCAGCTAGTCGGGAGGCTGAGGCGTAAGAGTCACTTAAACCCAGGAGGCGGGGGTTGCAGTGAGCCGAGTTCATGGCACTGCACTCCAGCCTGGGTGACGGAGCAAGAACCTGTCTCAAATATATATATATGTCTCTCAAATATATACATACATATACACACACACACATATATATATGTATATACACATATATATGACTTGGAAGTGATTCAAAATGTCCAGGATTTTTAGATGGTGTGTCCTGAATGTTTCTCAGTAAGGCACTTGGTGTTATCCTTGGCTTTTTCTCCTGCTTTGGGTTTCTCCCATGAAATGATTAATAGCTCCTTTTTCCATAAGCATAAATGCAGCCATTGACACTCGAGAGACATTATTAAGAATGGTAGGCTTTAACCAAAATGTTCTCTTTTGTGTAGCCCATCACGCTCCTGATGGAATCCTCAGATGCCATGAACCTGGCCTGCTTGACGGCTGGATATTACCGGCTGCTTGTCGATTCCAGGAGGTCAATATTTAACATGGCCAACAAGAAAAACACAGTGACCCAGGAAACAGGTATTCTCTTCCTGAACTCATGTAGCACTGACCTCCCTGCAAACACCCCACCTGACCATAAGGATGTTTCCTGAAAAGTTAAAATTGTACCCACAAAAAAAATCTAATGTACAAATTCAACATAAAAAGCCTTCAGATACCTCTGATGTGGGCTAATTGTTAAAAACAAAAATGCTGATTTCTCAGCACATTTGACATATCACTCAGAAATGTCAACCTTGATTTTATTATCGTGAAAGTCTCTATGGTTGGGTTTTCATGGTGTTACTTTTACAGAGGACTAGTGATGGAATGCCCAAACATGACTTGTGAGCCCCTGCTTTAGGGCTGATTTCTCCTGGAGGTGTCCTAGGCCTGGTGTCTGGGAGCCTCCTCCCTGTAGTCAGACTTGTTAGGCACGTCACTTGCATAAAGAGACTACCAGGCAGGCTGTGTGTGAGCAACATGGCTGTTTATTCAGCTGGGTGCAGGCAGACTGAGTCTGAAAAGAGTCAGTGGAGGGCGGTAGGATAGAAGTTGGTTTTTTTAGGTTGGGGCAAGTGGTCAGTTAAAAGTGGTCATCTATTTTAGGGAGGGGAAGGGCATCACGGATGCATTGTCACAAGGGTAGGGGTCATCTATTACAAACAGGCATGATTATAAGGGTGGGGGTTATCAGTTACAAGCAGAGGGGCAGGGAGGTAAATTACATAGTTATAGGGTTGGGGTCTTGAGAAACCCAATGTCCAGGGGCGAAATTCCTCAAGGCTGAGCAGGAACAGTGGTTGCAGGGGGAGAGCAATTATTAGTGGAGGCAGGAACAAGTTGTTTGTTTTACTTCTTTCTGTGGTCACCTGGTTACTTGTGGTGACTTCAGACTTTCTGGCTCCTGGGGACCATCCAGAGGTGTACGTGCAGGTCACCAAGGCTATAATGGCCAGGCTTGGACTTGGAAGCCTGGCATTCTCATCTTTTCATATATGTATAAGGAAAAAAGTTAGAGAAGGGAGTAGAGGCGATGTTTCTCATGGCTTCTTTGAGCATAACAGGGCGCTGCGCAGACACCTAAAAGAAAAGCTCATGATTTTTGTAGTTTAGTAGGTGTTTAGCCAAGTCCTTAGAAACATAATAGCTTTTAGATGGGTGGTGATGAAGTCTTGAGCCAAGGTCAGAATAGTTTCCGGTGTAGGGGGGTGCTCCAAGAAGATTTGGATGGAAAGGGATATGTGCCACGCTGCATCTTGACATTAGCTGGGCTCTGCCTGGAGCTCATGAGTGATGGATTGGTATTTTTCGTTGATCCTAGAAGGGTGAAGACTGTGAAATAGGGTTGGGGAGATAAGACAGGCAAATAACCAGGAAGAGTTGCCAAGGCATCTTATCTTAAGCAGCTGAGAGGTCCGGGGACGGGGTAATATTGTGAGGTTGTTAAAAGTAGCATTTGCCATATAGAGTGATTATGGATGGCCTGGATACGGTTTTATAGGATTGAGAGACTAATCGGAAAACCCAAGGTCTGAATAAGAGAAGGAAGACAGGTATTAAGGGAGTAAGGACTGGAAAAAGTCATGTCATTCAGCTAGAAAACGGCCAGGTCGATTTGGCGTAGTTATTTGCCTGATAGCAAATTTTGGGGCTTTGCCTTTGAGCCTTTTGATATTATTATAAACTATGCCAGACTGATTTAAGTAAAAACAGCATTCCTTATTTAGAAATAATGTTGTGACAGAGGTAGTGACCCCTGCTCTGCCAGTTCCAAGGCCTACAGTGGAGGCTGCAATCCCTATTCCCACGAGTAATGGAACGAGCTGGATGACTTTTTTAGTAGGTGTCATTAGGGGGACAGGCAGTTGTTCGTTGCTACTGGCAAACTGGATTCTAGGAATAAGGAAGACTAAGTCACAGGTGCCTGTCCGGTTAGTAGGTAGACACATAAAGAGGCCTGGGGCAAGGCAAAATTGAAAATGTAGGGTGACAAGTTGGGAGGGATCCTTGAAAGAGGAGTTAGATACCCAAACTCCTAAAGATCTTGCAAGGACAGCAGCAGTTAGAGGTTGAGAGGGAGATTGATGGGGTAACAGTAGTGGAGACAGTTTGATTTTCATCATGTATGAGGAAGCATGTAGTATTAACGAATAGTCTGCTGCTAACATTTGTAGGGCCAGGTATGAGTAAGCATGAAGAGGGGCTAGGAGAAGAATCCAAGGAACAGGGAGAGAGTGGCCAAGGACGGAGTGAGAGAGAAGGTGCTGACCTAGACGATAATAACTTAATAGTTTTGAGGTTACTAGTAGTGATAGAGGGTTTGTCAGTAAAGCAAAGTGAATATGCTCCTAAAGGCATATTAACATGTGTGTCAGGGCTTTGGAGATGAAGAGTAAAGCCGCACTTAGAAGGTGGAAGATTATCCAAGGGAATTCCAGTGGTTCGTTGATGGGAAATGCATAGAGGAACTGGAGTGGAGATAGTTGTGTGCGGAGTGGAGTTGATATGAGGTGAGAGTTGCTGTAAATAGTTGCAGAGAAGTATAGCAGCTTGTTGGTATGAAATGTTTGAGGATGTCTTCATGAACTCATCTAAGAAATAGAGAAGCTCCATGGGAGGGTAGAGATAGGGACTGTTAAAAGAATTGCGGAGGTGTAGGGAGACAGGAGAGGTAGCCTGATCGCTGGAAGGGCAGGAATAGCGGTTTAAGGAGAGGAGACAGGGAGATGCAGAGCCAGCAATTTTTTTTTGCCAACAATGGGTTGGAATCAGTGAAGCCAGAATGGGTTAGATTGATGGTATGTTGAAGGTAATTAAGAAGGGATAGGGAGTGACAGAATGGGACAGAGTGAGCAGAAAAGTAAAGAAGAGAACTTTATTAGGGTGGAAGAATTGGAGTGTCCCTTGCCATGTAAGGTCATTTATCCACTCAAGGAAGAAGTCAAGGGTGGAAGTTCATGGGTAGAACCACAAGATGTCAGCTAAAATGGTCTGGAGGAAAGCGGTGAACCGGCAAGGCAGCAGATGTAGGGCACGTAAAATGTAAATGAGAAGGGCAATCAGAAGTATGATTAGACAGAAAGCAACAGAAATAGAGAAGTTGTGATGTGTCCATCAAGTTTTAGGGGTGACTGTGCAGGGTCCTGTTGCAAGTAGCAAAGTTAAGAAAAGGATTCCTGTCAATGTTAGAATATAATCTAAACTCATGTGTGGTTTGTGTCTACTCTTCAGGAATTCGAGTTAGCTTAAGAGAAGTAGAAGAGAGTACTCGCAACTTCCAAGAGGAGGCGGATGGCCTAGGCTGGTCATCGGATGGACACAGTTTAGTCCCAGACTGGCGAACCCAGTGGGGAGGGTCTTGTAGACAGACAGCAGTTGGGGTACCATAGACAACCAGGTAGAGACCCTTCCACCGAGGCTGGAGACCTGGAGAAGTTACATCCTTGACCAGCACTGATCCAGCTAAGGTGTCCTCATAAGGCCGGGTATCTGGACTGGGTAAGACGCAGCTTGCTGAATTTCCTGCCTAGTTTGTTAGAGAACTAGAAGATAGTCTTCAAGAGGACTAGTGTCTGGGAGCATGTTAGGCCCAGCAAAAAGGTACGGCCATATTAGAGTTCAAAGGGGCTGTATCCTGTGGGTTTTCAGGGAGTGGCATGAATTCTGAGGAGAGCAATAGGTAGAAGGGATACCAGTTCTTTGTTAGTTGAAGGGTGAGTTTGGTTAAGATGTGTTTTTAGAAGGCCATTAGCTTTTTCTACTTTCCTGATGACTGAGGGCGGTAAGGGGCATGGATATTCCATGGAATGCTAAGGGCCTGAGACACTGCTTTGGTGATTTGGCTAATTAATGAAAGCAGGGCCATTGTCAGATCGTATGGAAGTAGGCAGGCCAAATCAAGGAATGATATTTAACAGACAAATAACAGCAATTGCCTTTTCTGTTCCAGTAGGGAAGGCTTTAATTCACCCTGTAAAGGTATCTGCCCATACAAGAAAATATTTGAATTTTCTGATATGAGGCAAATGAGTAAAGTTAACTGCCAATCTTGTGTGGGGACAAATCCCTGTGCTTGGTAAGTGGGAAAGGGAGGAGATCTTTAAAATCCCTGGAGATTGGTAGAGTGGCAGATGGAGCACTGAAATGTAATTGTTTTAAGGAGGGACTTGCATGAAGGGAAGGATGTAAGAGGTTCTAAGAGATAGGCCAAATGCTTATATTCCACATGAGCATGGTTATGAAAGGAAGAAAGGACAGAGTGGGCTTGCAAGTCAGGAAGAAGGAATTTTCCTTGATTCAAAACCCAACTGCCTTGAGTGGGAATTTACCAGTAGGTTAAGGGTTTAGAAGGAGAGTAAGTAGGAGTAATTGATGAAAAAAGAATA
The DNA here is from genome assembly GCF_009761245.1 of Sapajus apella. Taxonomy (NCBI): domain Eukaryota; kingdom Metazoa; phylum Chordata; class Mammalia; order Primates; family Cebidae; genus Sapajus; species Sapajus apella. The sequence goes on from NW_022436957.1 coordinate 8,515,582, forward strand.
TATTGTCTGCTAAGAGGGGATTTTGGTGCATTTGCTGCCTTCTTAACTGTTTCATTGGCAAATGCATTTCCTTGGGCAATGGGATCTAAATTTTTTTGATGTCCTTTAGAGTGGATGACTCCAGCCTTGGCTGGGAGGAGAACAGCCTTAGGGAGGGCATTTATTAAGGGGGCATTGATAATAGAAGACCCCTGCTTGGTAAGAAAACCTTTTTGCCCATCTGGCAGCATGGTGGTGTAGGATGTGGAAGGCGTATTTAGAGTCAGTCTAGATATTTACATGTAGTCTCTTAGCACGAGTAAGAGCATGGGTTAAAGCAATGAGTTCAGCTTGCTGAGAAGTGGTAGAGGGAGGGAGTGTGGCGGCCTCAATGATAGATGAGTGGGATACAACCGCATAACCGGCTTTAGCCAACTGACTGGGCTTTGAAGAACTGCCATTAATAAACCATGTTTGGTATGGGTCTGGAATGGGAAAGAGAAATATGTGGAAACGGGGAGGATGCTATATGAATTAGAGAGATACAGTTATAGGGTTTGGGACTTGTGTCTATGTGTGGTATTAGATGAGAGGCTGGATTAACATCGGGGCTGTGTGCAATAGTCACGGTGGGAGTGTCGATAACGAGTGAATAGAGTGGATAAGATGTGGGATGGATAACAGATGTAGGACATGCGAAGAGGATACTAAAGCCTGAAGACTGTGAGAGCTGTACAGAGTGAGGCAGAGGCTGCAATTTTGAAGGCCTCAGGAAGGAGTAGAGCAGAGGCAGCTGCTGCACGCAGGCATGAGGGCCAACCTAGGACAGTGAGGTCAAGTTGTTTAGACAGGAAGGCAACAGGACGCAGACCTGGCTCTTGTGTAAGAACTCCAACTGCATAACGCTGAATTTCAGCAGTGTATAAGGAATAGGGTTGGGTTGGATTAGTTTAGCCAAGAATGGGTTAAGGATTTTGTGCAGGTGTTGGAAACAATAGATGCAATTAAGTGGGGCAGCCAAGGGAGCAGGAGGAATAGGCAGAGAGGTTACACGGGATACCTTGGAAAAGGTTATTTACTTTAGAAGAGAGTTAAGGCAGCTGGGGGTGGAACCAGGCAATGTCTTGGCACACAGACAGGATGGATGGGGAGGTGGGTCCCACACCCTAGGCTTAAGGTAGGGGAACATAAGGGGAGCTGTTGAGGGAGGTACGGGTTCTGGGAGGAGGGAAGCAATGATGTGTGGCTGGAACCCAGGAACAGTTAAGGAGGCAGACAATTTTGCTAGGATATCTTGGCCTAACAGAGCAACTGGACAAGTGGGGGTGATTAGGAAAGAATGTGGAAAGGAGTGCTGGCCTCGTTGACACTAGACTTGGGGAGTTTTGAGAGGCCTGGGGGCCTTGCCGTCAATTCCCACAACAGTTATGGAGGCCAAGGAGACAGGTTAGCATGGAGTGGGTGGGCCCTGCCTTAAGAAGGGGACGGACTTACCCACCACCATAAGAGTTACCTGAAGCTCAGCCTCCACGCTGGTCTGGGAGGCCTCCGAGATGTTCAGGCAGCATCAGTCTTTAACCACCACGCCGAGGAGCAGCGACATGAGTTGGACAGTCCCGACTTCCAGTGGGGGCCTGCACAGACAGCGCAGGGCTTAGGAGGAATCCCAGGCTGCGGGCATTCCTTGGCCCATTGGCCAGGTTTCTGACACTTGAAGCAAGGTCTGGGAGGGGCGGCTGGACACTGGAATCTGGGCGCTTTGAGGTCTTTGTGAGCCAGTAGTGTGGCTGAGGTTTGTCTTAGGACAGAGGCAAGCAATTGCAGTTCTGAAATGCATTGCCTCTTGGCAGCTTCCTGCCTATTGTTAAACACCTTCAAGGGGAAGTTAATTAATTCTTGTTGTGGGGTTTGATGGCCAGATTTTTATTTCTGTAGCTTTTTTAATGTTAGGGGATGATTGGGTGATAAATGTTTTTCAGAGGTGAGAGAAGTAAGGATGACATTTATGTTACTCCAGGTGAGATAATAAAGAGAAAGGAACATGTACCCTAACCATGCCGTCGGCTCCAGCCACCTCTCTAAGGGGGAATTTTGGGGCAGGAGCAGAGGAGTTAGTTAGCCCCTGGCTAAACTGTCAGCCTGATGGGGTATGAGGTGGACAGGTCATGGGAAGGGCATAAGGAGGTGGGTTGAGGGCAGAGGAGGGAGGCTCTGAGGGGTCGAGGTTACGGCCTGGATTAGGGTCTGGTTCGGACAGGCAGGGAGAAGAAAGGTCAGAAGGGTCAATGGACAAGGAGGATTCTGAATCACTGGCAGAGGTAGGAGTGGATGGAAGGGAAAGAAGGAAAATTTGGGATGAGTTGCATTGAGAGCAGAGACTAGGGAGGGATTGGAATGTAAAAAAAAAAAAAATGCCTGGACATAGGGAATTTCAGACCATTTGCCCATTTGTTGACAAAAATTGTCTAGGTGTTGCACAATAGAAAAATTGAAAGTGCCGTTTTCTGGCCATTTAGAGCCATTGTCCAATTTATATTGTGGCCAAGTGGTATTGCAGAAAATAAGACCCTTAGGTTTTAGGTAAGGTGAGAGCCAGAGAGGTTTGAGGGTTTTTTTTTTTTTTTTTTTAGAACACAGGCTAAGGGAGAGGAGGGAGGAATGGAGGGCAACAGAGACAAGGAAAGTGAATGGAAAACCAAGCAGCTTAGCAGGCATCCCAGACTAAATCTTGGTCTGTATCTAGGGTGAACTGGTCAAAGGGGGTGCCCCCACATTGATCTGTCACCTAGGAGTGAGTGCAAGTGAGTGACCAGAGCAGATGTCTCTGCAATGATCAGTCACCAAGGGAAGACTGTCTTCCCGGTTCTGGGGAATCTAAATGGGATTTTTTCTGGTCATGAACCTCACAGAAAGTCCTGTCTTTCTTGTCTCCACTGAAATGGAGAGGAAAATGAAACTGAAAGGAGAAGGAGGCTGACAGGTAGTGAGAAGGCCTAAAGAGAAGAGTGGAGGCAAACTGCTTACCTGATCTGAGGATGGTGAGTGGATCGTGGGCTGGTCTGATGAGCCTGGGTCATAGGAATGTCTCTTCACGGAGGGAGCACAAGGAGTAGGGACAGGCGGTTTGGTCTCCCGTAGGAGTTTCCCTGTCCCCGGTTTTGGCACCCAAACGTTAGGCATGTCACTCGGGTAAAGAGTCCACCAGGCAGGCTTTGTGTGAGCAACATGGCTGTTTATTCACCTGGGTGCAGGCGGGCTGAGTCTGAAAAGAGAGTCAGTGGAGCACAATGGGATAGGAGTTGGTTTTATAGGTTGGGGCAAGTGGTCAGTTAAACGTGGTAATCTATTTTCAGGAGGGGAAGGGCATCAGGGGATGCATGGTCACAAGGGTAGGGGGCCATCTATTATAAACAGGCATGATCATAACGGTGGGGGTTATCAATTACAAGCAGATGGGAAGGTAGGTAAATTACATAGTTACAGGGGTGGGGTCTTGAGAAAGCCAATGTCCAGGGTGGAAATTCCACAAGGCTGAGCAGGAACAATGGCTGCAGGTTGCAGGGGAAGAGCAATTAGTGGAGGCAGGAACAAGTTGTTTGTTTTACTTCTTTCTGTGGCCACCTGGTTACTTGTGGTTACTTCAGACTTTCTGGCTCCTGGGGACCATCCAGAGGTATACGTGCTAGTCACCAAGGCTATAATGGCCAGGCTTGGAGGCCTGACAAGACTTACTTATGCCCAGGATTCTGGGAACTTTACAAACAGGAAGACGTGGTTATTGCCTAGCACTTGGACTTGGGGGCACGAGAAGAGAATTGAAGCCATCTTGGATCCATAATGGGAGCACCCAGATGGCAAAGACATCAAATAATTCAATTCAGTCACTTGACAGAACAAAAGGACCCCCACAGTGAGGACAGGGAGGGCTGCAAATGTTAAATTGATTATTCCTTTGATAGTAGGTGGTTTTCATTGGTTTTAGGACATTTTTTCTTCAGTTATTTAAGCATTTTCCTTCATCTACAGTGGATGCTTAGTAAATGTCACTGATTGATAGACAGATGCCACCATTCTAGGCACAGCCCCTGACTGGTTAAAAAAATTATAGCCAGAGGTTCCATAATTGGGGTTTCCTTTAAAAGAAAGTGGGATTCTTAAAAACAAATTTTACTGTTGCATCTCTTTTTTTCTCCCCCTCAACCCCCCGCATTTCTCAGAGAAAATGAAGGGAGGAAAAAAGAGAAGGATATTCTCTCACTGTTAAACTGAGCAGAAACATCAATCTTTATTCCATAAATATATTGCAATATGTAGACACACTCTCACATGCATACAGACCCACACACAGTTTACTATGATGGCCAGTGAGTGGAAGCAGCTCAGACATAGAAAAAAGGAAGCCAGAAACAAGGAGAGATGGACAAACCATGTTAGAAGGCAACACTTGGACTTTTCAAGTCAAATCAATCTGAGCTTGAGTTTCTTCATTTGTAAAATGGGATTAAAAAACTAGCTTGCAAGGATTAGAAAAAAACATCTAGGTACATCATCTAAAATGACTCTATAAATAACTGGCAGTGAAAGAAAAACAGTGGCAGAAAGAACTGAGAATGACAGAGATGCTGGGTGCAGTGGTTCATGCCTATAATCCCAATACTAGGAGGCTGAGGCAGGAGGATCACTTGAGCACAGGAGTTTGAGATCAGACTGGGCAACAAAGGGAGACCCCGTCTCTACAAAAATTATAAAAATTAGCCAGGTGTGGTGGCACATGCCTGTAGTCCCAGCTACACGGGAGGCTGAGGTGGGAGGATACCTCAAGCCTAGGAGGTCAAGGCTGTAGTGAGATAGGACTACACCTCTAAAAATTAAAAAGTGATAGAAACACATAAACATTTACAAATAAATACAGAAGGCCAGGTGTGGTGGCTCACGCCTGTAATCCCCAGCACTTTGGGAGGCCGAGGTCGGTGGATCATGAGGTTAGGAGATAGAGACTACCCTGGCCAACATGGTGAAATCCCACCTCTGGTAAAAATACAAAAATTAGCAAGGCATGGCGGTATGCACCTGTAGTCCCAGCTACTCAGGAGGTTGAGGCAAAAGAATTGCTTGAACCCGGGAGGTGGCGATTGCGCCACAGCACTCCAGCTTGGGCAAGACCGTCTCAAAAATATAAAAATATAGAAAAAGAATAAAAAGGAGGTGACAGGTATTCACTGGGTTTGGCAATAAACTTTTTTTTTTTTTTTCTGAGATGGAGTCTTGCTCTGTTGCCCAGGCTGGAGTACAATGGTGTGATCTCGGCTAACTGCAACCTCTACCTCCCATGTTCAAGCGATTCTCCTGCCTCAGCCTTCCAAGTAGCTGGGATTACAGGCATGTACCACCATGCCCAGCTAACTTTTGTATTTTTAGTAGAGACAGGGTTTCACCATGTTGGGCAGATTGGTCTTGAACTCCTGACCTTGTGATCCGCCCACCTCTGCCTCCCAAAGTTCTGGGATTACAGGAGTGAGCCACCATGCCCAACAGGCAGCAAACATTTTTATGACCACAGGTTTTCATTGAGCTAGGAGATTTAGAGCAATTTAATGCTGACCTTTTAAATAATTCCAGTGTGAAGGCTGGGCACGATGGGTCATGCCTGTAGTCTCTGCACTTGGGGAGTCCCAGGTGGGTGGATCAGTTGAGCCCAGGAGCCTGAGAACAGCCTGAGCAACAAAGTGAAACCCTGTATCTCCAAAAGAAAATTTAAAAACTAGCCACGTGTGGTGGCATACACCTGTCGTCCCAGCTACATGGGAGGCTGAGGTGGGAGGATCACATTAGCCGGGAGGTCAAGGCTTTATTGAGCCAAGCGCACTAGTGCACTCCAGCCTGGAAGACAAAGCAAGATCCTGTCTCTAAAAAAAGAAAAGAAATTCCAAAGAGCAGTTCAGCAATTTGACACAATTGTTTTCTATTGGAAAACCAGTTTTTGGCTTTTTATTTTCAAACTGTAAAGTTTATCTATCTTGAAGATCAATCCTTTCTTCACAGACTATAAAGATTGTAGCGGTGTATGAAGAAATCCAAACCTACTATTCTAAACATGGTTACAGTTATAAGGGTCTCCACTCTGTCCGATTCATAGTGACCCACAATATAAGGTTTAATAGAACTGCAAGAGGCAAAAACTTAGTAACAGAAAGTATTATTATTGTGGGGAAAGAATGGGACTTCAGTCTCACCATCATGTCTCCCAGTTTCAAATACCTTTCCCCATTGTCAAAGACAGAGGGCTGGAGGTAGGTGGAGAGAGAGAGAAGCAAGGATAAGAGAAAGAGAGCACACTCCAAAAAGAAACTGAGAGACCTAGGTTGAACAGCAGTCTTTGCCTAGCATACTCTAATGGCTAAAAGCACTCTTCTCTTCAGAAACTCCCAAAAGATCTGAGAGTCAAGAAATACAGAACATAAGTCCCATCAGCCTAGGTCTTCCCTAGTTCATTCTCTCCTTCCACTCTGTAGGAGACTGGGCTACAGAATAGATTCCAGCCCCCAACCTACATTCTTCCATGTCTCCAAAATTATTCCAGGAAGCCAAATCAGTAGATCCTTCTGGGAAGAAGCCAGATTGAGCACATTTATTTTTTGAGACAAAGTCTCGCTTTGTCTCCCAGACTGAGTACAGTGGCATGATCTCAGCTCACTGCAACCTCTGCCTCCTGGATTCAAGCAATTCTCCTGCCTCAGCCTCCTCAGTGGCTGAGATTACAGGCACCCGCCACCACATTCAGCTGATTTTTTGGTATTTCTTTTAGTAGAGATGGGGTTTCACTATGTAGGCCAGGCTGGTCTCGAACTCCTGACCTGGTGATCCGCCCACCTCGGCCTCCCAAAGTGCTGGAATTATAGGCATGAGCCACCGCACCCAGCTGCACATATTTTCATCTCACCTCAAATTGATCCCAGACCTTAGTCAAGATCTCCAATAAGAAAGAGCCCTCATGTCTTCTTCTCTATCCTGAAAATTAGCCTTTAACCACTTTCAAAATCCATGGCCGCACATAGGTATACACCTCTGGGTTTTAGGAGGGTCTCAGTAAGTATCCATCAACTTGCTTTGAGCCTGCTGACCTATTCAGCTTTCTCGTCCATCTAAACCAGAGTTGGCAAACTATGGTCAATGGGCCAAATCATGTTCTTGCAAATAAAGTTTTATTGGAACTCAACCCCGCACATTGTTTTACTTTCCTAAGGCTGCTGGAACAAATTCTCACAAACTTGGGAGCTTTACACAACATAAACTTATTCTCCCACACTTTTGGAAGCCACGAGTTCAAAACCAGGATGTTAACAGGGTCATTCTCCCTTGCAAAGGCTTTAGTGGAGGGTTTCTCCTTACCTCCTCCCACTTCTGGTGGCCACCAGCGTTCCTTGTAGCTGCGTAACTCCAGTCTCTGCCTCTGTCTTCACATGGTCATCTCCTCTTCTCTGTGGCCCAAATCTCTCTCTGCCGTTGAATTTAGGGCCCAGGCAGATAATTAAGAATAATCTCATCTCAAGATCCTTAACTCTGCAAGACATTTTTCCAAATAAGGTCACATTCACAGAGTGGACATATCATTTGGGGGCCACCATTCAACCCATACACCCATTTGTTTATGTAGCATCTATGGCTACTTTCATGTTAAAACAGCCAAGTTGAGTAGTTGCTCAATTGAATGGTTAGACCACAAAACCGAAATATGTACCATCTGCGCCTGCCTTTACAGAAAATGTTTGCCAAGCCCTGGTCTAAAGCTGCCTTACAATGCAAGTTTGCTGAACTACTGTTCTTCCCGCAACAATCCACACTCACACACACACTTCGCCCCACAGGCACACCCAGTCATAATCTAAATTGTTGTTTTTAATAAAATAATGCTGAACCCCCAACAAGGTTTATTTATTGTAAGGTAAGATGCAAATATGGCCAGTGTATAATTCAGTGTCTTCAAAATTTTATCTCTTACTGTTCATGAAAATACATGAATTTGTTAAAATGACCCTGAGAATTGTTCAGCATTAAGTCCATTGCATGATTTGTGGGGAGAAGAAACCTCTTTGGTAAAGCTGTACTTTTCCCCCATATGTCTTGCACATCTGATGTCAGTTACACAAACTTGTGCTATTTGAGGGAACAGATGGGAGAATAGTATGGCCCTAAAATTTTCTCAGAACAGTGCCTCTGGAATCTACAAGGCAGTATCAACAGAATGACCTAGTTCTCTGTCTTGTTAAATATCAGAGCAAATCCCCACATCAAAATCCCAGATTGAAACACCCTTGAAGAGCAAACACAATAATAGTATTTCAACTGGGGTTTTGTCATTTTAATTCATGAGGAACATCAAATCTTCAAGAGTTCCCATGATACAAATAAAAATGGAAATTAATCTAAATATTAATTATGCCTAGAAATTACAGAGCAAAGTACATTACCTGTAACCACTCCACCTTATGCATTTTATATACATACACACACTAGCATGCATACTGACATTTATACATGAATATTTTAACATCCACTAGGATATCAAAAAACTGAAGATAGAAGTTTTATAGGATCATTATAATATGTATGTTAATTTCCTAAAAAAATATATGGTAAACCTGTGACAATCTTTGACCATCTGTGAACTCAGTGAGGAAAACATTCATTATCTTCTTCCACAAACTAGGGAATATTAGATCTCACTTTACAAACAAAAGGAAAATCTATTTTCTGAAATAACAGCCTACTGAAATCTCACCTTTAAGGGTTGTAAAAGGCACGTTGTATATTCACATTCGTAGATATAAATGAAGCCTTTTAATAATAGAACCAAGGGTTAGATGGAATTAAGCTATACTTCCCTACCCCCAGATGATATTACATTTGATCAAATAGCAATTCTCGTTTATGCAGTATCAATATGCAGTATCAATTTTGTTAAGGTCGGTTCTCCTAACCCAAGGAATTCTTACACCGGAATTGACAAGTACTATATTTGGGTAGCTGTAAACCTGTATTTACACAAGTGATGCTACAAGGCATGAAATTAAAAAACAGAAACGAGCCCCGCCCTCCACCCAGAACCAGACAGCACAGTAATGTGTCTTTGCATGATTCTTTCTCTTCAGGAACTGAAAACAAGGGGAAGCATAACCTCCTTGGTCCAGATTGGAACTGTATACCCCAAATGACAACCTTTATTGGCGAAGGGGAACAAGAAGCCCAGATAACATACATAGATTCAAAGCAGAAGGCGGTGGAGATCACAGACAGCACCATGTGTCCAAAAGAGCACCGGCACTTGTACATAGACAACGCCTATAGTTCAGATGGACTTAACCAGCAGCTGAGCCAGCCCGGGGAGGCCCCCTGTGAGGCGGACTATAGAAGTCTAGCTCAGCGGTCCCTATTGACCCTCTCAGGACCAGAAACTCTGAAGAAAGCACAGGAATCTCCGAGAGGAGCTAAAGTGTCCTTTATTTTTGGAGACTTCGCCTTGGATGATGGTATTAGTCCCCCAACTCTTGGCTATGAAACACTACTAGATGAGAGTCCTGAAATGCTGGAGAAGCAGAGAAATCTCTACATCGGCAGTGCCAATGACATGAAAGGCCTGGATCTCACTCCAGATGCAGAGGGCATCCAGTTTGTGGAAAATTCTGTGTATGCAAACATAGGCGATGTGAAGAGCTTCCAGGCCACAGAGGGGATTGAGGAGCCCCTCTTGCACGACATCTGTTACGCAGAAAACACCGATGATGCAGAGGACGAGGACGAGGTGAGCTGTGAGGAGGACCTCGTGGTGGGGGAGATGAACCAGCCGGCCATCCTCAACCTGTCTGGGTCAAGTGATGACATCATTGACCTCACATCCCTACCCCCTCCAGAAGGTGATGACAACGAGGATGACTTCCTGTTGCGTTCTTTGAACATGGCCATTGCCGCACCCCCACCTGGCTTTAGAGACAGTTCAGATGAAGAGGACTCCCAGACCCAGGCAGCTTCCTTCCCTGAGGACAAAGAGAAAGGCAGCAGCCTGCAAAATGATGAGATCCCCGTGTCCCTCATTGATGCTGTGCCCACCAGCACTGAAGGCAAGTGTGAGAAGGGACTGGATAATGCCGTCGTCTCCACGCTGGGAGCTCTAGAGGCTCTATCCGTGTCAGAAGAACAGCAGACCAGTGACAATTCAGGTTCTTTCACAATTGTTACATTCATTCACTGATAACCATATCATTCCATCCTTCCAAGCCATTTGCCCTTGGAGTCCTGTTACGTGGTGTTCTCCATTTCACATATGTCCCATTTCATAAATGTGCTGAAACTACCATCATGGGTTTTTTTTGTGTGTGTATGTGATTTCCTTTGTCTTTTTTTGTTTGTTTGTTTGTTTTAAAAAAAAAAAAACATAAGGCACATCTCTCCCCCATTTCTGGAACAACTATGCAATAAACTCAGAGTCCTTACTGAAAAGGGAAAACTTGGTATTTTGTTTTAACAATAACGAGTCCCATTTTCTTACATGTCTCCAAGTGCCTCTGATGCATCCATTAATCAGTTCTTGTTTTTTACGGCATGCAGGTGTAGCCATCTTGCGGGCTTATAGTCCTGAGTCTTCGTCAGACTCAGGCAATGAAACTAACTCTTCTGAAATGACTGAGAGTTCTGAACTGGCCACAGCACAAAAACAGTCAGAAAACCTCTCCCGCATGTTCTTGGCCACTCACGAAGGCTACCACCCTCTTGCAGAAGAACAGACCGAGTTCCCGGCCTCCAAAACCCCCGCTGGGGGCTTACCTCCAAAGTCCTCACATGCCCTGGCTGCTAGGCCAGCAACCGACCTCCCACCCAAAGTTGTGCCTTCCAAGCAGTTACTTCACTCAGACCACATGGAGATGGAGCCTGAAACCATGGAGACTAAGTCAGTCACTGACTATTTCAGCAAACTGCACATGGGGTCGGTGGCATACTCCTGCACTAGCAAAAGGAAAAGCAAGCTGGCCGATGGTGAGGGGAAGGCACCCCCTAATGCGAACACAACAGGAAAAAAACAGGGGACCAAAACAGCAGAGATGGAGGAGGATGCCAGTGGTAAATTTGGTACTGTGTCTTCACGAGACAGTCAACACCTGAGCACTTTTAACCTGGAGAGAACTGCCTTTCGCAAGGACAGCCAAAGATGGTATGTGACCGCTGAAGGTGGGATGGCTGAAAAAAGTGGATTGGAAGCAACATCGGGGAAAACCTTTCCAAGAGCTTCTGGTCTTGGGGCAAGGGAGGCCGAAGGGAAGGAAGAAGGAGCTCCTGATGGAGAGGCCAGTGATGGCTCAGGACTTGGTCAAGGGGACCGCTTCTTAACTGACATGACCTGTGCATCTTCAGCCAAAGACTTAGATAACCCAGAGGACGCTGACTCGTCCACCTGCGACCATCCTTCCAAGCTTCCTGAGGCTGATGAGAGTGTGGCCCGCCTTTGCGACTACCACTTAGCCAAGCGGATGTCATCGCTGCAAAGCGAGGGCCATTTTTCTCTGCAGAGCTCCCAAGGCTCTTCAGTGGATGCAGGCTGTGGCACGGGCAGCAGTGGCAGTGCCTGCGCCACACCCGTGGAGTCCCCGCTCTGTCCCTCCCTGGGGAAGCACTTGATTCCTGACACTTCTGGGAAAGGTGTGAATTACATTCCTTCAGAGGAGCGAGCCCCTGGGCTTCCCAACCATGGAGCCACCTTTAAGGAACTGCACCCACAGACAGAAGGGATGTGTCCACGGATGACAGTGCCTGCTCTGCACACAGCCATTAACACCGAACCCCTGTTTGGCACATTGAGAGATGGATGCCATCGGCTCCCCAAGATTAAGGAAACCACAGGTACAGCCATGATGGATTTAGCACTTTATTTAGCACCGTATTTACAACAAACTTAAAAACAAAGTCTGGAAGAAAAGTAAAAGGTAGAATTTTAAAAGGCCACAGAACTGTAAAGTACCAATCCTTGATCCCCTGGTATTAAATACTAAAGATTATAAAACTGAAAATGGTATTTGCTCTTTATAATCTTGCTCTGTGCTTGCTTTCAGAATTTGATGGGGCAATATGTTTTTCCTAAATTCTAAATGCAGATTCTATATGATAGTATTGCTTAGAGTCACGTAACAGTTTGATTTTCTTCCCAAGACATCTGATTTCTAATTCTGCCATTCCATTATTGAGCCACAAGGAAGGATAAGAGAACAGGGTATCAGGGAGACTAGAGGGGTTTGGAGAGCTCATTTCCCTTTGAGCAACCTTACTGATTGCTCCCTACTCTGTAAGATTGCCCTAAATGGATGTTCTGAAGTGTCTGACATACTCCAATGTCAGGAAGATGTTGAGGTTATACCTGATGAGCTGCTTTATTTTCCCCAAAATAATAAAGTATAAACACATGTAGAAACAACACATCTACCTTCTGTATCCCACCTTCACCATCCCACCACTAAATGGCACGCATTCCCCTCATTGATCCACTTGGCTGGCCACCACATGGCAAAAACAGATACTCTTTCATACTTCCGTGTTTCAAATTATGTCATCAATAGTGTCTTTTTCATACAGGTCAATACAAGTTAGTGAGATCTTGAGTTCGTCATTTTCTATTCCTGTTCTTTTAAGATTTTCTACTCTCTGAAAACCCACCACTGGCTTTACCTGCCTTGGAAAAGCTATCTGTAAATGTTACCTATGTCATCACCCCAACTGCATTTTACCTCTAAACTAACGAAATCACACTATTTAATCCTTCATGGTTTAAAAAGAACTTTCACCTGAGTTACCTCTTGCTTGTCACAAAAATTTTGTGAGACGGGAATTATTTGCTTCACATCACAGCTTTTCTTAAAGAAAAAAATTGAGCAACTGGCCCAGTATCTTAACTTCAGACCTTGTACCAGGCAAACCTCATACTCTCTCCTCTTTAAAAGATTTGTTTATTTCATTTGCATTAATTAGCCCACTTCTTTAAAAAGGAGAAAGTAACTGACACCAGGTTTAACCTAATTCCCTTGAAATGAAACTTGATATCTTCAATATATTTGAATAATCTATACATAGGATCTGTGTCTTCTGTGTCTAAACTTTGAAAGGTAGATATTGGGAGCAAGGCAATTCATGAAATAACATTGTCCCCTTGAAAATGTTTGGGACTTCTAGACAATTCCAAATGAATCATCAGTTCCAGAAATAACAGATTCCAGTATTTTGATATTCATTAAAATGGAAATTTGCTATGAGGTATCAAGAGGCAATCTTTGGAAAGCAGGGTGACCTTGGTATATGGCAGCCCTTCCAGACTACATCCTTGGGAATGACAGACATCATGTAGAGATGTGGTAAAAGTGGCCTCACAGGAGATGCTTAATGATTCTCTCTGTTTTTCTACTACCCCTAGTGTAGCTTTGACAGAGCCTGGGAAGGAAAGACGAGGAGGCATGCCTTCAGCTTGGTCTCAACATCCTGAAGCTGATCCCATCCTGCTACCATCAAATATTCACTCGGAATCCAAGGTGCCAATTCCAAATCAAGACCCTAATGATTTCTCCCAAGCAAATCAGGCATACGGAGAGGCTGTGAGCTGGCGGCCACTGGATCTGAGAGGGGGGAGCCTCAGGACACCCCCCAGCCAGAAGGCTCTAAGACATAGCAGCAGTATCCTCTCCGGATCTGTCGATTTGGAGACCTTCCGAGAAAGAACCAAGGGTGCAGTCAGCTTAAAGTGTCCAGGCATCACAGAAGCACAGGAGGCCAGTTCTGAAAGGCGAGCAGAACTCCCCCTGGGGAGGAAGCTCACCAAAAGTTTTTCCCAAAGCTTGATGCACTTGAGCTCTGAGGGGAGGTTTCACAAAAGGTCCCCAGTGGCTCTTAAAGACTCAAAGCTGTATAGGACATTACCCTTGCGGAAGCTGGACGGCAGCAATTGGAGATGTCGGGGACCCTTCAGCTATTGCTTCCTGAACCGAGGGCAGGATGAAGATGGTGAGGAGGAGGAAGAGAGGGAAGAGGCCACCGTCCAGGTCTCTTGCCTCTATAGACCACAGATGACTCAAGCCATGCCAGAAACAAGCAGCCCACGAGTGGCTGCGGGGGGGATTCAGAAGCAAGGAGGGGAGCTATCCAGAGGGTCAGTGCTGAAGGTCTGGGCAGAAGACCTGAGCGGCCCAGATGACTTGGACTTCAGCAACCTGGCTTTTGATGCCCGGATTGCAAGAATAAATGCCCTAAAGGAGAGCACATATACAATGCCTGATGGGTTCCTTGCAGCCCAAAATGATGCCAATGAGCTGCTCTGTCTCGTCAGGGCAACCAAGGAGAAGAGAGAGGAGTCACGCCCTGAAGCGTATGACCTTACACTTTCTCAGTACAAGCAACTGTTATCCATCGAGTCCAGACAGTTGGGAAGTGCCTGTAGGAAAATGGCGATGGCTGAGAAAAGCCCGGAGGAGATGCTCCTAGCTATGACTTCCAGCTTTCAAGTGCTCTGTTGCCTAACGGAAGCTTGCATGCGATTAGTTAAAGTCGTGAACTCAGAAACACAGCGGCAGGAAATTGTAGGGAAGATCGATGAAGTGGTCATAAATTACATTTGTCTCCTGAAAGCTGCCGAAGCAGCCACTGGAAAAAACCCTGGGGACCCTAATGTTGGACTCTCGGCGCGACATTCAACCACCATGGCCGCTCTCGTAAGCACACTGACACGTTCTCTCAAGAGGCTTTTAAACAAATAAATATGGAAGTCACGTCATAATCTACCTTTGCAAAGCCATACATGAACTTTTATTTACTTTGTGTGTATGATGAACAGATGTCTCCTTTCTTCTCTGTATATTTGTTATTTTATATAAAATAGGAGATAAAAGTCACATTGATGAAATGTTGAAATGTACTAATCAGATGTATTCTGTTTATATTATACATATATATACACGTAAAAGAAATATCCAAGAAAGTGATGACATTTGGCTATTTTTCATATAGTTTAAAACCCCACATACACGATGTGAAATTTTAAATTCCACCATGTCAGAGCAAAACAACGAATCCTATCCCCTTTCTTTCCAAGTAGATACTTGGAGACCATATCATTCCTATTTACAAGTAAAACACAAAAAAAGAGAAAAGAAATCACAATGTATATAAAACAGTACTTATTTAAAATTATGATTTTTAAGCATTGGAAATAGCAAAAAGACATTTAAAATTCAAGAAGCTATTAATTACTAGAGAATATATCTGTAATAAATTAATTTTTTGCTCATAGTATTTGGTTACTGGATGCGTTCTTCCAAGAATCCCACATATTTAATTTGAGTTTTCGCTATTTGGGCTACAAATGGGTGGGGCGTATTCTACTGTGTCAGCACAAATGCTCTTCACAGTGTTTCCAGCATTTAAAAAACTTCCCAGGGAGAAGAACAGAGGGAATGATGGGCAGTTTCCTAGGTAACACCTAGAGTTATATAATATCTCATTACATAAAACATATGGAATAATACCAAAATTAATTGATGGAGAGATCTGCTTTGGCTAAATGACAAAAATCTCCAAACCAAAGACATTATCTTCCCCTCACCCCAGCTCAACTATGAAACTTAAAATTCCCTTTAGAGTGGTGGGACATTTAGTAAAGTATTTGCAAACTTACAAAAAGGAACATTTAATGATCATCAAAATTAAGTACAGATTCAGCAGTGTAGACCAGAGCATACACCAGCACCTATGAGTCTCATCTAAGATCACGGCTCTCAGCATAGGGCTTCATGCATCACCACCTGTACAGGGGCTAAGGCTGCCAGTCAAATTTGGAATTATAGCCTAGTACTGGGACAAAATCTCAAATCTTGGATGTTCCAGAAAATCAGGGAGAGATGGCTACTGTAATCATGGGAGCCATGAGTAAATAAATAGTAAATAGTAAATACTTAATCTGGATTGGCTAATAAAAATATGAAATCTGGAAAAAAGAAGTGGAAGTGGTATATTTGACCAGTTCAAATGAAACCAATGGAATGCAAAGAAGTTTCCAGGTCTGTCATGTCTCTAAAAGTACCCTGCAGTCATAAAATAAAATCGACATGTATATATGTATTTCCTGGGTCATTCAGTGCTCAAGTTACATGCACTCCTACATAGATAGGTGGCTCCTTAAGATCATGATGGGAGTACACCAGATGCAAATATTTCTACTTTTATAGCCTACCGAGAAGGAGGCCTAACATAGTCCACAATTGCAATTTCTCTCTAGTCAACCATTCCACAGAGACTCAACAACAAAACCCACACGTGGTTATGGGTGGCAGCAAAGGAAAGGAGTTTAGGGTGTGTTATTATAAATAATGTTTAACTAAATAATAAAACATTATTACAATTATAAATATTGGTGTTTTGATATTGAGAGATATTAGTGGTGTTTACTGTGGAAAATCTTAGTAAATATCATTCTGTGTACTAAAATCCTAACCTATTAATAGGATGTGTGCCCTATGTCAGACAGTGTGCTAAGCATATTAACTATATTATCTCATTTAATCATCACAACAGTCTGCTGGTTTGGACACTATCCTTTATTCTCTCTGGAGGCAATATGGTTGCATTGTTATGGATATGAAGTTTGGGGTCAGAAACATCTTGATTTAAATTTTGACTCTGCCATTTTCTAGCCCTTTCATGTTGGGAAAGCTACTTTTTCTACGTCTCAATTTCCTCACAATAAAATGAAAATCAGTTATAAGATCAATTTCATAGGGTTTTCATGAGTTTTGAGTAAAAATGTGTATGTAAAGTTCTTATCACAATACCTGGCAGAGAGTAAGTATTCAATTAATGTTAGCTATTATCACCATAATCGTTGTGTTCAATATATTGCCCAAAATATGTGGGGGAATGTTTGTTTTGTATGCATATTGTATCCTGACTGTGTGCAGAACACATTATGTGGATTGCATATATGTAAAAGAAGTGTACAAGGAAGTGACCATCCTTGTTCAAGTCTCATATCTAGTTAGAACAACTTCCCAGTCCATTACGAGTTCTTTGAGAAGCCTCAGGGAAGTAGCTCTGGGTCTTTCTAATCAACCTCCCATTACTGCGCCAGTAAGTTTCTGTTTCTTATAAATAAACTCTTTGCTATTCAGAAAACCTCACGGGGCCCCCGCATTCACTAAGCATGGGGCTCCTAACTGGGGTCCAGGTCCATAGAGTATAGCAAGAACATATTAGAACAATACCTGTGCTTATTTTTATCTAGCTTTTTTATGTTTGTGTATGTTTTATAATGGCATAATAGTACAATGGTACATGTACATAATTTTAAATAAATAAATAAATGAATGAATAAATAAGCATATGCCTGGTGCATGCATGCAACAATATTGCAGGCAGGGTTGCATTCACTGAAGTCTGGAGGGCGCTGAACTAGAGAATAAACCTTCCTTACACTCACAATTCTTTACATTTAGTCCCCAGTCTACTTTTCCAAGTTGATCTCCTACCATTTTTATTACTCTTTTATCAGAAATCGTTCAAACAAAAGTAGACACAATCATATGAATCCATGTGGACCCATCAGGTACCGATTCATGTCTAGTCTTCTTTTCTGTATCACCTCCTCTCACACTGTATAATTTAGAAGCAAGTCCCAGGCATCATAGTGCTTAGCCCATGAATATTTCAGTAAGAATATCCTGTGAGAACTTTTAAACATAACCACAACAACGGTTTGGCATTTTAAAAGTTGGGAGTTCCTCAGTATTATCAAATAAACATTACGGAAATAAATGGAGAAAGTGAAACTCACCTATGAACCCAACCTCCAAAGAAACCATTGTCCACAATGTAGGGCTTCTTTGTTTCATCTTTCACTGTATTATAAGGTTATTAGTATTTTGTTTATGAGCTTTGCTTTTGGCTCAGGGAGTTGTTCTGACCACAGTTGTCCTTGTACCTGAGTGTCAGTGCCAGCATATTTCACCTAAGTGGATTGCTCAGAAGGGATATGACTGATGTGGAAAGACAGTGCTCAGATCAACAACCACATAGCATTAGCTTTGAGAAAAAAAATCCAAAAATGAATGTAACTGCTCAGATATTAACACAGATCCCACTGACCTTAAGGTCAGCAGAAATGAGTCTAATCACAAATTATTTTCCAAAAAGAAAGCCTGAAATCACTAGCTATAGCAACACTACAATGGCTCAATTCCTTTGGCTATAAAATTTATCTTTCATTTATCTTAGGAAAGACAATCTTCATTTGTTCGTGTTCTGCTTTTATATATTTCTAAATGCCTGTTATCAAACTCTCTGAATGTTACTTCCGAGTGACTCAGGACAGTGCTCTAATTTATCCTGCCTGGATTATCCTTGATTTGGCAGTGGAGGCGGGGCTGTTTTTTCCTTTTGACTGGTTATCACCACTCAAAATTGTGCGGTTTTTGAAATTGAAAACAAATCACCTATGTTCAAGTTATTCCTTATCTCTTCCAAACATTTAGAAACCTTCCTGGGGATCAAAGTACATTAATATTGCAGGGTACAGTGGTATGTGCCTGTAATCCCAGGTACTTGGGAGGTTGAGGCAGAGGGATTGCTTTAGCCTGGGAGTTTGAGATCAGTCTGGGCAACACAGACCTCGTTTCAAAAAAAAAACAAAACAAAACAAAAAACAAAACCAAAAACAAAAAGTAAAAAAAAGACAAAAAAGAGAAGGGAAAAAATACCATGAATATTACATTGTCTCTAACCTGATTTTGTCTTTGCTTTCACAATGGTCAATTTTGATTTGTATAGATTGCATGGTAGGGGGGGGGGGGGCGGGTGGTGGGTGCATGCGCGCACGCCCACATGCCTGTGGGTATGTGAGACTAGCTATCAGTTTGGCTTTATAGATTTCAGTACTAACTCCCCCTCTACCAATGCAAAAGCTATGAAAAACAAATTTGTATGAAACATCCCAAATCTTCTTTTAAAGTCAGATTGCAGGAATAGCTTCTCAGCTTTGACAGATCAAAGACTAACAATCTCACCTTTTGAAATGAATTTTTTTGTTTTGCTTTATTTGGTTTTGAGACTGACTCTCACTCCGTCTCCCAGGCTGGAGTGCAGTGGCGTAAACTCAGCTCACTACAACCTCCACCTCCCGGGTTCTAGCGATTCTCCTGCCTCAGCCTCCTGAGTAGCTGGGCCTACAGGCACGCACCACCACACCCGGGTAATTTTGTATTTTTAGTAGAGACAGGGTTTTGCCATGTTGGCTAGTCTGGTCTTGATCTCCTGACCTCGTAATCCGCCTGTCTTGGCCTCTCAAAGTGCTGGGATTACAGGCGTGAGCCACTGTGGCCAGCCTGAACTGAATTTTTATTCATAACAATTTGAATATCATTAAGTTAAGAACTTTTTATTTATTCCACCTACACCCTGGCCTATGCATCTCACTTTTTAATTTCGAAGTCTATACATAGGAGATCCACAGAAGAGCAATCTGTCTTTATCCAATATTTGTTGCTACACAAAATAATGGAATGGCTTAAATCCTATATCACAGAGAGAAAATCAAATATCCAAAGTAACTTACTGCACCATTCAACTTCAAATTAACCCGCTGCCTTCCGCGAAATTGTCTATATTTATCACTGCATCTCAATTTTCTGTAACACATTAATTTCAGAGCACTGGGTTTTGGGGTTTTTGTTTCGGGTTACTTTTTCATTCTCCGTGTTAATCTGCATTTTCTACTCTAAAGTCTGGACCAAAATTCTATGCCATTTGTGGCATCATTCACTACCACAGGCAGAATTCACTTTCGTAGTGGATGTATGTGGGATTGGTGGAACTGAGCTCTCTTGGTAACCTCCAACCATGTATTATTTCTGCTGTTTTCATTTTGATTAGTTTCCATTGCCTATCTTGCTTTTTCATTAATGATCAATGACTCCTTCCTGTCTCCCACTTAAAGGAAACAGGAAGGAGTGTCCTTTTCACTCTTCATTCAGCAGCTATTATTAACTTCCTAATCTAGGCAGACACTGCCCTAGGTGCTAGAGTACAATGGTGAATATGACTGACATGGTCCCTACCAAAGATGGAGCGGCCATTCTAGAACTGACAAACCTTTGTCATTCCTCAAGAGAGGAGAGAGTAGAGGTTCAGAGTTAGCATTACGGGTAGCCTTCCTCTGCATGGTGGTGCAGGACTGGAAATGTGACCATGCAAGCAGAAACTCTGCAATCAATGAGAAAAATTATACTTCTTCCATGACCTACAACTATTTTTGTCAAAACTTAAATACTCTCTTACTGTCCGTTATTGATGTATAGGGACATGAAATTGTGTGGTAAATTTGATATTCTATTTAGTACACAGTAATTTAAACCATTAGAACCCTTGAGAATTAAACTGGATCTTTTTTTGTAAGAAGATATCAAGAGGCATTTGAACAGTGCTTGCCTTCTTTTATTCATCATATAACATAATGATATAAACATCTTCTATGCTTTTGGCAAATTGTCCAAGCTTCCAATATTTTATCATTTGTGTTTTTATTATTGTGAAATACCCCCCAGAGTTCCTTTAATGTGAAGTGTTCTTTTTTTTCCCCCACTGTCACTTTCTCTGAGACAGCTTTATCCTTTTCCTCAAAACCTCTCCCTGTATTTATGTTGATACATGTGCCTTCACTGCATCTCTCTGGTGACACAACTGCAGTCTCAAATGAGGGCAATGTCATTCCCACTGTCAGCTACTTCTTTGATGACTCCATTGATGTCTTATTTTAATTTCACTTCCAGTGTTAGCATTTTTTTTGTTTCTTTGCTGCATTTTCATCCTTGTTGGCCAATTCTATTAATGCTCCAGTTTTATTATATGTTACATGGCCCCATGATATGGGGGAAAACAAAAGGGGGCAGCACAACTACTTGCTTTGCTGTGTGTGCATGAGCTGAAGAACAGACCAATCAGTGGCAGACTTGGAAAGAAGTAATGCAATTGGTTGCTGACCATCAGGCACACCTTTTATTTATGTAGTGATTTTTGGATTGAAGAGCTAATGGCAAAATTTGTGCTTTATGCAATTCAGTTAATGTATCACGGTAACTGAAATTTAAACCAAGTTGCTGGGGACTGGTGATTAAGAAAATCATGGTAACTGAAATTCATGCATATCAGGACCATGAATAATGAGGACTAAATGTGTGGTGCTCAGCACTGTTCAATAGAACTCTCTGCAATAATGGAAAGTGTCTAAATCTGTGATACTCAATATGACGGCAATTAGTCATATGTGGCTGCTGAGTATTTCCTATGTGGCCAGTATGACTAAGGAATCACATTTTAATGAATTAACTGAATTTAAACTCTCACATGTGGCTATTGTCTACCATATTGTACAGTGCAGTTCTAGTGGGCAAGCAGATAAAAAAGTGAAAAATAAACAGAATAATGACAGATTGCAGTAAGTTCTGGGAGGGAAAATTATAGACTTCTGAGGAACAGATCACATAAGTTAAGGATTTGCCTGGATTTTGAAGAAAGGAACTAACTGATTGGTTAGTACACATGACACTCATTTCATATAGACCCTACTGAAGAAATTTAAATGATAGATGTAATAAAGACAGTTGCATATAAAGACTTTCCTTCATTAGACCCTAAGCTTGACTTATCCAAATCCATTTTCTTTTCTTTTTTTTTTTTTTTGAGACGGAGTTTCGCTCTCGTTACCCAGGCTGGAGTGCAATGGCGCGGTCTCGGCTCACCGCAACCTCCGCCTCCTGGGTTCAGGCAATTCTCCTGCCTCAGCCTCCTGAGTAGCTGGGATTACAGGCACGTGCCACCATGCCCAGCTGATTTTTTGTATTTTTAGTAGAGACGGGGTTTCACCATGTTGACCAGGATGGTCTCGATCTCTTGACCTTGTGATCCACCCGCCTCGGCCTCCCAAAGTGCTGGGATTACAGGCGTGAGCCACCGTGCCCAGCCCAAATCCATTTTCTTGGCCCTATGTCCTAGGTGGGAAGACAACTAAATGCCTCCTTAAAAATGAAAACACACACACATACACACATACATAGACTCAAATACACTCCCTTGTTCTTAGCCTTTGGATGTCTTACATGATGATATGTGATTTGCATGGATAATTATTTCTTCAACAATATTTGAAGATCTGCTGTAAAATGTTGGCTACACATCAGTTTGTGAATTATCAACAAAGGCATTGGTGAGCGCAAAGTATGGTGGCAAATACTGACCCAACAGGCAGCACAACGGTTATTCCCTACAACATGTCCTTCCCAATAGTCTCCGCTCACACCAGCCCTCAGCTCAGACCCTAAGCTTTCCTCTGCTTTTTCTCCCATCTTTCTACCTATTCTTGATCCCAACTTCCTTCTCGGTTGGGTTTCAAGGCTTCTCCCAAGTCCACTCAGATGTGGCCCAACATGTTCTGCAGCCTAAAATACAAATACTGTATAGGGTAGAAAGGAATAAAGGAAGAGGTGAGGATCACACTTTTATGAAAGCCAATCTAAATTTAGTCTTCTTTCTCCCTCTATGTTCCCTGACACTGCCCCCACCGACCTCTCTGTATTAGTTTCCTATTGCTGCATGACAAATTAACAAAAATGTAGTGACTTACAACAACAAGCATTCATTATCCCATAGTTTCTGTGGGTCAGAAGTCTGGGCACAGCCTAACTGGCTCCAAATCTCACAAGGTTGCAGTCAAGGTTTCAGCTGGGCTGCATTCTCACCTGAAGGCTTCACTCCAGCATGTCTGCTTCTAAGCGCATTCAGATTGGAGTAACTCATTTTCTTGAGGGTGTATGACTGAGGTCCTGGTGTTTTACCAGTTGGAGACTAGAGGCTACCCTCAGGTCATGGAAGCTGCTGACATTTCCTTTCCAGAGGGGCACTTTTAACATGGCTACTTATTTTATCAAACCTATGAGGGAATCCATGGCCTCAGGCAGGGCCCAGTCCCTCCTTTAAGGATTTTCACCTGATCAAGTCAGGTCCACTTAGAATAATCTTCCTCTTGATTACCTAAAAATTAACCTATTGGGACCTTAAGTGCATTTCCAAAATTGCTTCACCTTTGCCATATGATGCTGGCTAGATGCAGGTCACAGGTCCTGCCCACACGCCAAGGGAGAGGATTGTACAGTGCTTAAACACCAAGGGGCAGGAATCACAGGGGCCACCTCAGGGTCTGTCCTCCATGCCTGCCAAGGCTCTTCACTCAGCTACAGACCCAATAGATTACATATCACATATTCCTGTGGTCAGATGAAATAGTATAATTTGAAATACCAACTTGAAAGGTTTTCAGGACCCACAGCCCTAATGTGAGTCATTAAAGACTATATGGGAAACCTTCAGCCTTCTCTGCCCTGGCCCAGGTCCATTCTCTAGATATATTTCTGTATTAACATGCCAAGTTGCTCCGGGGATGGAAACTCCAATAATTATGATGTACTGACCTGTGCAGGTCAGGATTTTATTAGTGCTAAGTCCATAGGTGAGCTTCTTGTGACAATGTGACTTTTTTCATTGTCCTCATTTTAGTCAAGTTATGACTTCAGGATCAGGTTACATAGAAATAAGTCAACTATCAGATAAATTATTACATATGCTGAACTTTAACCAGCATAACCACACCTTTCTCAAGTATTTATGGGGCAGGAGGATGAGGTCGACTCAGGTCACTTGTTTCTAATTATTCATCTGGAAGCAGCGTCCATGCATTCAAATTCAGCTCCCCAACATGACCCACTTGGAACTCCTCACCACAGTTCTCTGAAAGAATGCAATTCTCTCCATGTGTGCTCCAGCAAAAATAAGTATGGAACAGGACTCATTTCTTTCTAGAATCTATGACCCTTTATTCTCTTTATTTTTCAAAGCTATATAAAGCTATATTGTTGAACAAGTGTTGGCAAAGGCGTGGAGAAAAGGGAACCCTTGTACATTGTTGGTGGGAATGTAAATCAGTACAACCACTACGGAGAACAGTTTAAAGGTTCCTCAAAAAACTAAAAATAGAGCTACCATATAATCCAGCAATCCCATTGCTGGTTCTATACCCAAGAGATCTGCACTCCCATGTTTGCTGCAGCTCTGTTCACAATAGCCAAGACTGGGAAGTAACCCAAGTGGCCATCAACAGATGAATGGATAAAGAAAAGTTGATGCTTACACACAATGGAGTACTATTCAGCCATAAAAAAGAATGAGATTCTGTCATTTGCAACAATATGAACGGAACTGATAATCATTATGTTAAATGAAATAAGTCAGGCACAGAAAGACAAACGTCACATATTCTCACTTATTTGTGGAATCTAAAAATCAAAATGATTCAACTCATGGAGATAGAGAGTAGAAGGATGATTACCAGTGTCTGGGAAGGGGGCCTGGGATGGATGTGGGGGTAGTTAACGGGTACAAAAGAACAGAAAGAATGAACAACACCTGCTATTTGACAGCACAACAGGGTGACTATAGTTAACAAAAATTTTATTGTGCTTTTTAAAATAACTAAAAGAATATAATCGGATTGTAACTCAAAGGATAAATGCTTGAGGGGATGGATACCCCATTCTCCATGATGTGTTTATTATGCATTGCATGCCTGTATCCAACCGTCCCATGTACCCCATGAATATATACACCTACTATGTATCTATCCATAGAAATTAAAAAATAAAAAGATTTTAAAAAGCTATATTGTTGAATCAGACTTACTGAAATACTCCTTTAGTACTCCCTGGATTTCTGAGAAAGGTGCAACAAGGGACACACACACACACACGTGCACACAATGTAAATAAATGTAGCATATCACATCAGCCAGAAAAACATACAGCGACCGGACTTGGCTTTCCTGCCTCCAGGCTGCTTTTGCCTCCAACTCCCATGAATCCACTCTCCAGTTTGTTGTATGACAATAATGACATTATTAATAATAGCTAATGTTTATTTAGGCACAATGCACAAGGTACTGTACTAAATCAACTTCCTGGACAATTATTGCATCTATTTCTTAGAACAACTTATGCAAAACTACTACTATCTCCCCAATTTTTAAGAAAGGAAACCGAGGTTAGAGACTACAAAGAACTTGCCCAAAATCATAGATGCTGGTCAGAATCAAAATTCAAACACAAGAACTGCAATTCTATTCAATAGTTCGTAGCCAAGTAGCTAGTGTGACTGTTTCTAGTCAGAGAAATGCCAGTATGTATTTTTAAAAAATTAATTTCCACCAAAGAACTTACAACAAAGAGTAACCATCTCCTATCCCCAACTTCCACTCTCAGTCCCAGTTCCAAAAGACAACCTGTTTCATCGGCTTCTGGGTTTAGACTTTCTGCTGGTTTTCTCCTTAGTTCTAGACAATCTAAGTTCTTGACTTAGCAACTTTGGATGATATTATGGACCACCTCTTGAAAGATAAAAAACTGACTTAAGTCAGCCTCTCCTTACCTTCTCCTCCCCTAACCTATGTTCGACAGGGGTATAAGGTTCTGTTCATGGTTACTTACATAGCTTTAAACGTTATAATTACATCTCTGCTTCTTGTTCAATCATCTTTAGACAGTCTCCTTGACTCCCCACCTGCGTGAAATGAAGCTGTACGTGCCCGCAGTCTTGCTTCCTCTCCACCCCTCCCCCACATTTTCACTTCCACCTTCTAACTTAGGCGTTCAGTACCTTTGCATTTACACCACTTACATTGTTATTTAAAGTAACGTTCTCCACGGTGTTTAGGGATTGAACCTTTGTAAAGCACTGCAGCGTGGAGAAAATGCATAGTGAATTGATTTGAGCGTGAAACAAAAAACCCCATGCGTGGAAGGAAAGAAGAAAGAGTTTACCGGGAATTCACTCGGTCTTAAGTCAGTGGTCCGTAAAGTGTAGCCCCTGAACCAACAGCATCAGCATCACCTGGAAACTTATTAGAAATACAAATTCCTGGGCTCCACCGGACTTACCGAATCAGCCACTCTGGGGGTGGAATACAGCAATCTGTGATTTAACAAGTCATCCAGGTGATTCTAATGCAAGCTCAACTTTGAGAACCACTGTGTTAAATAATTAACAACTGTGTGTTAATTATTACATTAACAAATTCAAGATACAGTTTAAGAACAATGACTCTTTCCTGCACTAAATCTTATCTTGTAAAGGAAACTGCTTAAAACATGCATGTGCATTGAAAAACTTTTAAAAATTGAAATCTTCACTGAGAGACCATGATTAATATTTCCAAAAGACATGACTGCAGGTTGCATACATTTTTAAGAGAGCTCTTATCAGACTGGACTTTCAGTATCATGAAACATAAAGAAAGATGTTTCGTAAGGCAAAAGAAAGTAGACTGAGCACAATTTGAATTGCATTTAACCTGCAGAAGTCCTTCATATGCGAGAGCAATGCAATTTTCTGCCCCACATTTGCCTAATAAAACTTCAATGTGATCTCCTCATAGAGACCCTTTAAAGCTGATTTCTCCTTAAAGGGCAAGTTTATCTGACTGTTTCTTCCTTCTCAAGTCAGGTACGTTTTCATTTGTCTAGCCAAAATGAAGCCTTTGAGGCGTTCATTTAGGTTGGATCTACAAATTTTTTAAAGTTTTTGAAATAATTAATTTTTTTTGAAACAGAGTCTCACTCTGTCACCCAGGCTGGAGTGCAGTGGCATGATCTTGGCTCACTGCAACCTCTGCCTCCCAGGTTCAAGCGATTCTCCTGCCTCAGGTTCCCAAGTAGCTGGGACTACAGGTGCGTGCCACAATGCTCAGCTAATTTTTGTATTTTTAGTAGAGATAGGGTTTCACCATGTTGGCCAGGATGGTCCCGATCTCTTAACCTCATGATCTGCCTGCTTCAGCCTCCCAAAGTACTGGGATTACAGGCATGAGCCACAGTGCCTGGCCTGATTATTTTCATACTGAGGTTTTATTTAAAAGTCCTTTCTCAGGCCGAGTGCGGTGGCTTACGTCTGTAATTCCAGCACTTTGGGGAGGCTGAGGCGGGCGGATCACGAGGTCAGGAAATCAAGATCATTCTGGCCAACATGGCGAAACACCATCTCTACTAAAAATAGAAAAATTACCTGAGTGTGGTGGCATGTGCCTGTAATCCCAGCTACTTGGGAGGTTAAGGCAGGAGAATTGCTTGAACCTGAGAGGTGGAGGTTGCAGTGAGCCAAGATCATGCCACTGCACTCCAGCCTGGCAACAGAGCAAGACTCCATCTCAAAAAAAAAAAAGAAAAAAAAGAAAAGAAAAAAGAAAAAACAAAGTCCTTCCTCAATTCTTTATGATAAATGGATTCCCTCATATTCTTTTCTATTTACTTTATAGTTTGACCATTCATCTTCAGGTATTTAATCTATCTGAAATACATTTTTTATATGAAGTTAAGTAAGAATCCACTTTTATTTTTCTCTGTAGTTGTAGACAATTTCTTTACATCACAACTCTGGTCAGATCCTGCAGGACAAGCAGCACACATTGAGGTTTCAATGACAAAGGGTGGCACATATTGGGGATGGTGATTTCTAAGTTCTACACATTTTGCCTCTGGTCCACTCGGAACTCTCTGGAGGGAGTGCCCTTGGTCATGACAGATTCTATTAGGGAAAGGCTGAGGTGCTCTCCACCAGCTTATTATAGAGAGCAGATCACAAGGATGAACTGAGGCAGAACACGGAGGATGTTACATGTTCTGCACAAAACTGTTGGCGAACTCATGTGAGACATCACCAAGAACTCGCAGAGAAGGGGTGGGTACAGTGGCTCATGCCTGTAATCCCAGTGCTCTGGGAGGCTGAGCTGACAGGATTGCTTGAAGCCAGGAGTTCAAGACCAGCCTGGGCAACATACCAAGGCCCTGATAAAAAACATTTAAAAAATAAAAATAAGAACGAAACTCCCAGGGAAAACTAAGGGAAACATTAATGAGGAAAAAAAAAAAAAAAAAAAAAAAAGTCCTACATTGCTAGCTGGGCACAAGGGCAACCAAGCTATAGTTAATTACCATTAAGTTGATTCCTTCAATAACCACAGAGCTGATAGGATCAAGGAAAATAGAACAATATATGTCAATTGCATTCTGTAATGTATGATGGAGTGAAACTACCATTTTATTTTCAGATTCATTAAATAAGAATTACATTTCTGTGACTAAATTGCAGTTTGAAAAGACAATAATTTTATTTTTGAAACCAAGCCTGTATATGTTACTCATTCGTGTTGTTATGAAGGATTGCTCTATATTTTAGAATTATTTTTCTGTTATGCAGTATTTATACTATTAAAGGCAAATGGATATGAAATAAGATGTTATAACATTTAATCATGTAGAAATACCACTAAATCACACCTGAAAGTGTCTTAAATAAAATGCCATAGTGGAAAGAATAACTAAATCCCTGAGAATAATTTTAGTCTGTCTTTGAGAGTACAGAGCAGAAGGTACCGTGGAGTTCAAAAGTGCTTGAGGCAACATAGGAATCAGTAAGGATGAAAGGTATCATAGTGATGGATATAATACTTCTGGAAAGTCTAATTACAGTTTCAAGTGACGATTTTCGAGGAAGACTGTTAAATTCCTTAGGAAGCTTTTTACATCACTCATTGTGTGTAGCACACATTCCCCTCAAAATACATGAGAGTTCAGTCTCACAAAACTTAATTTTCAGATTTAATTTGATATAGGTGTACATTTAAGATGATTTCACAATTCTTTGGGTCATTTTATTTATTAATCTGATCAACCAAATATGAAAACTATTAGAGATCAGCAGTACAGTAACAAAACTAGTTCCCCTACAGCCCTGGGTCAAAATTACTTAATTTTAAAATCTTATACATCTAGAGAAGGCCGGGCGATGTGGTGGCCTCACATCTGTAATCCCAGCATTTTCAGGGGCGAGGCAGATGAGATCAGGAGTTCGAGACCAGCCTGACCAACATGGTAAAACCCTGTCTCTACTAAAGATACAAAAAATTAGTCAGGTGTGGTGGCACGCACCTGTAATCCCAGCTACTTGGGAGGTTGAGGCAAGAGAATCGCTAGAACCCGGGAGGCCAAGGTTGCAGTGAGTTGAGATTGCGCCATTGCACTCCAGTCTGGGTAACAAGAGCGAAACCCTGTCTCAAAAAAAAAAAAAAAAAAAGAGGCCAGGCGCAGTGGCTCACGCCTATAATCCCAGCTCTTTGGGAGGCCGAGGCGGGTGGATCACGAGGTCAAGAGATCGAGACCATCCTGGTCAACATGGTGAAACCCCGTCTCTACTAAAAATACAAAAATTAGCTGGGCATGGTGGCATGCGCCTGTAGTCCAGCTACTTGGGATGCTGAGGCAGGAAAATTGCTTGAACCCAGGAGGTGGAGGTTGCAGTGAGCCAAGATGGCGCCATTGCACTCCAGCCTGGGTAACAAGAGAGAAAGTCCGTCTCAGAGAAAAAAAAAAAAAAAGAATGATGACAAATTGAAAATACAAAAGTAGGTGCAAGCATGTATATTTATTGAGAATGAGAAATAAATCACAACAAAGCTAAGAAATTGGTATATAGTATAAGCATCATAAAAATCTATAAAATAACAGATGGCTTTTATTTATTTATTTATTT
>NW_022436957.1:8545351-8655639 GCF_009761245.1 Sapajus apella
TTTTTTTTTTTTTTTTTTTTTTGAGACGGAGGTTCACTCATGTTACCCAGGCTGGAGTGCAATGGTGCGATCTCGGCTCACTGCAACCTCTGCCTCCTGGGTTCAAGTGATTCTCCTGCCTCAGCCTCCGGAGTAGCTGGGATTACAAGCATACATCATCACATCTGGCTAATTTTTCTATCTTTAGTAGGGATAGGGTTTCGCCACGTTGACCAGGTTGGTCTCGAACTCCTGACCTCAGATGATCTGCCCACCTTGGCCTCCCAAAGTGCTAGGGTTATAAGTGTGAGCCACTGCACCCGGCCAGAAATAGCCATCATCTTAACCAACTCCACTTAAAATATCTTCCTGCTGCGATTTTCTTACAAAAATTGATGACCATCTGAATGCATTACTACAGGCTATGGAAAAGACTCACACAAGTGAGGGCCTCTGAAGCCTAAGCCTCCTTAGCTTCATAGAGAAAAAGGCAATGACATCCATGATCTAGTCCTGGAAACTACACACCATCCCTCCCACCAAATTCTTTTGGTTACAAGAACCAACTCTTACAGAGTGTGAAAGGAATCTATACAGATGCATGCATTTTAGGAGACAAGGATCATCAGGGGCCGTCTTGGAAGCTGCGTACCACACAGAGTGATCCTGAATTAGTTACTTGAGCTCTGTGCATCATGGAATTTTGCATGCTATTTTGTTTGCGATTGTTATCATAGATTGACGTATGGAAAATTAATTTTCCTGAAGCCAATTATCTTAAGGGTGGATTGTCTAATAAACAAGGAGCAAAACACAAAAGACCATACAATAGGTCCTTTTAAAAATAAAGTTCAAAAAAAGCATAAATAAACAATGTTAGGTAGTGATGCGTGTATTCGTGGTAAAACTATAAAGCAAAGCAAAGACATGGTAACCATAAAGGTCAGGTGAGTGGTTACTTCTAAAAGGAAAGGAGGTCAAGTGACTGGGAAGTAGGTGGAAGGGGTTCTGTGGCTATGACATCTTATTTCTTAACCTGATTGGTGATTACACAGGCCTTTGCTTTTTAAAGAGTCATCAAATTGTACATTTATGTTGTAGGCACCTTTATGTATGCGTGTTATATGTCACAATTTAAAATCTGAAAGTCAAAAATGCGTGTATTGGGAAAGGGCTAGCCAATAGGAAAACTGGACTGGGAATGAGGCAATTTCCAGATTGAACGTTCCCACTCTCCAAGGTTCTGATCCTTGAAAGAATCTTCTGCAGCCAACAGATGAAGGAGACTAGCTTGTGAAATATTTCACAAAGGCCACCAAGGGTTCCTTTTGGGCAACCTGAGCATATCAATAAGAAGAGACTGGTAAAATCACACAATGGGAGGTGATTTTATCACAATCTGATATAGCCATGCTGAGGAGTGACTGCTAGAATGAGCCAGTGATGCAGTCTGGAAAAAGAGGGTTGCATTGTTTCACAAAATGATAACCCTATCAGAATATTTCCCTGAAGACCAGCGAGGGAGCATCCAGGTAGGCAGTACAGTCTGGCCATGAAGAACTTGGACTATGAAACCAGATTACCTGGTTTTGAATCCTGTTTCTGAGGCATGCCAACTGTGCGACTTTGGGTGTCACATAACTTCTCTGCAGCACACTTCAGTGAGTCAACTAAAAGTTTCTCTGGTCCCAGAAGCTTCCATACACGCTTCCTTCCACAGCCACACCTGCATACCCACTCTTACACGTACTTTCTCACATGTGACAGTGCATACAGCCAGCCACTTCAGCCATAAGGAAGGGATTCTGCCCAAGAACTCTGCTCAAGGATTCAGCCACAAAAAAATCTGGACACACATGATTGACCTGCTAAGAGAAAGGAGAATAAGGATGGGACATGCCAGTGCTATTTACTATGTTATCCTTGAATCCTCCGGCATATGGCTTATATTTGACATTAAGCCGAGTGAGTTAGACAAATAGGAAGACTGACTTGGCCCCCTGATTCATTTGGTTCTATCAAACCCATCGTGCCTCTGTACTCCTCTCCTCTTATCATCAATCCACGCCTATAGATTATTCCCATTCAGATTCTGGTCATCCCAGAGGCAGTCTTCGCCTCTGGTTTAGGTAGAAAGACACTGTAAAAATTGTCATTTCAGATTAGAAAACGCTTAGCCCAGGGTTCTCAACTGGAACCCATTTTGCCCACCAGGAGAAACTAACCATAATAGGTCCATTGTCTGGTGCAAACAGCAAGTCAATATACTGGGACACCTCATCGCAGCAGAGCAAGAGGTTTAATTGCAGGGCCACTGAAAAAGGAGACAGGAGGAAACCTCAAATCCATCTCGCCAAGGAGTTTGCACAGCTTGGGATTTTAAGGGTTTAGAAGTGGACCAAAGTATGGAGATTGTTGATTGCTCAAAGAGTGCAGGGCAAAGTCAGGCGACAGGGAGATAAAGAAACTGTGTTCTCATGCCAATTCCGTTCCTGTGGAGGTCTTCAAACTGGTTGGCATCAGCTGTTTCACTGACATTGGGGATCCAAAAAACATCTTAAGCAATCCTTAAATGCCTAATGATTCTCATGTCAGAGATTCTATCTATAGGAACAATGGGGACAAAAACCTTTTTTTTTTGACATGGAGTTTTGCTCTCGTTGCCGGGGCTGGAGTGCAATGGCACAATCTTGGCTTACCGCAACATCCATCTCCCAGGTTCAAGTGATTCTCCTGCCTCAGCCTCCCGAGTAGCTGGGATTACAGGCATGTGTCTCACGCCCGGCTAATTTTATATTTTTAGTAGAGATGAGGTTTCTCCATGTTGGTCAGGCTGGTCTCGAACTCCCGACCTTAGGTGATCCGCCCATCTCAGCCTCCCAAAGTGCTGGGATTACAGGCGTGAGCCACGGCACCCGGCCTACAAATCAATTCTTAAACAGTCTTATGATCCTAATGTCAGAAATCTTACCTATAGGAACAATGGGGATGTGAATGGTCAGTATCTAGTGTTACATGACTTTTAGCAATAAGGGGGCCAAAGTGCAGCCTGATAAATGCTTAATTTTAACTAATTTTAACTATATTTCTGCCCAGAATCCAGGATAAAATTCTGGTCAATTCTGTGAGGACAGTTCTTTGGCAATATCTGGAGACATTTTTTATTGTCAGTGGCATCCAGTGGGCCAGTGACAATAAAAAATGTCATCTAGTGGGTAGAGGCTAGGGATGCTGCTAAGAATCTTCCAACACACAGGACACCCCCATCCCCACCTCCTGCAACAAAAAATTAGCCCAAACTGTCAGTAATGCTGAGGTTGAGAAGCCCCTTGGCCAAATTTCTTCATAGGCCTGAACCTCCCCCTTAGCATTTTTTATGCAAACAAATGAGATTAGCAAACTGAGACTCTAATGAACTTAAGTCATGCCAAGATCTGTAGACATCTTTTCTAGAAGATGATGTATACATATCACACATATTTTGTAATTTATTCATACATATTTTACAAGTATCACATATTCTGTGAGATCTCTCTCTAGAAATTACATTTGCATACTATTTTAATACTGCAATTCAGTTTTCGATGGAGACTTCCCTGTGAATGGGCTATAAGTGAGGTAACAGTTACGGCTGGATATCCATCGCTGATCATTTTTGACCTGGGGGAGATAATAAAGCCAGTTGCCGTGCTGTGTCCAGTGACCTTGCCTACAGCTTATGGACAGATCTTTCTTGTCATCCCTCTGATGGAAACCAAAATGTTTCTCCCTAAAATATACTTCTTTGACATATTTCAAGATGGCTATTCAGAAGGGCCGGAAATACAAGAATAGCTGAAAAGCTGTCTTTTGTGGGGGAAATTTGCATCTTGAGAGAAAATAAGCGTTGATACAGCCAGGCTTTCTCTAAAGCCTTCTCCTGTCCAAATTTAGGGAAGATTAACTGGGAGTCTGGCATCTTAAAGGTCTGAAAGAAATACTCACCGTCTAGTCTCTTGGAGGGCTGCTACCTGTGAGGTTTTATCCACATAAAAAGAACACCTTTGCTAACCGGACCTCTTCTCTCCCTCCCATAACTTGTTTTACCAGGATCCAAGCCCCTATTCTTTCTGTAAACTCAAAGTGGTGTAAGAGTGTCAACCATCTTCTTTTTCTTTGTGATCTTAGAGTTTTTAAAGACTCTGTGCAAGTTAATAAGTATACATGCTTTTTTTCTTATTAATCTGCCTTTTCTCAGTCGCTTTTTCAGTGAACCTTTAGAGGGTGAAGGGGAAGTTCTCTCTTGGCCCTCACACCTCAAAACAGGAGAAAATTCAGGCTGAGTCAGCAACACTTAGATGTTTCAGAAGGCTGAAACCAGCGTTGAAAATGGCAGAATGGATAGACAAAGAGGTGGTAGAAAAATGCTTCGGTGAAACAGCTATAAAAGCCAAGAATGAAGTGGACATTTTATGCGCTCAATATTTTCATGTACCTTTAAACACAGAGATATATTCAATTGGCAGTTCCTCAAATGATTAAACATAGAGTTACCATATGACATGAAAATGCACATCAACGTAAAAACTTGTTCAGAAATGTTCATAGGAGCATTATTCACAGTAGCAAAAAAAAAAAAAAAAAGGCCGGGCGCGGTGGCTCAAGCCTGTAATCCCAGCACTTTGGGAGGCAGAGGCGGGTGGATCACGAGGTCAAGAGATCGAGACCATCCTGGCCAACATGGTGAAACCCCGTCTCTACTAAAAATACAAAAAATTAGCTGGGCATGGTGGTGCGTGCCTGTAATCCCAGCTACTCAGGAGGCTGAGGCAGGAGAATTGCCTGAACCCAGGAGGCGGAGGTTGCGGTGAGCCGAGGTTGCACCATTGCACTGCAGCCTGGGTAACATGAGTGAAACTCCGTCTCAAAAAAAAAAAAAAAAAAAGAAAATCACATAAATGTCTATCAGCTGATGAATGGATAAGCAAAATGTAGTCTAGTCATCCAATGGATAATTATTCAACCATAAACCGGGGTGAAATTCTGATGCATGTTATGATATGGATGAACCTAGAAAACATGCTAAGTGAAAGAAGCCAGACACAAAAGGCCACATATTGTGTGATTCCATTTATATGAAATGTTCACAATAGGGGAATCCATGGAGACAGAAAGTATTAGTAGATTAGTGGTTGCCTGGGGCTGGGGTTGATGGGGGAAGTCGTGAGTAAGAACTAAGTAGTTTGGGGTTTCTTTCTGGAGTAATGAAATATTTTTTTTTTTTTTTGAGACGGAGTTTCACTCATGTTACCCAGGCTGGAGTGCAATGGTGCAACCTCGGCTCACCGCAACCTCCGCCTCCTGGGTTCAGGCAATTCTCCTGCCTCAGCCTCCTGAGTAGCTGGGATTACGGGCACGCGCCACCAGGCCCAGCTAATTTTTTGTGATTTTAGTAGAGACGGGGTTTCACCATGTTGACCAGGATGGTCTCGATCTCTTGACCTTGTGATCCACCCGCCTCGGCCTCCCAAAGTGCTGGGATTACAGGCTTGAGCCACCGCGCCCGGCCATGAAATATTTTTAAATGGATTGGGATGGTGGCTGCACAACTCTTACGAATATGCCATTGAACTATACACTTTAATTTGCTGAATTATATGGTTGTGAATTATATCTCAATAAGGCTGTTTTTTTTTTAAACCCACCCACTTACAGGTTTTTGTGAAAACAGAAGTTTTCCAATATACAAAGACAAAAACAATCCCCTCCTCTCTTCCTTCTTCCTTCTGTGAAAGAAAAATACCAATGTACATCTTACATATACTGATTGATATCTCATGTCTCCCTAAAATGTATAAGACCAAACTGTGCTCTGACCACCTTGAGCACATGTTGTCAGGACCTCCTGACCCTGTGTCACAGGTGCGTGTGTCCCCAATGTCGGCAAAATAAACTTTATAAATTAACCAAGACTGTCTCAGATATTCAGAGTCCACACCTCCTGCCAGGCCTAAAACTCCCACCTGCAGAGAAAAGACAGGTGCCCCTTCTGTTGGCAGCAGGGACTCAATTATCCTTTGCAACGGGCCCCAGATTTTGCAGGTGATGCCACTGCATCAAAGTGATCTTTCGGAAATGCAAATTTCCCCTGCTTAAAACTCATCCAGTTTCCCCGAACAGTCCGAACTGTTTCATGCCACTGTACCTTTGATCAAAAGACTCCCTCTGTCTAAAATGCCTTTCTTTCACTTTGTTCAGCTAATGAAGTCCTATTCATTTTTCAAATCTCAGAGGTCACTTCTCCAGGCAGTCCTTTGTGATTGTCTCTCCAACCCCACTCAAGAGCAACACCTACTCCTACCCTGACTGAGTATTTCTGTTACGGTATGAGTTTTTCTTTTCTTTTTAAAATCTGTTCTACTTAGCAGAGTACCTGCATTTTATTCACATTTATCTTGTTGGTGCTTCAAACAGTACCTGGCACACAGCAGATGCCAAAATAATGTCTTAAAAAAATTGTACTGAAATGCCAAGAGCTTTCTATATGTATTCACATAGTGATCAAACAGCCATTGAGGTTGGGGTTACATTTTTTAAAACTTAAAACACTTTGAGGCTAGGTGTGGTGGCTCACGCCTGTAATTCCAGCACTTTGGGAAGCCAAAGTGGGCAGATCAATTGAGGTCAGGAGTTGGAGACCAGCCTAGTCAACATGGCAAAACCCATCTCTACTAAAAATACAAAAAATTAGCTGGGCATGGTGGTGGGCGCCTGTAATTGCAGCTACTCAGGAGACTGAGGCAGGAGAATCACTTGAACCTGGGAGGCGGAGGTTGCAGTGAGCCGAGATCATGCTACTGCACTCCAGCCTGGGTAACAGAGCAAGACTCTTGTCTAAAAAAAAAACCCAAAAAACAAAAAATCCACTTTGACATGTGACCACATTAAAACTCACGAAATTATACAACCTGGACGTTAGAATGAATGCTACCTAGCTCAGTGTCTCTCCAACTTTAGCGTGCATATAAATCATCTGGGAATTTGTTAAAATGCAAGTTCTGATCCAGGAGATCAGGGACAAGCCTGAGATTCTGCACTTCTACCTAGCTCCCAAGTAATGTGGTGTTTTTGGTTTACGTGGAGTGGCAAGAACCTAGTCCCCCCTGCCAATCAAATACATGAATTCTAGTTACAACATCTGGACAACTGGGCAACAAGCAAACAAATATGAAAGTGAGCTTTCTGAACTTCTCTAAGACAGTGATTCTCCATCTTTAGCTCCATTGGAATTGCCTGGAGGGCTTGAGGAAGCACAGTTTGTAGGATCCATGCCAAGTGTTCCTGACTCAGCATTCCTGAGGTGGGATCAGGGAATCTACGTTTCTAGCAAGTTCCGAGCTGAGGCTGATGCTGCTGGCCCAGGGACCGCAGTTTGGGAACCAGTTCTCTGAGAGTCACCCTGAGGCCACAGTAACCACTGCACAATTTATCCATGATTGCCAGAGTCCAAGAATGTGCACAGGTGGTATCAGAGAAACAGATTGGTGCACCTGAGAACCATCTGCCTCATGAGTGAGTTGGTGCCCCATTATATTAAGAGATGCCACTCCACATTGGTGTAGAAAAAAGAGCACTGGATCAGAAGCACAGACCCGGTTTCCAATGCTGGGTCTTGAACCTGTGATTTGCATCCCCTTGGGCAATCACTGAACCTCCCCAAGCCTCAATTTCTCCATCTAGAAAATATCTATACTTGAAGACTTAGCTGAAACCGACCCTGCTCTGCTGAGCCACCAGAGCAGGTCCCCAACCCCTGCCATTCTCACCCCCCACTTCACTGGACCTCATGAGCAACCAATGTAGCTTGGCAATTGGACGCTGTATTCCCTGAGGGCAGAGATGAGTTTTAATTATATTGATTCTCAAACAACCAGTAATATGCCTGGTAAATAGCAGGTATTCATTAAATGTTTACTGTTGAATGAATAAAAGTAACAAACCCAGGACTCCAAATAGCCCTCCAGGACCTGGCTTTATGCTAATTTGCTAATTTTAGCTGCTTTGAAGTATCATTAGAGTACAACTTCCCACCAAGTAGTGCTGGGAATGAAGGATACATAATTCAATGCTTAATATGACTCTCAAGAGAAGAATACATGGTTAGACTGCTGAGCTATAGATGATTTTTTTTAATTTTCAGATTTAATGATACATGGAATTATTTTTGCAAGTAAGAATTTTTACTGCTCCTCTTTATCACAGCTTTATGAAGGAAAGATAGGGCCTTGCTTTCATAAATGAATGGGGTCTTTTATTATTGTAAAAGTTTTCATTAATAAAAGAAACCTTTTTGTACTTAGGTGTTTGTTTTGTAGATTTTAAGAGCTCTTTTGTAGTTAGAATCACTTTACTGGTTAATAGAATAATAAATCCATGCTTCTCTTTTCCCCAGCTCTGCGACATCCCAGCCATGATTTCAGATAATATACTTAATGCTTAAATGCCTCAATTTCTTTATTTGTAAGATAGGAATAAAAAGGTTCCTCCGTTGTAGATTTTGTATGACATACACGAGTTAATAGATGTTTTCAGAAAAGTGTCTGACATATAATAATGCCTAACAAACAAAAATAAATTATTCTTTTTAGCTTGAGTGTAAATGAACACATTTGCAGGAAGGGTAGGTTTGTTTTGTTGTTTTGTTTTGTTTTGTTTTTACCACAACCAGAGGTGACGTTTGTAACCACTCAGAGCTTGAGACAGGCAGGGCCACCTTTGGGTAGTTCTCACAAGCACATACAAAGACGAGCGCCCTCTGCCTAATTCAGCGGGTGGGTCACTCATTTTGTTCATGGCTTCAGAGAGGACAAAGTGCTTCTCTAAGTCTTGTTTCTTTCTGCTAACTCTACCTGTCTTAATAATGATTCGTAAGGCTTACATAGTGTTTTCATTTACAAAGGGGATTCACAATTGTCCTCCTTAAATTCTCCAAACATTTCTGTGGTTATCCCCACATCACGTGTGAAAAAATGACCTCTAAAGCATCAAAGAGGTTGGCAGACCTGCTCAGGGGCCGCTGAAAAAGAAATGGAGACAGAAACATGGCTCTGGTCTTTGACAAGAAGCCCAGGGCTCTCACCCTGACATCACCCCATATCATGTTGCAAATTATAACATATGATTGTGAGAAGAATGGTACTGAAAAACTCAACAATTCACTAATGTCCCTTATTTGAATCGCCAAAAATTCCTCTGCCTTCCTCTCTGCTCACTCCATAGTAGAGGCCGCCAGCCATAGGAACTATCTCCAAAGTAGGGAAGGTGAAACTGAGGGCTAACCTGGTTAAGCCTGCCAAACTGACCCTGACTTGCTTGCTTGTAATCACTTATTTCCCATTGATTTTAAACACTATATAGGCCGGGTGCAATGGCTCATGTCTGTAATCCCAACACTTTGAGAGGATGAGGCAGGAGGATTGCTTGAGTCCAGGAGTTCAAGACCAGCCTGGACTACATAGCAAGACCCCATCTGTAGAAAAAATAAAATTAGCGATGCATATTAGTGCGCCTGTAGTCCCATCTACTAGGGAGGCTGAGGCAGGAGGATCAATTGAGTCTAGGAGGTTGAGGTTCTTTGAAGTTGTTTTTCAGGAACTAGGGGGCAGCTTTTATGCCATTTGAACTGGTTGAGACCACCGACCCTTCAACTGGTCCAGTGCAAAACCTCAAGAGGTGACCTTCTGATGTCAGAGAGCCAAAAACTCCTTCCTCAGATCATGCTAACACTGTCATTTTCTGAACATGCATCCTATGAAGAGCCATGAACCCTGACTATACTTGCAAAGACCATCAAGTATCATTTTCCCCACTTACCAACACCCTTCCCCATGCCTTAGACCACCATGCTTTTTTACCCCATAAATATCCAGAAGCCCTATCTTCAGGGATGCCAATTTGAAACCTATTCTCCCACCTCATCACTTGGCTACCTTGTGAAAAAACACTTTCTCTTTTGCAAAACCCACTGTCACAGAGATTGGCTCACTGCATGGGGACAGAGATTGGCTCACTGCATGGGGTCTGGTTTGGCATCTGGGCAGATGAGAATGAAGGACTAACAGGGGTGATTTCCATTACCTCATAGTCAATCTGAGCCCCAAAATTAAGGGGAAGCAGGTATCCTTGGTAGTCAGCAGGGTAGGGCTTTGCATATCTACCTATCTATGCACTTGTATGCATAGATGGGTTTTGTTGTATGGACACAGCCTGTTTCTGTTTATACAGCTTAAGGTCAGGAGCAGTTGCCACAAAGTACAAAGGCAGACAAAGGAAGAAAAACCAGCTACAAGCACAGATTGCCTGAAGATGCTTGATCCAGCAAGTTAGGTCTGTTGTTGAGATTAGGGGGTTGCCATGTGGATAACTGAGGCAATGAAGAAAAAAAATGGAATTAATAAAACAGCAATGGAGGTCTAGGAAGGAACTGTGACCATCAAGAACGCTGGCCCACAGGTGAAAGAAACAGCTAGGACATGGGAAGTCTCAGACAAGCCTGTTAGGTGAGGAGACACTTGTGGTCCAGTTTTTCCTGATACCCCAGCTCATAGCCAGGCAACCCCCAGAAACAGAATGGCCCAGCTGACTTGCAGCTGACCATAGCTGCATGATGGAAGCCGATGAGAACCAGACTTGCCCAGCCATGTTCAGCCTATATTGAAGACCCGCAGAATCTGAAGTTAAATAAATGATTGTTGTATTAAGGCACTATCATTTTCAGTGTTTGTTATACCACAATAGGTAGCTGATTCAGGTAGTAATTCAAATATACACACAATATTATATTACACCAGGCCATTACTAATTTCCTTAAGTGTGATGTTACCATGATTATGTAAAAACATGTCCCTTTTAGGAGATATAGGGTGATGTGCCATAACGTCAGCAACTTTCAAGAGATTCAGCAAAAAATATAAACAGGTAGCTTGATAAATAGATAAAGCAAATATGACAAAATGCTGTCAATAGTTGAATCTAGTTGATGGGTATATGGATGATCATTGCACTATTTTTTAGCTTTTCTACAAGTTTGAAAATTTTCATAGCCAAAATTGAAAAGTAAAAATGTTATTTTATATATATATATATATATATATATATAAATATAATTGCACTTTAGGTTCTGGGGTACATGTGCAGAACATGCAGGATTGTTGCATAGGTACATACATGGCAACGTGGTTTGCTGCCTCCACCCCCGTCACCTGTATCTGGCATTTCTCCCCATGTTATCCGTCCCTAACTCCCTACTCCCGCATCCCTCCCCTAGTCCCCGCCAACAGACCCCAGTGTATGAAGCTCCCCTCCCTGTGTCCATGTGTTCTCATTGTTCAACACCCGCCTATGAGTGAGAACATGCAGTGTTTGATTTTCTTTCCTTGTGTCAGTTTGCTGAGAATGAAGGTTTCCCGATTCATCCATGTCCCTACAAAGGACAGAAACTCATCATTTTTTTATGGCTGCACAGTATTCCATGGTGTATATGTGCCACATTTTCCTTGTCCAGTCTATCATCGATGGGCATTTGGGTTGGTTCCAGGTCTTTGCTACTGTAAACAGTGCCACAATGAACATACATGTGCATGTGTCTTTATAACAGAACAATTTATAATCCTTTGGGTATATACCCAGTAATGGGATTGCTGGGCCAAATGGAATTTCTATTTCTAGGTCCTTGAGGAATTGCCACACTGTGTTCCACAATGGTTGAACTAATTTACACTCCCACCAACAGTGTAAAAGTGTTCCTATTTCTCCACATCCTCTCCAGTATCAGGTGTCTCCAGATTTTTTAATGATCGTCATTCTAACTGGCGTGAGATGGTATCTCAACGTGGTTTTGTTTTGCATTTCCCTAATGACCAGTAATGAGCATTTTTTCATATTTGTTGGTCTCATATATGTCTTCTTTTGAAAAGCGTCTGTTCATATCCTTTGCCCACATTTGAATGGGTTTGTCTTTTTCTTGTAAATCTCTTTTAGTTCTTTGTAGATTCTGGATATTAGCCCTTTGTCAGATGGGTAGATTGCAAAAATGTTTTCCCATTCTGTTGGTTGCCGGTTCACTCTAATGATTGTTTCTTTTGCTATGCAGAAGCTCTGGAGTTTAATTAGATCCCATTTGTCTATTTTGGCTTTTGTTACCAATGCTTTTGGTGTTTTAGTCATGAATTCCTTGTCTATGTCTATGTCCTGAATGGTTTTGCCTAGGTTTCCTTTTTCTTTCTTTTTATGGTGTTAGGTCTTATGTTTAAGTCTTTAATCCATCTGGAGTTAATTTTAGTGTAAGGTGTCAGGAAGGGGTCCAGTTTCTGCTTTCTGCACATGGCTAGCCAGTTTTCCCAACACCATTTATTAAACAGGGAATCCTTTCCCCATTGCTTCTTTTCATCAGGTTTTTCAAAGATCAGATGGTTGTAGATGTGTGGCTTTGCCTGCAAGGCCTCTGTTCTGTTCCATTGGTCTATATCTCTGTTTTGTTACCAGTGCCATGCTGTTTTGATTACTGTAGACTGGTAGTATAGTTTGAAGTCAGGTAGCATGATGCCCCAGCTTTGTTCTTTTGCTTAGAATTGTCTTGGCTATGTGGGCTCTCTTTTGGTTCCACATGAAGTTTAAGGTGTTTTTTTTCCAGTTCTGTGAAGTGGGTCATAGGTAGCTTGATGGGGATAGCATTGAATCTATAAATTACTTAGGGCAGTATGGCCATTTTCACAATATTGATTCTTCCTAACTATGAGCATGGAATGTTTTTCCATCTGTTGGTGTCCTCTCTTGTTTCCTTGAGCAGTGGTTTGTAGTTCTCCTTGAAGAGGTCCTTCACATCCTTTGTTAGTTGTATTCCTAGATATTTTATTCTCTTTGTAGCAATTGTGAATGGCAGTTCGTTCTTGATTTGGCTGTCTTTAAGTCTGTTTTTGGTCAATAGGAATGCTTGTGATTTCTGCACATTGATTTTGTATCCTGAGACTTTGCTGAAATTGCTTATCAGATTCAGATTTTGGGCTGAGATGATGGGGTCTT
The DNA here is from genome assembly GCF_009761245.1 of Sapajus apella. Lineage (NCBI taxonomy): Eukaryota > Metazoa > Chordata > Mammalia > Primates > Cebidae > Sapajus > Sapajus apella. The sequence goes on from NW_022436957.1 coordinate 8,558,390, forward strand.
CTAAATATATAACATGTCGTCTGCTAATAGAGACAATTTGACTTTCTCCTTTCCTAATTGAATATCCTTTATTTCTTTTTGTTGCCTGATCGCTCTGGCTAGAACTTCCAATACTATATTGAATAGGAGTAAAAATGTTTTTAAAACACCCATATCCCACATTAAGCATACATTTATATTTTTAAATGAATTTTTTTTTGAGACGGAGTCTTGCTCTGTTGCCCAGGCTGGAGTGCAGTGATGCAATCTTGGCTCACTGCAACCTCTACCTCCTGGTTCAAGCAGTTCTCTGCCTCAGACTCTCAAGTAGCTGGGATTACAAGCACCTGCCACCATTCCTCGCTAATTTTTTTTGTATTTTTAGTAGAGATGGGGTTTCATCATGTTGGCCAGGATGATCTTGAACTGCTGGCATAGTGATCCACCTGCCTCGGCCTCCCAAAGTACTGGGATTACAGGCATGAGCTGCCACACCCAGCCTAAAATGAAATTTTGTTTATAATTTGCTTTTGAAACTATTAAGTTATGAGTAATCATTCAATTAGCCTTTGGCTATAATTTCTTGGTTCTTCTCATGGACACTCAGGAATTTCATGAAGAACAAAACCCAATTTATAAATTGTATTCAAATATAAAGAAATTTCTATGACATTTATGAATTTTGGAACACTAAATTTATGTTTACCAAATTTAGCAATGTATAGCGCTAGAATGCTAAATCTGGCAGCCATTTAATTGAACACATTAAGTTTGACTTGGAAGTTTTATTTTGCATTTAGGAGCCAGTAATTTTCTCCCAGTTCTGAAATGTTTTCATAGGCTGTATATGAACAGTGATTAACGAATAAAACAACCCTTCAGTGGCCTAAAACCAGTTCTGCCCTTTATTCAACTCAGAGAAGAAGCCAGACAGCTCAGTAGGCAGAGGCATTGGAGAGAGAGAGAGTCGTTCCTTGTCAGAGACCAATGAACTTTGGAATTGTGGTCTTGGGAGCCAGAGAGACCCAGGATGAAATCCCAGTTACACCATCTTCAAGAAGCCACTTAACCACTCCGAGTCCCAACTTCCTTCTATTTAAAATGGAAATTAAAATGACTCCATGAATGGATTTTCATGACAAAAATGCAGGAATCATAGGTAGGGGCCATTCATAATGACTGCAGTCGCTGTTATTTGGCGTCATGGTTTTCATTTCCTTGAAATCAAATGACTGCAGAGAAGAAAGAAAAGGATGACATCCAATGGGATTCTCAGCTCAGCCCCAGGTTGGTCTCAATGCACTTTCTATAGTGCCCTGCAGGGGCTATGCGGCTTTGCCTTCCAGACCGCCACAAGACCAACCGAGTAGAACAGTGGGCCTTCCCCATGGGAGAGCCCCAATAAATAGCTGTCAAATAAATGAATGGGACTTGCCACATTCATTTGAGGAAATATTGTATCTGGGGAATGTTCTAGAGGCAAAAGTGTGGAAGTTGATAGCAGAAGTACTTCATCAACCCTGTCACCACTATGGTTGCCATTAGTCCAGATAGATGACATTCTTTGGGCAAAGTAGAAGAAGGTGCCTCTGCCTCAAGATACTTTACTTCATGTGTTGGAAAATTGAGGAAGTATACTGAATTATTTTTTAGCCAAGATGATTCATTATTGTCTGCTAGGTAATTATCATAATAAATATACAAATTTATCCTTTCTACCTTATAAATCGTAGATAGAAATGTTGCTTACTTTTTTGTGGCAATGCTTGGCTATTCGAGTTTGAAAGATACATATACACACTCTTACACACTGTTGTGTTCAAGTATGACAGTGAAATTTAATCCATGTTCATCTCTTCCCTGAACAGCTGGGAAAGTATAAAAAGCTCAATCTCAGTAAAATGTAAGTGGTTTGTAGCACTGAATCAGAAGAAAGAAAAAAGCAAAATCAATAAAGGAAAATTACACCCTGTACCTGTCATAAAAGTATTTCTTCACAGATCTTTTTTGGATACAGACTAGCATTTGTTCCTGGCTTTATTTTTAACCTCCCTGGAAAAAAAATACATTTTAATTTTCATTCCTGTCAAGCTGGGACCATTTAAAAAAGTCAACAGAAAACAGCCTCGTGTAGAAAACAGCCAGCTGTTTTCCAAAGTGGCTAAAACCATAATCACCTGGAAAATTATTTCTAAAATGAAAACAAACAAAAAAAGAAATTCACAGGCCTAAGCTTTTCACTCCAGCTAGGTTTGGGACTCACTGGTTTAATCCAGTCAATCAAATATGAAAAGACAAGATGGCAGTGTCAACCAGAGACTCTGAATTCCTTTCTCTCCCAATTCCTATTCAATTTCCTCTCTTGAGCTAGCTGGCATGCTGACAGAGCCTGGAGAGCATCCAAAGCCTCAGAGCAGGCAGCGAACTCTAAGCTAGTGATCAGCAAAGTGGAGTGCAGGCATCCAAGGGGTCATACAAGATGATTCACTGGAGTGGAGAAGAAAACTGTAGTTATATTTTTTCCTCTTTTTATAATGCATTTGATGTATTAATGAAGTGGTCCATTTATTTAATTTATAGGTAAATATATGTAATACATTTGATTTAGTAAGAGAATGGTACATGTATACAATTTATGAGTAAATGCATTTATTTCTTTATTTGGGAGTGATGTTCAACCATTTTTTTACAAAGGGACGTGGAGTCTGATATCCTGGAGAAAATAATGGACATAGGACTTTCTTCTCCAGTGAACCAAGAGATTAAAATGGAGCCACCTGGCTGAAGACCAGACTTTAGGTATCTCTGGAGAGAGTGTGTATTAGTCAGAGTTTACCAGAAAAACAGAACCAACAGAATGTGTGTGTATATGTGTGTGTATACATACATACATCATACATACATGCATATATATACATACATACATATGTAGAAAGATATACATATATACACACATACATATATACATATATTTATATATATACATATATATGTGTATATATAAACAGAGAGACAGAGAGAGAGAGGTTTATTATAAGGAATTGGCTCCCATGATTATAGAGGCTGGCAAGTCAAAAATCTGCAGAGTCAATATGCCAGTTTGAGTCTAAAGGCTAGGAGGCTGCTGCAGAACAAGGTGGAACTGATGTCCCAGTTTAAAGACTGACAGGCAGTAGAATTCGCTATTGGGGGTCAGCCTTTTTGTTCTTTTCAGGCCTTCCACTGATTGGCTGAGGCCCACCCACATTATGGAGGGTAATCTGCTTTACTCAGTCTACCAATTTAAATGTTAATCTCATCAAAAATACCATCACAGAAACACCCAAAATAATGTTTGACCAAATATCTGGGCACTGTGTAGACCAGTCAAGTTGACACATAAAATGATCCTAGGGTGTTGCAGGTATGGCCTGAACCCTACCAGTGGAGTCGCTTTCAAGTGTGCCATTTCTAGTGACAACACATCCATTCTGGCACCAAATCAACACTTCCCTTGCCATTGTTAGTTCTACTCCTTTTCCTGCCCCACAAACGGTTATGGTGTAAGTCCTACCCCTTTCCCTGAAAAGTGACACTAGGGAGAACATATACATAAACAATCGGTTAAGATTTCAAATCACCAAAGATTTCCATTTTACAGCAAGCTTTGCAAACATTTCACACAATTTTTTTTTAACAGGTACCCAGTGCACATAATACATTCAAATAGAGAAGTAATAAAAGGAATTAAATCTAGAGTTCCTGATGCATGAATTGCCCCTGGGAAATGTGTTATCTATCTTTGTGTGTCTTTTCTTTTTTTTCTTTCTGAGATGGAGTCTCGCTCTTGTTGCCCAGGCTGGAGTGTAGTAGTGGCACAATCTCAGCTCACTGCAACCTCCACCTCCTGGGTTCAAGCAATTCTCCTGCCTCAGCCTCCGAAGTAGCTGGGATTACAGGCACCTGCCACCATGCCCGGTGAATTTTTTGTATTTTTAGTAGAGACAGGATTTCGCCATGTTGGCCAGGATGGTCTCAATCTCCTGAGCTCAGGTGATCTGCCTGCCTCGGCTTCCCAAAGTGCTGTGATTACAGGCATGAGCCACCGGGCCTTGCTATATGTCTTACCCTAGGAAGGCCACTGGCTCTTTCTTCTCCCAGAGAACTAGTGAGCCCTACCTGCTCACATGAGCCTTGTTATTCCTCTTCCTGAGATGAAAGAAGCAAAGAAACAATAAGCAAAAAGACCTTAAAAGCTGCAACTAGGAAGAGCTGGCAGCAGAAAGGCTTTCTCTCCCAACATCCTACCTGAGGCTCAATCTTACACCGTAGGAATTGAGACTGAGTTTTCCATCCCTAGAGGGACACCACAGCTTACTGGACTGCAGAAGGTGAATTCTCAGCAAGTGAAGGTCAGTAACCTGGGAGAGGAAGACCAAACAGAACAATAATAGATAGAGGAGACATATCACCAATAGCCAGAACAGAAAATGAAAGGGAAGACTTAAAGAAATTCCACTTTAGCATTACAAGAAGAACCAAAAAATCATTCATTTTGTTTGTTTCTGGGAGTAGAAACAAAGAAAACAAATGATTTCTTTTTTTTTTTTTTTTTTTGAGACAGAGTCTCACTCTGTCTCCCAGGCTGGAGTGCAATGGCACTATCTTGGCTCACTGCCATCTCTGCCTCCCAGGTTCAAGCAATTCTCCTGCCTCAGTCTCCTGAGTAGCTGGGATTACAGGCGCCTACCACCATGCCTGGCTAATTTTTGTATTTTTAGTAGAGACAGGGTTTCACCATCTTGCCCAGGCTGGTCTTGAACTCCTGATCTTGTGATACACCCGGCTTGGCCTCCCAAAATGCTGGGATTACAGGTGGGAGCCACTGGGCCCGGCTGATTTCTACGTTTAAGAGGGGCTCTGTGGGTTTTGTTTACTGCTCTATATCCCTGTTTATAACACATAGGAAGTAAACAAATATTGAATGACTAAGTTCATAAAATTTAGTAGATAAAATAGAAGAGGCAAAAGGAACCAATGAGAACAGAATTAGTGGCCTCAAAGTAAAAGGACTAAAGATGCCAAACAATTAAGGAAGTGCATATGGAAACAATGAGATACCACTTCACACCCACTAGGATGGCTGTCACCAAAAAAAAAAAAAAAAAAAAAGACAACAACAAAAATCCCAAAAAAGAACAAGTGTTGGTGAGGATGTGGAGAAATTGTAATCCTTGTGATTTGTTGATGGGAATATAAAATGCTGCAACCACTGTGGAAAACAGTATGGCAGTTCCTCAAAGAATTAAATATAGACTACATATGATTCAGCAATTCCACTGCTAGGTATATACCCAAAAAAATTGAAGGCAGGGAGTTGAACAGATACATGTATACCAATGTTCACAGTACCATTTTTTATAATAATAATAATTTAAAGGTAGAAACAATCGATCAACAGATAAATCAAATGTGAAATATATAAACAATGTATATCATTCAGCCTTTGAAAGGAATGAAATTCTGACATGTGCTATTATGTGGATGAATATTGAAGACATTATTCAAAGTGAAATAAGCCAGACACAAAAGGACAAAAAATGTATGAGTCTACTTACATGAGGTACCTAGAGCTATCAAATTCATAGAGACAGAAAGTAGAATGGTAGTTTCCAGAGGCTGAGGGAAGGGGCACAGAGTTTCCGTTCGGGAAGATGAAAGAGTTCTGGAGAAAAGATGCCAAAACAGAATTTATAAGGAACAAGATAAGATACACAAATACAAGAGATTATGAAGGCCTAACATGTCAGTAACAAGAGTTCGAGAGAAAGGAGGAAAAGCACTAAAAGAAGGTGAACAATTGGCTGGGCACGGTGGCTCATACCTGTAATCCCAGCCCTTTGGGAGCCCAAAGAGGGCAGATCACCTGAGGTTGGGAGTTCGAGACCAGACTGAGAAACCCTGTCTCTACTAAAAATACAAAATTAGCTGGGAGTGGTGGCACATGCCTGTCATCCCAGCTATTTGCGAGGCTGAGGCAGGAGAATCACTTCAACCCGGGAGGCAGAGGTTGTGGTGAGCTGAGATCACGTCATGCACTCCAGAACGAGCAAGAAAAGAGAAACTCTGTCTCAAAGAAAAAAAAGAAGAAGAAGGTGAACATTTAAAGCTGATTTTCCTGGTCTGAAGAAACGCAAGTCCACAGATTCAAAGGGCTAACTGGGGTCCAGATGGGACTAATAAAAATCAAAGGCACTTGCCTAGCAGCACCTTGATAATTAATATTCCTAAACTCCAGAAGTACAGAGAACATCTTATAAGCATTATGCAGACCAAAATAATATATAAATTACAAAGGCAGAAGAATCAGACAAGCATCAGACATCTCATAAACCACACTAAAGGGTAGAACGAAGTGAGATAACATCCATAAACCACTAAGAGAAAAGAATTACAGACGAAGAACCCAGTATTCAGCCGAGACAGCACTGACCTAGCCGGGCAAAATATAATCCTCACGGTAAGCCTATTGAGCACTTTCTATGTTTCAGATACTCTGCCAGTCAGTACAAGTAATATTCATTTTAGCCTCACAACAATCCCATGAGGTGAATACTTTTATTATGATCCCAATATTACAGATGAGGAAAGTGAGACACAGAGAAATTAAGTTGCTTAACAAATTAAGTAATTACATGGCTCAGAAGTGGCAGAGCCAAAATTCAAATTCTGATGTTCACATTCTCACACCATCCTACCATTCCTAAAATTAGTTGCCTTGGTGAGGGGTGAAGATATGTCAGGAATGGATGGTTTACAGAGGCAGGGGAGGAGAGTTGGGGTCAGAACCATGGAAGAAAATACATGGTGTAATGTATGTAGTACATATCAAACATAAAATGCTATATTTCATTGAAAATATGTAAACATTGGCCAGGTGCAGTGGCTCATACCTGTGATCCCAGCACTTTGGGAGGCCAAGGCTGGCAGATCATTTGAGGTTGGGAGTTCAAGACCAGCCTGACCAAAATGGAGAAACCTTGTCCCTACTAAATATACAAAATTAGCTGGGCATGGTGGCGCATGCCTGTAATCCCAGCTACTCAGGAGGCTGAGGCAGGAGAAACGCTTGAACCCAGGAGGTGGAGGTTGCAGTGAGCCAAGATCGTGCCATTGCACCCCAGCCTGGGCAACAAGAATGAAACTCCGTCTCAAAAATTTAAAAAGTGTAAAAATTGAAGAACTCAGAAGTGATAGGACATACAAAAACATGGATTTACTCTCGGTAAATTAGCAAACAATTTTATTCTCAGGTTTTATTCTCGGATTTACGATATTTCAAGATGTTGTCTGTTATCAAGGGTTCACAAAGATTAGTTCCAACTTTGGAGATAGACTGACTTCCAGTTCTCATTCTAGTTGTTCAGTAGCTGTGTAATCTTGGGGAGTTCCGGGGAGTTAATTTCACCATAGAGTTTGTTACATTTTGTGGGAAAAGAGCCGGGCTTTCCTGCTCCTGGCCCCATTAGTCAGTAGCTGCAGCTGCCCAAGGAAAGTGGATGCTTTGATGTATCTTGTCTGGCTGCTGTGGCTCCAGTAGCCTTTCAGCAGACCACAAGGTGAGGTCACAACTGTAAACAGTTAGAAACAAGGTACACCAAAGCTACAAATATAGCCCTTAGAATCCATAAAGCACATTTGAAAAAGTTTGGGCAAGACACTGTGGTGTCCATATGGGGTTCATTCTTCTTCCACAACAAAAACCAGAGGGAAGCAGTTAGAAGAATTGAATCAGAGGGATGATACTGCTGTCAAGAAACAAAGGATGGATGCAGCTCCTCCATCCTTAGCATGTTGGCTTTTTGCCTAGGGGTTTAGATGCTGCTCAACCTCCAGGCAGAACATCCATGTTTCAAGAAGAAACAAATGGAAAAGGGCGACAGCCAAGAGGTCTTACCTGCCAAGACTTTCAAATTCTTAAAAACTCCTTATAGGGAAGGGAAACTCCCAAGCAAATTTCCCCTTTTATCCTATTAGCCAGAACTGGAAGAAATGCCCACCCCAAACCAATGAACGGCCAAAGGGTTGGTTGACTATGGATGATTTCAACTCATCACAATTCAGTTCCTGTTGCCAGGGCAAGAGCCCACCCTCCTTGGCATCAAGCGTTGCCACTGGAACAAGTCAGTGTTCTGTCAGCAGTGGTGATGGCTGTTGGGCTGGCTTTCACCAGTATCTGCCACCATTCTTTGCCCTGACTGAGACCATGTGAATAATGGAAATTATGTGATCCAAGGAAAGAGCAAAGAATGGAAAGAGAAAAGGATGGGAACTTGAGGAACCAAGCTATTGGAGGGATTGGCCCAGAGAGGAGTCTGGAAGAGGAGGCACCAATCAGACAAAAAAGCCCAGAGAATGATATCGCAGAAGCCAAGAGAGAAAAAATGTTCAGTTCCTGTGGCAGTTATCTATTGCTGCATAACAAACCAATCCCAACATTGTGTCTTAGAACAGATTCATGGATTGTTACGCTCTCAAGGTTTGGAAGACTGACTGGCTTAGCTGGCTGGTTCTTGCTCAGGGTTCATGTGACTGTAGTCAGATGATGGCTGAGGCTAGAGTCATCTCAAAGGCTTCCTCATTTCCACATCTTATGCTTGGACTGGGAAGCTTCAAACAACTGGAGCCTGGAGCAGCTGAGCATCCTTAAGCATCACTGTGGTCTATCTCTCTGTGGTCTTTCTACAGGATCTCTTCCCTGTGACTGCTTCAGGGTAGCCACCTCTTATCCTCCCAAAAGTGTATGATCCAAGGAGAGAACCAGGGAGCAGATGTGCTGCTTCTGATGACCTAGCTTCAAAGTCCCCAAGTATCACCTCCTGTCACATTCTCATTAAAAATGAGTGATGAAAGCCCATCTATATTCAATAGCTCTTGATGGGAGCCAAGACAGAGAATTTCCAGACATTTTTTGAAACCATTACATCTCGGTAATTTTCATTTTAACCTACTGCTTGGTTGTCACAACAGGACAGGGATATAATTGCTAGAAAGGTGCTAACAGTTCCAGGTTAAGGATTAATGTAGGTATCAGATATAAAGGATCCATGTGTGATCTACTCACAGAAGGCACCCAGTCACACGCCCAACTAGAGAGACAAGCTTCACTAAGCTTTATAGCCCTCCAGGTTACACAGCTTATCAAAGACAGGAACTCCTCAGATCTTTCCAGAAGCTCATGTTTGTCATGCCCTTAGGGTTTTTTCTACCCTCTAGTGAGTATCCCTATCTCACCAAATATTCTGGGGTCCTGCCCAAGCTGATCTGCTCTCAGGAGCAAGCCACTGATAACAATCCCTGCTCACTGCATCTTCCTCTGTGTGTGCAGCAAATCTGAGTGATCAAAGGTCACATTTCCAGCCTTAGCTTCTGCTAGCTGGCTGTGGCATCCAGGCTGCCCGTGGTCATTCACGTACCTCATTATCTAAAATCCTTAGCTTGCCTATTTCCAAAGGCATTGAGACTACTCATGATCAAGCAAAAGGCGCAGTGGGGTAATTAGAGAATAAAGAGACCCATGTGAAGAGGACAAAGGTAGCAGAGAATTATTGTGCAGCTCTAAATTTCCTGAGAGTGAAACCAAAAAGGCAAATCTTGGGTTTTACATTTTTTTCATTTCTCTTCAGAGACAAACTTTCTCTCAAAGTAAGCTCATGCATTACAACAGGGTACTGAATAAAGGACATTTGGTCACAAAGTCGACACAACACCTTTAACTACAGTTACGCAAGAGTCATCAGCTGTCTGCATGATGGATTCTTCTATTGATCCTTTAAAAAGATGAAAGATATACTATGCCCATTAGGCTGTCTTTTCCACTATTATGTGTCTAAAGTGAGCTTAGGCACTTTCCATGAAAAATTTATTGAGTATCTTCAGTATGTCAGACACTATGCCAAGTGCTAAAATAGCAGTCAATTTATCCCCGAGTCCTCTAAGACAGAACCTCTCAGACTTGAATGTGCAATACAAACCCTTGGAAGGCTTGTTAAAACTCTGGGCCCTGGCCACATGCAGTGGCTCACGCCTGTAATCCCAGCACTTTGGGAGGCCAAGGCGGGTGGATTGCCTGAGCTTAGGAGTTCGTGACCAGCCTGGGCAACATGGTGAAACTCTGTCTCTACTAAAATACAAAAAAATTAGTCAGGCATGGTGGCATGCACCCGTAGCCCCAGCTACTCAGGAGGCTGAGGCAGGAGAATTGCTTGAACCTGGGAGGTGGAGGTTGCAGTGAGCCGAGATTGTGCCACTGCACTACAGCCTGGGCAACGAAGCGAGACTCTGTCTCAAAAACAAAATAAAACAAAACACTCTGGGCCTCATCCCTGGAGTTTCTGGTTCACTAGAGACAGAGTTTGAGAATTTGTATTTCTAACAAGTTCTCAAGTGATGCTGATGCTGCTGGTCCAGGGACCGCACTTTGAGAACCACTGCTCTAAAAGTCACCTGTAGGGGCTGAGGCAGGAGGATTGCTTGAGTCCAGGAGTTCAAGACCAGGCTGGACAACATAGTGAGATCCCATGTCTAAAAAAAAAATTAAAAGAATTAGCCAGGCATGGTGGTGCATGCTTGTAGTCCCAGCTACTTGGGAGGCTGAGGTGAGGAGATCACTTGAGCCTAGGAGTTCAAGGCTGCAGGGAGCACTCTGCATATCAGAGCAAGACCTCAAAAAAAAAAAAAAAAAAAAAAGGTTTATTTCCAGCTAGAGGGAATACCAATTCACTTCATGAAAAGTGTGAGAAATAATGGGACCCATTATAGAAAATGAAGTATTCTTTTCTCAGCCAAGAACTTTGGATCTTTTTGAAGAATGTATAAGGCCTAAGGTTATTGCTGATCAGCATGGAAGAGATGATATTTGGGCTGAGAATTGAGAAACACCTGCTTTCTTCTAATAGCTTAACCCATAAAAGAACCCTACCTAGTGTTGCCTTTAAGAATATTCTAGCTTTATAAAGATCATTATCTTGGGGGACTGGTAAGAAAGAATTAAGGCTGGGTGCGCTGGCTCACGCCTATAATCCCAGCACTTTGGGAGGCTGAGGCGGGCAGATCACCTGAGGTCAGGAGTTCGAGACAAGCCTGGTCAACATGGCAAAAACATGTCTCTACTAAAAACACAAAAAAATTAGCCAGGTGTGGTGGCATGTGCCTATAATCCCAGTTGCTCAGGAGGCTGAGGCAGGAAAATCACTTGAACCCAGGAGGCGGAGGTTGCAGTGAGCCAAGATCAGGACACTGCCCTCCAGCCTAGGCGACAGAGCAAGACTATATCTCAAAAGAAAAAGGAAATAAAGAATTAAATGCAAACTCTGCTTCTCATACAGTAAATGAATTGTTGTTTAAATGAAGGCTAAAACATCGCAATGCTTTCTTGCCACATGTTCCCTGGATAATTATCAGTAATCTCTTTCATCATTTGCTATGTAGACTTCAACCAAAATCAGTCAAATACAGAGATCTGGTGATAATTCAAAAATCTTCTAGTATATTGATTAAAACATTTAAAGAAAATGGAATACTATAGCTAATTTGGCTGATGTTCGTCAGACTCCATGTAAATTATGAAAAATTAGATTTTCAAATGTTCAGTTTCTTTTGGTCTCTGTCAAACCATACAAATACCAGTTAAAATTGCCCATTAAAATTAAGCACTTATTTCTGCTCCATGCAAAACCCCCCTTAAGCAAAGTATTGGGATGCATTTTAAGGCATACATTTAGAAAAGGGAATTAAGACAAGAGAATATACAGTAATAACACAATTTTGGAAGTGGGAAAACAGGAAGACATGTGGTAACTGACTTGGTAGCTGGAGATAGCCAAAACCTAATCCTGTAAGGGAAGAAACCAAGAAGCAATGGGAATTATCCTGTAGGTCCCGCAGAAGGCTCAGGAATAGGTGGCCCCAGTTACCACTAGAAGTGGAGATAAAATGTGTCGCAGCTGAATTGCAACCCCTCCTCCACAAAAATTCATATGTTGAAGACCTAATTCCCGGTATCTCAAAATGTGACCATATTTAGAGACAGAGTCTTTCAAGAGATGACTGACTGAAGATAGGAAGTAAGGGTGGGCCCTAATTCAGAATAGCTGGTTTCCTTACACAGAGAAAATCTGGACGCATGCGAACAGAAGGAAGATGATGTAAAGATACAGGGAGAAAATAGCCAGCTACAAGCCAAGCAGAGAGAAGCCTGGAACAGAGCCTTCCCTCATGGCCTTCAGAAGGATTCAACTCTGCCAGCCCCTTGAACTCAAACTTCTAGCCTCCAAAACTGTGACACAATACATTTCTGTTGTGTATGCCACCAAGTCGGTAGTACTTTATTACAGCCGCCCCAGCAAACTAAAATAAGATGGAATTTAAAATAGGAGACTTTTATTTTTTTGTTTTGTTTTGTTTTGTTTTTAGAGACAGGAGAATTGGTTGAAGCAGTTGAGTCCTCAGGGGGCGAATCTGGTGAGGGTCTTCTTGCTGTATCATAACACGGTGGAAGGGGTCATATGGTGAAACAGAGTGAGTGAGAGAGAGCGCCAAACTCACTTTTATAATAAACCCATTCGTTCTGCAATGAACCCACTCTTGCAATAAGAACATTTTTTTTTTTTTCTGAGAAGGAGTCTCGCTCTGTTGCCCAGACTGGAGTGCAGTGGCACAATCTCGGCTCACTGCAACCTCTGCCTCCCAGGTTCAAGCGATTCTCACGCCTCAGTCTCCTGCGTAGCTGGGATTACAGCCGCTCACCACCACACCCAGCTAATTTTGTATTTTTAATAGAGATGGGGTTTCACCATGCTGCCCAGGCTGGTCTTGAACTCCTGACCTCAGGTGATCCACCATCTCAGCCTCCCACAGTGCTAAGATTACAGAGGTGAGCCACCCTGCCAAGCTGCAATAAGGACATTAATCCATTCATGACCGCAGAGCCCTCATGACCTAATCACCTCTTAAAGGTCCCACTTCTCAACAGTGTTGCATTGGGGATCGATTTTTCAAACATAAACTTTTGGAGACACATTTAAACCATAGCAGGTACTGTAATGGCAACAGGAGGATTAGGTTAAATCTCCATATACATGCACACATACCCTCTGGGCAGGAGATAAGAAAATTCCTAGCAAATTCCACCTGCCTGAGTGAACGGTCATCGCAGTTTTTGTAACAGAATGGGTGGTGTGTTCATTTCTGATTGCTGCTGTAACAAATTACTATAACCTGAGTGGTTCAAAATGACAAAAATGTATTGTCTTACAGTTTAGGAGGTCAGAGGTTCAAAATGGGCCTCACTGAACTAAAATCAAGATGTCGGCCAGATGAGTAGCTCATACCTGTAATCCCAACACTTTGGAGGCCAAGACAGGAAGAACACTTGAGACTAGCCTGGGCAACATACCGAGAGCCCATGAGTACAAACAGAAAAGAAACAATTTAGCCAGGCACGGTAATGCATGCCTGTAGTCCCGGCTGCTCGAGAAGCTTGAGATGAGATGACGACTTGAGCCCAGGAGTTCAAGGCTGTAGTGAGCTATGACAGCACCACTGCACTCCAGCCTGGGTGACAGAGTGATACCCTGTCTCTAAAAAAACAAAACAATTTTTTTAAAATTGTACTTTAAGTTCTGGGGTACACGTGCAGATCTTGCGGGATTGTTGCATAGGTATACACATGCCATGGTGGTTTGCTGCCTCCATCCCCCCATCAGCTACATCAGGCATTTCTCCCAGTGTTATCCCTCCCCAACCTCCTCGTCCCCCGCTGTCCCTTCCCTAGACCCCCATCCACCAACATATCCCAGGTTATGATGTTCCCCTCCCTGTGCCCATGTGCTCTCATTGTTCAACACTCGCCTGTGAGTGAGAACATGCAGTGTTTGGTGTTCTGTTCTTGTGTCAGTTTGCTGAGAATGATGGTTTCCAGATTCATCCATGTCCCTACAAAGGACATGAACTCATCTTTTTTTATAGCTGCATAGTATTCCATGGTGTATATGTGCCACATTTTCCTTGTCCAATCTATCAGCAATGGGCATGTGGGTTGGTTCCAGGTCTTTACTATTGTAAACAGTACCGCAATGAACATATGTGTGCATGTGTCTTTATAACAGAACAATTTATAATCCAGTAATGGGATTGCTGGTTCAAATGGAATTTCTATTTCTAGGTCCTTGAGGAATCGCCACACTTCCACAATGGTTGAACTAATTTACACTCCCACCAGCAGTGTAAAAGTGTTCCTATTTCTCCACATCCTCTCCAGCATCTGTTGTCTCCAGATTTTTTAATGATCCCCATTCTAACTTGTGTGAGATGGTATCTCAATGTGGTTTTGATTTGCATTTCTCTAATGACCAGTGATCATGAGCATTTTTTCATGTTTGTTGGCCTCATATATGTCTTCTTTTGAAAAGTGTCTGTCATGTCCTTCACCCACTTTTGAATGGGTTTGTTCGAAACAAAACAAATTTTTAAAAATTGAATTTAAAAAAAGATAAAATCAAGATGTCAGTTGGGCTGTATTTCTTCTGGAGGCTCAAGGGAAGAATACATTTTCTCACCTTTTCTGGTTTCCAGAAGTGGCCTGCATTCCTTGGACCATCCTAACCTCTGTTCCCATCATCACACCTCTGATTCTGACCCTTCTGCCTATCTCTTTCATTTATAAGGACCCTTGTGATTACATGAGGCCCACCTGGGTAATCCAGGCTATGCTCCCTATCTCGAAGTCCTTAACTTCATCACATGTACAAAGTCCCCTTTTGCCATGTAAGCTAACATATTCACCGGTTCCAGAAATTAGGGTGTGGACACTTTTGGGGCCATTATTCTGCCGACGACAGGGGGCTCCATCACTCTCAGTGAAACCTACAGTTGACAAGCCCCATCCCCTGGCACAGAGCTTCCACTCCTCTTTGGTGCCACATCTTAAAATATTAGGAGACAGCTTCCACATATGAGCCTCAGTTTCCTCATCTTTAACAACTCACTTGGGATTGTTGTTAAGATAAAATGAGTTCATATGCATGATGCATTTAAAAGTATTTCTGGCAGATAGTAACTACTATTGAAATGTTTGCTTTTATGATTTGATATTATCATCATCTGAGAAAAATTTCTAATGTGAAAGGTACAGAACAAAACAATTAGGCAGAAAAAAAGCAACTGGGAAAAAAGGCTACACAGGAAGATGAAACCATTCAAAAACTCTACCATTAATATATTCTCAGAGAGATAAGAGAAGATATTACATCCATGAAATGAGAACTGGATGCTATCAAAATATTGTAAAAGAAAAATCAGGAAATAAGAGCATGTTTTTGGAAATTAAAGATATCAATCTAAAGCATATGAGATTGCCATTATGTAATATTAAAAATCATCAAATATTGGCAGTTTCATACAGTTTCACATTAATGAACACAGAAATGAAAAACTCAATAGAACAAAAAGTTGAAGAAGTCTCTCAGAGAGTGAAGCCAACAACATAAACAAATGAAAAATAGAGGGGGGGAAAAAAAAAGTATCACTCCAGGCGGGCCAATGACTAAGTGGGAGAAGTCCCAGAAAAAGAAGGGAGACAAAAATGCAGGGAAGGAAGCTGTCGCAGAAGTAATTCAAGAAACTATCCCAGAATTGAAGGCATGATTGGAAGGATCCCCTGAGTGACTAATACGATGGATGAAAATAAAACCAGCTGGGCGCGATGGCTCACACCTGTAATCCCAGCACTTTGGGAGGCCAAGGCGGGTGGATCATGAGGTCAAGAGATTGAGACCATCCTGGCCGACAGGGTGAACTGTCTTTACTAAAAATATAAAAATTAGCTGGGCGTGGTGGCAGGCGCCTGTAATCCCAGCTACTCGGGAGGCTGAGGCAGGAAAATCCCGTGAACCTGGCAGGCAGAGGCTGCAGTGAGCCGAAATCGCGGGACTGCACTCCAGCCTGGTGACAGAGTGAGACTGTCTCATAAAAAAAAAAAAAAGAAAGAAAAAAAAAGAACCATACTAAGACACATGCTAGTGTCAAAGAGAAGCTCCGAGAAACTTCCAGAGAGGAAAACTGAGGGAGAAACAAACTCATTATAGGATTTGAAATGCTTTGAATCTCTCAACAGAAACAATGGAAACTATAAGTATATAGAATAAAGCCTTTAACATTGTGAAGGAAAACTGTCTCCAGTCAAAAACTCTACCACCAGCCAAGTTTTAAGTGTGAAAGTATGCCTAAGACATTTTCAGACTTACAGAACCTCAAAACGTATTTCCCAAGTACCATTCCTCAGGAAGCTACTAGATGACAGGCATCCCCCCAACCCCCGCCTCCAAATGAAGGAGTCCAAAAGAAAGAGGAAGATACATGGTGCCAGAGAAACTTTGGAACTGGTGATAAAGGTAGGGCTAGTAACAGAAGTACTGGGCTTAACTAAAAAGCAAACTTAAAATATATACTGTGAGAAAAAAGAGCTCGGATTTGCAAAGAGAACGAGCACTCAAAGGATTTCTCAGCAAGACACATTTACTTCTGCAGAAGGGTGCCGTTTGTGCTCCTGGCCACTGCAAGAGCACACCAAACAAAGGAGGGAAAGGGACTTTGAACCCTAAGGCAGTCCCTGCTTCTGTGTCCTTTCCCCATTGGCTGGGGTTGCACCGCACAATCTAAACTGATCCCAATTGGCTAAGGTCTGAACATTCCAAATAAGATAAACACGCTAAAGGAGAAGTAAAGGAAGGGAGTGGGGCCAGCTGATAGTGGATGTCCAGGAAGCTGATTCTCTGAAGTGGAATTTAACTGTTCCAACACACACACACACACACACACACACACATATACTTTTTACAATAATGTGAAAAAATTCTCTGGAGCGTGTCTTTCAAACTTTAATGTGAGTCATTTGGAGGGCTTGTTAAACCCGAGAAAGCTTTCTGGGCATAAATTGTTTTGTATGCATATTATTGACAGATATGGAGGTTAATTAGAAAAAAAAATCGGTTATATCCGGGAAGGAAAAACTGGAGCCACAGGGGGTGGGGGTGGGGAGGTGCAGTGCGAGCAATTATTGCTAATAACTGCAGTAAGCCCTAGCAGAAAGACATCTGGCCCTGAACAACAGGGGTCAGCAAATTACGGCCAGGGAGCCAGCTGCCTATCTTTGCAAATAAAGTTTTATTGGAATGCAGCCACATCCGTTTATCTAGGTGTCGTCTATGACCGCTTTTCCATGAGAATGGCAGAGCTGAGTAGTTGCCACAGAGTCTATGTGACCTGCAAAGCCTACAATATTTGCTATTTGGCCTTTCACAGAAACGGTTTGCTAATTCCTGTTTTAAACCAACAGTGTTTAACTGATAGAAATAAAAACTAATTCTAATAGAACAAAACAGAAAAAAAATGACTATAGAATGGTAAAATGTTACAGCTGGAAGAAATCACCTCCAACTGCATTGTTTTAGGAGCGAAGACTCAGGTGAACGGCGGTGAAGTATTAATTGAAAGTAATGGCAAAAACCGCAGTTACTTTTTTTTGAGACGGAGTTTTGCTCATTGCTCAGTCTGGAGTGCAATGGTGCAATCTCAGCTCACTGCAACCTCCGCCTCCCGGGTTCAAGTGATTCTCCTGCCTCAGCCCCCTAAGTAGCTGGGATTACAGGCATGTGCTACTACACCCCACTAATTTTGTATTTTTAGTAGAGATGGCGTTTCTCCTTGTTGGTCTCGAACTCCCGACCTCAGGTGATCCTCCTGCCTCAGCCTCCCAAAGTGCTGGGATTACAGTCGTGAGCCATCATGCCCAGCCTACAAACCGCAATTACTTTTACACCAATCTAATAGCTTGTCTGCAGCCTGAAGGTAGTGGGAAATCTAGGAGTATGACCCACATCACAGATTGCCACAGGTTATCTCTTACTAATCTATCGCGGTATTTAAATGGCTTTCCCTCTAGGCAAGTTATAAAACATTACTTATTTTAGTAAAGGAAGGTATTCATGACTTAAAACTGGCATGTGACTAGGGTTCGCAGAGAGTTCTAATTCAGCATTCTACAATGAAATCTGTGAACCATAAAGCCTGCATGCAGCTGAAATTCCTAAGCTTTTAAGAACACTGGAGCACACAAGCAACAATGCCTTGAATGTGATTTTCAATTGCTTTCAATTGTAAAGTGTTACGCTAGCTTGTTGTCAGTTATTTCATCAAACCAAGCATGTATTTGCCTGCTGGGGGCCACTCATCTTCCCAAAGCAGGATTTCAGGTGCCTAAGATAGAGCGTTCCAATATGAACCACGCACATCTTTTGTTACAACCTAAAGCGCTGGGACAAGTAGAATCAAAAACGTAATGGCTCACACACAGAGACGTTTCTGATTCACGTAACACTTTGAAGGGATAGGCGCTGGGGAAGGCGACTAGTGCATAAAGTAGAGGGGATGGAAGAGAAGGACTCTGTTTCACACGGTCATTCAGAGGCTCAGGCTGATGGCGACTCTGCCATCTTCAGAATTTGGCTTCCTAGAATGCTCTAGCCATTATCATTCCAGCCAGCAGGAAGAGGGGAAAGTCATGGAGGAGTATGTGAGGTTTAATGCCACATCTGTTTAAAAACTACTGGCTAGAACTCAGCCACACACTGGCACCTAAGTGTGAAGGCAACTGGGAAATTTACAGGGATTTGAAAAATTAGGAAACATAAAATGAACTTTATATTTGTTGATTTTTAGTTTTTAGAAATGGAGGTCTCACAGTATTGCCCAAGCTAGATTTGAACTCCTGGGCTCAAGTGATCCTTCTGCCCCCGCGTTCCGTGTAGCTGGGATTACAGGCACAAGCCACCGTGCCTGGCTTGATTTTAAAAAGCTATTTTAAAACAATATTTTCTGTACATCTTCAAGTAACAAGCTTAATATCTTTTCTTCAGCTTCCAAACACATTTTCACATGTGTGGCCATGGGCCCAGGGAAAGAGTAGATGAATTTTCACGGTCTTCACCATCTTTATTTCTAAAGACTGAAGTTTATAACCAAAAATGCTTGCAAAGCAACATTCCATTGTTATCACTGAGATGTTTTCTCCACTGGAAAGCGGGAATGAGGCAGACAGGTGTCTTTTGTCCACCTAACTGTATAAAAAACACTTTCAGTCATTACTATTGAAGAGCAGTTTTGATCTATAACTCAGTGAGCTGAAAATTGTGTGGGCATTTTGTGGCATAAACTGATCACAGTCTCCCCAAGGACTCAAGCTTAGGAAGAGGGCTTACCTGACCTGAAGCTAAGAATTTTTAAACAAATAGTTGCAGAAACATACATAGTCACCTGCAAGCACTGACAGGTAATAGTCTGGGATAAATCTAAATACCTTTATCTTACATACCTGTAATAGTTAAAACCTGAAGACAACCTGAATCCCAGCTGATGCGGCTCGTACACCCAAGCCAGTGCACCTGAGCATCTAGGGTCTCACAGGCCTGTGGCTTCCTCCCTGATGTGGTCAGCGTGGGTTATAAATCCTGGCATACCCAGCTTTCCTTCCTGGTTCTTCTATTTGCGCTGTTGCCTGGAAGAAACTACGATGAGGAAAGGTAACAATTCACTTTCCCCATCTTGCATCGGTTGGCCTGGAATTGGCATAATCCACGTGGTCTGCCATTTGGTTTGCTGTCCAGCCCTTCCTGATCACCAGGAGAGACGGAGAGCTCAGAAGGAGTGAATCAGAGAGCGCATGCGCCAATGTAGGGCAGGTGGTCCTGCTAGCCCTGGAGCCACCCAAACAGACGGGAGAAAGGGGACACTCGAGGCTATCAAACATAAACTGCATTTCCCTCAGAAAACTGCCTAAGCCTGCCCCATCTTCACTTAGGAGCCATTTATTTGTTTTTACATTAAGAATTTTATTATGGGCTTTGGTTTATATTCATTATGATTTACAAATTCCTGCCATCTAGTGGCCAAAATAATAACACACCTTCTCTGAACACGCCAATATTTTCCCAGGACCCAAATATCTGATCCTTGAATTTTTTTTTTTTTTTTTTTGAGACGGAGTCTGGCTCTGTCACCCAGGCTGGAGTGCAGTGGTGCGATCTCTGCTCACTGCAACCTCCACCTCTCAGGTTCAAGTCATGGTCCTGCCTCAGCCTCCTGAGTAGCTGGGATTACAGGTGTGTGCCATCACACTCGGCTAATTTTTGTATTTTAGTAGAGACGGGGTTTCACCATGTTGGTCAGGCTGGTCTTGAACTCCTGACCTTGTGATCTGCCCACCTCAGCCTCCCAAAGTGCTGGTATTACAGGTGTGAGCCACCGTGCCTGGCATGAAATGTTTTTTATCAATGCCTAACATAGAGCAGATTTTCAGAAATGTTTAATGCAAAAGTGAAATGTAGTTCAACCAACAGTTTCAAGATATGATATATGACATACAAGGAAACGAAAGAAAACAGACATCCTACGATATTTATGGCTAAGCTGTATTGTCAGTGTGTGATCATCCAGTAGGAATCTCTCCAAAGAGAAATCTCAGAAGGGCTGAGTATGGTGAATTGTTCTATGTACACTCATAATCTACATTGTCATGGTCATCATCATCACCATTACACAGACAAAAGGGGCCAACAACAGTCTTACCTTGAGAGAAGGGGAGAAATGGACTACAGCAGTTTCCCAAATTTGTCTGCATATTTATAATCACCTGGAGATAATTTGGAATCCAAAGTCCAGACCACATTGCATACCAGTTAAATCGCAATCTCTGGGAGTGGCCCAGGCATCAGTATTTTTGAAGCTCCCAGATTCAAATACACAGTCATGTATGGGGATCACTGGACTATGAGTATCTACCATTTACATCCATGCAATAGTATCTTACATGAGCAGTTTACAAGAGCACTTTGGCCTAGATTACCTCATCTAATCCTTGTGCATTAGGATTATAAGTAAGAATATTCCCTGTGCGATAAATCATCTCCTTGGTGGCTCTTGAATTTCCAGAAAGCTTGGGAAGTCATCTGGAAGCTACATTCACACAGAAAGCCTGCCCTCTTCCCTATATTATATGGTTGTTTGAGGTGGCTGGGGTGGGGAGCTGACTGAGAGTATGGGGGCCTAAAGTCCCCTTCCCCAGACAGTGTCCCCACTGATTAATTACCTCTGCTTTCTAAAGGAGGAGACAGAGGCTCTCATTTCCTTAAAGCGGCACAGTGCTGCATAGCAGAGGCAGCATTGCGACCTCTGCTGAAGGATTCGAGTGGAATCTTGGGCATGCAGTGGAAACAGCAGGGGCTTCCACGTGTGCTTTAAACTCACAGAGCTGGGATCCATGCACTGCAATGCCCTTCATTTGAAGCGAATTGAATGTAGACAAATCTGAAGTTTTCTAATATATTTCTATATAAAAGGATTATTTACGTTGTGAAAGACTTTTTTTTGAGGCAGGGTCTCACTCTCACCCAGGTGAAAGTGCAGTGGCGCAATCACGGCTCATTGCAGCCTCTATCCCTGGGCTCAAGAGATCCTCCCGCTTCAATAACTGATTTTTTGTAGAGAACCTGTGTCTACTATTTGTGTAGGTCTCACTCTGTTATCCAGGCTGGTCTCAAACTCCTGGGCTCAAGTGATCCACCCACCTTGGCCTCCCAAAGTGTGGGGATTACAGGCATGAACCACTGCATCCAGCAAGGCATCCTTTCTTTAAGAAAAAAAATCACCACAGAATTTCTAAAGATAACCAACCCATTTTTTATATTTTACATTATTCCATTTAAAAATTCAATTCTATATTCATCTTTTTCAGCAATCATTTTTGGGTCAAAGCTAAGCACACTGAAATACTTATCCAAGCCATTGGTTGTATTTTTATACTTGCCCATCCAGCAGACAGTAAAACAGAAACTTTTTAAAGCCCAAAGAGATCCCCCTCTCTCAGGGCTGCCATGTATGGGTGCACAGGTTGTGCACTGCACAACTTCAGGGGGCACACACCATGCGGACAGTAGTGTGAATTATAGCCCCTCATTTATGCAACAAAGCGGGGCTGCCCTAGTTCTAGGTGTTGCAGAAGAAATAGAGATGCCTGCCTTCACCTGTGTTTCTAACATGAGTGCTGTTGACCCACCAGCTCTGCCTTGAAAGACCCCACAGCCAAACCTAATGGTTATCACTTCAAAGCCAGTGCTGCTTCTCCTGGGATGGCTTCATGCCTCCAGCTCGTTTCTCCAGTCATGTAAAAAACATATCCTTCTTTTCTTTTTCAAAATACTTTCTCTGAGAACATTTTTTTAAAAGATTTGTTGCAGCTCATCCACTCTCAAGAGAACTTTATGTCTTGTACCCTAAACCTGAAAAACGCAGTTAACAGAAAGAACGTAACGTTTGTTTGTGTACTCCATGACCCTTTATGAACCTTCAGTATCATACTTTCCTTTGTTCTTCTGAGCAAATGCTTGGCCACCTGGAATATTGGCCCTCTTTGGGCTTTCAATTTTCCCTTCTAACTTGGCTTTTGTTTTTTTTTGAGATGGATTTTTTCGCTCTTGTTGCCCAGGCTGGAGTGCAATGACACAATCTCGGCTCACCGCAACCTCCACCTCCTGGGTTCAAGCAATTCTGCCTCAGCCTCCGAAGTAGCTGGGATTATAGGTGTGTGCAGCCATGCCAGGCTAATTTTGTATTTTTAGTAGAGACAGGGTTTCATGGTGTTGGTCAGGCTGGTGGAGAACTCCTGACTTCAAGTGATCCACCTACCTCGGCCTCCTAGAGTGTTGAAATTACAGGCGTGAGCCACCGGGGCCGGCCCTAACTTGGCTTTCTAATGTAATTCTTCTAAACCCCCTTGGTTTTTGAATCTTGTGTTAGTATGTCCAGTTTTATTGTTTCTGTGTTTTCTGTCTTGAAGCTGGTCCAAATCTCTTTAGGAAGGAAAACAAAAAACAAACACACAAATTGGAAAATATGTAGTTACAATTCCAAGCCTTTGAGATCTGGTCAGGACATGGGTGCTGGAGAAAACAGAGGCCAGGAGACCCCTGAACCCTACTTCCTGTTCACAGCAACGACAGGGGTGGCTGAAGCCAGAGAGACAGTTTTGCTCTCCTATTTCTTATCACATAGGAATCACAGGACATATAAAGCCATAGCAATTAGCAGGGGCAGTGTGTGCAGTAGTTCAGTTGACAGGCTTGAAAGATCATACATACCTAAGTTCAAAGCCCAGCTCTGCCACTTAGGAGCTATCGATCAGGTCGCTTATCCGCTCTGCCTTTCAGTTTATTCATCTGTAAAATGGGGATAGTAATTCATAACTTTTCAGCTTTTGTAAGGATTAACTGAATTAATGCATGCAAATACTTAGCGCAGTGTTTGCGGAATGAACAATATGAGTACAAAGCATATTAGAGTCAAATACGATAAGTATAGTTTTATAATTTTTTTTTCCCAGAAGAAACCTGGATAATAATATATGACTGGCCAGGAGGAGGGAGAGCATCAGGACAAATAGCTAATGGATAGGGGGCTTAATACCTAAATTATGGGTTGATGGGTGCAGCAAACCACCATGGTACACATTTACCTATGTAACAAACCTGCATGTTCTGCACATGTATCTCGGAACCTAAAATAATATTATATATATATGTGTGTGTGTGTGTGTGTGTGTATGAGACTGGCTAGTTGATCATTCATCTTTCTAAATAACAGGGACAATTCAAATTGTTCTCTTTTATTAAAAGGTTTGGGCTGATGGAAAGAAAATTTTGTAGAAAACATCCTATTTCTTTCTTCAAATGTTTTCCCAATTTTCTTTTGATTTTTCTATTTTTGAAATGTAATTGCCCTCAAACACGAATTTATTAATAGTTGAACATTTGATTTGCATGCAGTCATCTTTCATTCAAAACTGCAAAATTTTTTGTAAGTTTTTTCCAAAATTAAAAATTACCAATATAGGATCTCAGCACACAATAAACTGATCAAGAAGCAATATATTCTTAAATTTCCTTCACTTTTAGAAAGACAAGTTTTCTGGAAGTTGCTGTATTTCAAAAGGGTAAAATGGTAAGTTCTAGTTCTTTCTACTCTAGATGCTTTGCCATGAGACCAATATAGTTTCCATACTTAAATTTTTCCAAAATACAGGAAAAGTGCACAATAGGTTGGACATAGTGCATCACACCTGTAATCCCAGCACTTTGGAAGGCTGAGTTGGGTGAATGGCTTTGAGCTCACAAGTTTGAGGCCAGCCTGGGCAACATGGTGAAATCCCATCTCTACAAAAAAATACTAAAATTCGCCAGGCACGGTGACGTGTGCCTGTGGTCCCAGCTACTCGGAAGGCTAAGGCTGGAGAATCACTTGAACCTGGGACATAGAGGCTGCAGTGAGCTGAGATAGGGCCACCACAAGCCAGCCTCAGTGACAGAGTGGGACCCTGTCTCATAAAGATAAAATAAAATGTTATTTTTTTAAAAAAACGCACAATAAAAGTTAGAATAATACCAAAACAATGATGATACAATAAGTGACTTTCTCCAAGAGAAAATGAAAATATAAACATATTTCTAAAATAAGTACTATTTGGGATGTTAAGCTAAACCAGCAACTCTCAAGTTCCATATGGTTGCAATTTATATGAAAAAGAAAATTGCCCACCAACGGCATCTGAAACATAAATCTAAATTTAGACAATTTCACTGTTACTTGTTTTCTGCATTATTCATTTCAAAATTTGGATTTTCTTTAATTCTGTAAAATACAAGGCAGAAAGCAGATTCTTTGCCACGTGGAAGAGTGCAAGGCCTTTGACCACGTGGGTCTCCATCCCTGACCTCAACACTGCCGGCCATGCTTTGTTGAGCCTAGTTCAGGATCAAGAGCTTCAGAATAGCCTCCAACTTAAGGCAACATTTACACAGACCTACTTGATATGCTCTTTGGTTTTCTTCTCTTCAACAGTAAAAGCACACTCCCTCTCCAGGAGGATAATTAAATTTCTCCAGCTCCGTGCCCTTCCAGAGCTGCATTGCAGGCCCGGGTTAATTGGAGACAGGTAGCTATTTGCCCTGTAATTTAAATGAGTCCTAAGGCTGAGAGGCATGCAAGTGAAATCAGACACCTACAAGAGCCAACGGAACAAATGGAAAGGTGTGCTCCGGGCATGGCCTAACAGCAAACACAGGCACAGTCGTGAGGATAAAGGACAATCAACATTTGGCTTCCATGGACAGAAAATAGAGACCGCTGGAGCAGATGGCAGAGGAGAGGATGTTGCCCCAGGAAAAGGGGGCATTCTCTACCCATGGGCAGACAACTGTGGCTAGATGTGCAGGCAGGATCTATGTTGCCAGATCTTCCGATTTTTCAAGAGAAGTCAAAGATCTGGTGTTTATATGCAATTTTCTGTATTTTAAAAGTTAAGAATCTGGCCAGGCACCATGGCTCACACCTATACTCCTTGCACTTTGGGAGGCCGAGATGGGAGGATCACTTGAAGTCAAGAGTTCGAGACCAGCCTGGCCCACATGGTGAAATCCTGTCTCTACTAAAAATACAAAAAAATTTAGCTGGGCATGGTGGTGTGTGCCTGTAATCCCAGCTACTCAGGAGGCTGAGGCAGGAGAATTGCTTGAACCTGGGAGGCAGAGGTTGCAGTGAGCCGAGATTGTGCCATTGCACTCCAGCCTGGGCGACACAGTGAGAGTCTGTCTAAAATAAATAAATATATAAATGTAAGTTAAGAACCAGTTCAGACTAAAGACGACAACACAACATCACTACTCAGACCAAAGAGAATGCACCTGCAAGACACTGCGTTCCTCATTGTGGCACAGAGTGTGATGTTTCCTTCAGGGCTGCTTTTCTCCCCAAAATATAAATTGAAACCAATGCCATTCTTTCAAACACTCTTCTTTAAAGGAAATATCAAAGAAAGAAACCTCTATACTACATGCAGTGTAGTATCCTGGATTGGATACTGGACCAGAAAAATAAAAAGCCCATAGTGGTAAAGTAGGGAAATCTACATTAAGTCTAGAGTTCCATTAATAGTATTGAACCAATGTTCCTTTCATACTTTCAACAAATGTGCTGTGGTTGCGTAAACTGTTAACATTGGGAGAGACTGACTGAAAGATATATAGGAACGACATCATCTATCGACCTTTCTGTAGACCTAAAATGACTCCAAAAGTTTAGTTAAAATAAACTATATGAAATGATATGTGTGAAAGATGGCCCATTGATTAAATCACAAAACACACATTAAGTTCTCTGTGAACATCACCGTAGTAAGTATAGAAAGTCTATAGTAACTAAGGAAGAACACACAACTAGGTTCAGGCATGGGATTAGGAACAGAACACCCGGGACTAAAAATGCCAGAAAGAATAAGATACCTTAAGGCAATTGCTAAGTCAATGTGAGCAGGTCAGAGAGTCTGGGAGGGGAGGCTTTAGGTGAAAAATCTGAAAGAAAAGGAGAGTAAAATGCTACAGACCTGAATTTCATGTAGAGAGAGTAGACAAGGACATTGTTCATTTATTTTCTCTTTACTTAAATATTGCCGTATACTCAGTCACAATAAGGCTTCTTTACTCATCTATGGTTTACTAATTTCCCAGCCGCTAATTTTCTTTTTTCTTTTTTTTATTTTGGAGACAGAGTCTCGCTCTGTCACCCAAGCTGGAGTGCAATGGCGCCATCTTGGCTCACTGCAACCTCTGCCTCCAGGGTTCAAGCAATTCCCCTGCCTCAGCCTCCTGAGTAGCTGGATGACAGGCGGGCGCATGCTGTCATGCCCAGCTAATTTTTTGTATTTTTAGTAGAGACGGGGTTTCACCGTGTTGTCCAGGCTGATCTCAAACTCCTGAGCTCAGGCAATCCTCCCGCCTCAGCCTCCCAAAGTGCTGGGATTACATGGCATGAGCCACTGTGGCTGGCCCCCAGCTGCTAATTTTCAATTAGTCTCCCCTGTCCTGGGGATCACCGTTAACAAAATACAAGGTATTTACAAGCAAAAGCTAAGCACAAATAAAGGCCTGGATGAAAATGAAAGGGAGAGAACCACAACGACACATATACACGTGTGGCCATTTAGTCTGTACAATGTGCCTATAGCAGGGCTTCTCAGCCTTGGTGCTATTGGCATTTGGGGCTGAATCGTCCTTGGTTGTGGGAGTTTTTCTATCCATCGTAGAATGTCTTAGCCGCACCTTGGCATCTTCCAATTAGATGCCAATAACATTCCCACGCCGTGACAAACAGAAATGTCTCCAGACATTGTCACATGTCCCTTGGAGGGAAAAATCGCCCCTTGACTGGGAACCACTGGCCAAGAGGAAATCGTAAGTGTCTAAATCAGAGACTATATTTCACAGGTATAACCCAGTACTGCCACTCAAATTGTTAGAACTATCTGGTGGAACCATATGAAACTGCTGTTTTCGTAGGTCAAAAATGGTTGAACATCAGTGATTTCAAAAGTTTCAACCTAAAATGCATATACTTCTATATGACTCAGTTAATAGTAAAATAGCAATTGTTATTAGTGGTAAAAATAACCTATAATCTGAATTATAATATGAACTTGTTAGTTTTTGGTAGTTGCTGTGTTATTAAATGTCATGATGACCAAGGATGATGTATGCTCTTCTGATAGCTGTGTGACTCAGAAAATTATAAAAATATTAAATACATTGCCAGCCGTGATGACTCACGCCGGTAATCCCAACACTTTGGGAGGCCGAGGCAAGTGGATCACCTGAGGTCGGGAGTTTGAGACCAGCCTGACCAAAATGGAGAAACCCATCTCAACCAAAAATATAAAATTAGTCATGTGTGGTGGCGCATGCCTGTAATCCCACCTACTCGGGAGGCTGAGGCAGGACAATCACTTGAACCTGGGAGGCGGAGGTTGCAGTGAGCCGAGATCACGCCATTGCACTCCAGCCTGGGCAAAAGATCGAAACTCCGTCTCAGGAAAAAAAAAAAAAAAATTAAATATATTAACATCCCCGCTAGGAAAAGTGGCAGGAAAATGTTTTCTATTAATTTGCTGTTGGTTCGTCAGAAGCTGAAAGTAAATTCAGCACTGAAAATAGTATTGTTGCTATTAACGTATATTCTCTGCTGATTAGATAAGATGTCACCTCTGACAGCTTCAAAGGCGGGCCAAGGGACATGGCACAGGTCATGGGACATGGCCCTCTGACAGCTTCAAAGGTGGGTCATGGGGTATGGGGGTGGTGCCGATGTCGGGAGCTGGTGTTGGGAAGGGGGGACCCTAGCAAGCTGGACCAGGGGACCTTGATGGTCCTATGGTTTGCAGAGCCACAGTTCTGGAGTCCATGCCATATAGAAAGCTCTCATATCCAAAGGCTCAGCCCGCTGAGACCTGGGCACTCATCCTGGTGGCCTCTGGGCAACAACAAATCTAAGAGGTGGCATTAATAGCTAATGACAGTCCATTTAGGGGGACATCATAGATGAGCTGGATGTGGCACCTTGCATCAAATCGTGGCTCAGACAAGGGCATTATTTATCTGGTCATAGCTGTGTCAAACAAAACAGAGTAGCAACAATTTCTAAAAATCAAGAAATGATTTAGAAATTATTAGAATATTCAATAAGCAATATGTTACAACGTAGATTACTTGGTTAGCCATTTTGGATTGGTATAGCTCAGTTTAGAGAATAAGAGGGAAGATGTTTATAATTTTATATGTGCATTGATTTTTATGTTCATTTTATTCCCATTCCAGTTGTAAATATATTTATTTTCACTTGTGGTCTATCATCAGATGTCTAGAATCCCACTGGTTCCCTAGACAGTTTGCCCTATCCAATAGACAAGAGTGAGCAATTATCTTCTGTATTTAAAAAAAAAAAATCAAACTTATGAACTGAAAACAGAGAGTTTGAATTCTTGTCCAGCACTTACTTGCTAGGTAACCTTGGATCATTACTGTCCAGGAGCCTCAGTTTCCTTATCTGTACTATTGGTACACTATCCAACAGGGTTATTGTGAGAATTAAATGTGAATCGATGAGAAGGAACTTGGCACATAGTAGGGACTCATGTTCCCTTCTTGGGGTCCCATCAATGATTGAATGAACAAGCAACCTTTTTCTATATTAAACTGATACAATTTATACTTATTTGTATTTCACACAATATGGGTGTTTATTAAATGTGTATTTGCTTCCTTTAAGGTATCTGGAATTGAGGGTCTAAACAGTAGGGAGAAGCGTGCTTGAACTTAAATTCCTGATGGTGGCTGATGATGGCTGGCTCAGTCCTCTTATCTATGATGGAGTGATCTTGAAGGAATGCCAAGGAAGTTAATCATTTACTAGGTGTGGCTTTTTCCCCAAAGACACTTGAGTTGAGGCTTTTTCAAGCCTGAATAAGGTCACATAATTCTTCTTTTAAAAGATCGAGAAAGTTACATCATGCTTTTGAAAATTTTTATGTAGATAGTTGTTATCCTAAGTTGGCATTCATGGAAAAGAACTTTTTTTTTTTTTTTTTTGGTTAAAAATCTATGGTCACCAATCAAATTCTTATATATGATAAGCTGTCAGAAAGTACGTGCCAAACTCTTTCACCTCCTTTAGAGGTCTGTTTTCGAGGAAAAAAAATGTTTTCAAAAGTTATTCATTTTGTCTCTCTTTTTTTTTATTTTTTATTTTTTTTTATTTTTTGAGATGGAGCTTCACTCTTGTTGCCCAGGCTGGAGTGCAATGCATTATCTTGGCTCACCGCAACCTCTGCCTCTCAGGTTTAAGCAATTCTCCTGCCTCAATCTCCTGAGTAGCTGGGATTACAGGCATGTGTCACTACACCTGGCTAATTTTGTATTTTTAGTAGAGACGGTGTTTGTCCATGTTGGTCAGGCTGGTCTTGAACTTCTGACTTCAGGTGATCTGCCCCCGTCGGTCTCCCAAAGTGCTGGGATTACAGGCAGGAGCCACCGTGCCCAGCCCACTTTCTCTCTCTCTCTTTTTTTTAAATAAACACTAGTTTTTGAAATAAAGTGGTTTTTTTTTTTAATAAACACTAAGAAAATACTGATTTCAACATTCCTCCACAACCTTGGCTAAATTAATTAGGTAGAATAAACAATTTGTATTTTTGTAGCTGACTCCTTGGAACCCTGGGGAGCAAAAGATACTGAACATGGGAGAATGAAGAGAAATAGTGTCACTGTCACAGCCCTAAAGACCTGATGACAGTGGGAACAGAGAATGGTGGCAAAGATCTAAGTCAAGAATAAGAAAACTAAGAACACACACAGGCAAACACTATTCTGTGGTTTACTACCGGTTTCTCCGATGAAAAGTTACTCAATATTCTCAGAGAAGAGAAGAAAAAGAATGAAATAATTCAGAATGCAGAGAACCAAGGAACCAATAGAATTGAAAAAATTAGCTCTGTGTGTGTGTGTGTGTGTGTGTGTGTGTGTGTCCCTTATTATACAATGAACAGAAAGGCATGCTTTGTTAGAGTTATTCCTCATCCCTCTAAAAAATGTCTGAGGGTCACTGAATACTAATTCCTATTTCATAACTAGGTTTTTTATGAATGGCTTTGTCTGCACAACATAAAGAGAAGTAAGCGTTTAGGAAGATGCCAGATATTAATGGACTCTTGCTTGCTGTCTGCGTGGATCATGTCAATTGCAAAATCATCACAAATTTAAGGAAAAGCAGTTGGAGAATATTTCTAATTTCGAAGTTCTTGTTTGCATGCCTTCTTTATTTGAAAAAAATTTTTATGAGAATCTGCCAAGCAGTATGCTAGATGAGGGGTTGACCAACTACTTAAGGCCTACCGGCTAAATCCCAGCTGCTTTGTTTCTATGTAGTCTTCGAGCTAATAATGGTTTTTACATTTTTAAATGGCTAGGAAAAAAACAAAATAATATTTCGTGGCACATTAAGATTAAATGAAATTAAAATTTTCTGTCTATAAATAAGGTTTTATTGGAACATACCACACCAAATCATTTACTTGTGCTACAAATGAAGACTTGTGTAGTTGTAAAAAAGACCCTATAGCTGACCCACAAAGCCGCATGTATTTGTTGTCTGGCTAGCCCTGTGCTAGACTCTGAGGATAAAGCTGTGTCCAAGACTGATCCAATCGCTGACCTAGCGTTATTTACATTCTAGTCACCAATGGCAAAGATTCTCAACATGCAATTAAAGACAGCAAATTGATCATTACAGATGAAGATAAATGCTATGAAAGTAATCAACAGACACAGTAATGAGATCAAGAAAACTGAGCTGGGGGTTGGGAGAGGACAGAGAATTGTCATCTGGAGGGAGGTTAAAGAAGTGACCTTTATCAACTGAGACTAAAAGATGAAATAAACCAAGCCTATGACAGAGGAGTCATCTTGAGCTTTCTGAGAGAGTAAGGTGCATGTGTAAAGTTCCCATGGCTAGAAAGGCTCTGTGTGTCTTAGAAAAGAGAGGAAAGAAGCTGAAGGTCAGTGAGGGGAGGTCATATGAACTTAGAGGGTTAAGCAGGGCCCATTTCCAAGTATTATGGGAAGCCACTGACAGGTTTTAAGGAGAAGAGTAACTCGTTAGCTTTGATTTAAAAAAAAAAATCACACTGGGCACGGCGGCTCATGCCTGTAATCTCAGCACTTTGGGAGGCCGAGGTGGATGGATTACACCAAGTCAGGAGTTCAAGACAAGCCTGGCCAACATGGTGAAACCCCGTCTCTACTAAAAATACAAAAATTACCTTGACAGGGTGGTGAATGCCTGTAATCCCAGCTACTCAGGAGGCTGAGGCAGGAGAATCACTTGAACCTGGGAGGCAGAGGTTGCAGTGAGTGGAAGTCGTGCCACTGCACTCCAGCCTGGGTGGCAGAGTGAGACTCTATCTCAAAAAAAAAAAAAAAAAGTAAATAAAATAAAATAAAACATTATAAAAAATTGTTCTGATTGTGGTGTAGAAGTGGATTGGAGGGAGGCAAAGATCTTAAGAAGAGGGTCCTCCTTGAGGGTTCAAGGAGGCTAATACACTGGCTGGCTGCTGGCCGTGGTGATGGAGAGAAGTGGCGGCTTTGGCAAACAGGATCAACGGTCTCGGGATGAGAGGGCAATGGGAAAGACAGAATTGACGGTGATTCACACATTTTGTCTTTGATTACTGGGTGGTTGGAGGTGCCACCTACTCAGAAGAACAGGCTGTTGGGACCAAGAGCATGAAGACTTCTCATTGGAGAAGACCAGTGTTTTCTCTAAAGGTCCAAATAGTCAATATTTAGGCTCTGAAGGCCATGGCGTCTTTGCCACAACCCCTCAACTCTGTCCTACTGGCACAAGAGCAGCCACAGATAATACGTAAATGAATGGGTGTGTAAATATGTGAAATTTTATTTACAAGAGTAGGTTATAGACAGGATTTGGCCCATGGGTCACAACTTGCCAACCCTGTTGTAGAGTTGGATGTTCAAGTCAGACCTCAAGTGAGGGGTCTGGGCTGAAGATACAAACATGAAAGTCATCAGGATTTAGTCTTGGGCCGGGATGACATTAAGGAGAATTTGTAGAAAGAATAAAGACAAGAAAGCCCACGGTCATGCTTGGAGGCATCACAACGTTTCTTGTCCAGGTGAGATAATCCTTATCAAAATTGTGTTACTGGGATTATTTAGAGGCAGAAAACATTATCATAAGGAAGAAGGACTCTTTATACACTACAGTGATCTCTAATTGAAAGCGTTCTTCAGCTGCTCACACATACATGGGAGAGTGAAGTGGGAAGCGGGAGAGAGTAGTGGTAAAGAGCTGCTAGCTAGGCTCCGCTAGGTAGCTATGTGACCTTGGGCAAGTTGTCTAACCTCTCTGTTTCTCAGTTTCTCTACTTGTGGAATGGGGATGAGACTAACAAGACCAAAGTCACAGGATTGTTGCGAAGGCCTGCCATAGTAAGTGCTATATACCTGTGCAGTATTATTTCTTCTCTTAATTGCTACCTTATTCCAGAAAGGATTTGAGACAACTAGCTGTTATTGGCCCTTGCTTTATTTAGACACTTACACTAAAGCTAAGCTCAGCCTAATTTCAATGACTTCATGTCAGTCCTCTCATCAGAATATTACCCCCCTCCTCCCCCACAATGCAAATTCTTTACCTGCTTTAAGCATCTTCCATCTCCACTATTACAAAATTCCTTTCTCTTCCATCCGCATCCTGGCTGTGGATTCTTGTGCTCCTTATCTGGCCTCGACCCCTCCGCTGCTTGAATTATGTATGTCGTATCCAGCTACGTTAAGCTGACTGAGGGCACCAGATCTTTGATCTTATTTCCAGAAGTGACTGATACAACCCGCATAAAAAGGACATTCTCCTTGGCAGCATCAGATTACAAGGAATTACCAAGAGAAATCGGTGTAATTCCACCTTCAGCTGCCCTCTCAAGAAAGCTTGTTTTTCAGTGAGCAATTTTCACAGAAGGAAGTTAGTTTAATATTCGTCTTTACTGAATTCAAGTGAGTTTTGTTTTTGTTCAGGTTTTCATTTTATTGAGTATCATTATGGACTCACTGATTATTACATATTTGGTATGTTTCAGGCAACTAAAGTTGCATTCATTTTTGATGTTCACACTGCCCTACTACTAATCAATAGTAGCCACACTTTAATTAGTTAATTAATTTTGCTTTTGAGAGACAGGGATCTCACTACATTGCCCAGGCTGCCCTCAGACTCCTGGGCTCAAACGATTCCCCTGTGTTAGCCTCCGATTAGCCAGGATTATAGACGTGCCATTTTACTCATGTTAAACTGGTGCCTTTATCTTTCTGACATATTCCCTGTCATCTCTGCTATATCTGAGACAAGATGTTCTGGTTCACTTCGTCTGTTCCTGACCCAGACCTTGAATTGGTCAAATAGCAAGAATACTTGGTTCCTTTCCATGGAAAGCAGTATTCAAAGACCAAACTTCTGATTCTGGAAATTGGTAATGAAAGGGAAGAAAATTTAATGTTTTTCTTGCTTTTCTACTGCAAACCTTATTTTAGGGTAATCACGTAGCCCAGAAGACAAAGGGAAGCTCTTCCACACTGGAGAATTCCGGCGAATATTGTACATAGCAAAGATGAATAGAATTAGAAAGTTTGCATTTTGCAAGGCTAAAATGTAGGCTTATAAAGGAGGAATAAGGCTGTCAGCACCTTAAACCAGTCATCTAGCTCGATATTATAATATCAAGATAAACTGCCATGTTAATATGTCAGATGTGATCATGGTATTGGAATCATAAAGAAAAATGTCCTTATCTCTCTTTTTAAGAGCTTTATTGAGAAACAATTTATATACCATACAACTCAACCATTTAATATGTAAAATTCAATGGCTTTTTGTATGTTCACAGAGTTGTGCATTCATCATAACAATTTTAAAACATTTTCATTTCCACCCCAAAGAAATCCCACACCCTTCTGCTTTTAGCTCCGCCGCTGTCCCTCCATCTTCCCATTCCCCTAACTAACCCTAGGCAACTCCTAATTTACTTTCTGTATGGAGATTTTCATATTCTGAATATTTCACATAAATGGAATCATGTACTATGTGGTCTTTTGTGTCTGTATTCTTCACTTAGCATAATGTTTTCAAGGTTTCCATAGCACATATCAGAATTTCATTCTTTTATTATTATTTTGAGATGGAGGCTTGCTCTGCTGCCCAGGCTGGAGTGCAGTGGCGCAATCTCGGCTCATTGCAACCTCTGCCTCCCAGGTTCAAGCGATTGTCCTGCCTCAGCCTCCTGAGTAGCTGGGATTACAGGTGCATGCCTCCAGGCCCAGCTAATTTTTGTATTTTTAGTAGAGACAGGGTTTCACCATGTTGGTCAGGCCGGTCTGGAACTCCTGAACTCATTATGTGCCTGCCTTGGACTCCCAAAGTGCTGAGATTATAGGCGTGAGCCACCGGGCCCACCCAGAATTTCATTCTTTTTAAAGGCTAGATAATACTCCATTGTACAGATGACCACATTTTGTTTATCCACTCATCAGTTGATGGCATCTGGGTGGTTTTCATCTTTTGGCTATTGCAAATAGTGCTGCTCATAACATTCATGTAAACTATTCATTTGAATGCCTGTTTTCAACTCTCTTGAGTATATACCCAGGAGTGGAATTCCCAGCTCATATGGTCACTCTGTTTGACCATTTGAGGAACTGCCAGACTTTGACAAAGCAGCTGCACCATTTTACATTCCCATTGACTGTGTCTGAGGGTTCAATTTCTCCACATTTTCACCAACGTTTGTCATCATTATCTGTCTTTTTTACAATAGCCAACATAGTGGGTATGTAATGGCATCTCCTCGTGGTTTTCATTGGCATTTCTCTGACGGCTAATTATGTTCACAATCTTTTCAAGTGTTTATTAGCCATCTGTATATCTTTTTTGGAGAAAGGTCTACCACATCTATCGCCCACATTTTTTTCATTTTTTAAGAGATTAAATTTTTAGGTTCACGGTAAATTAAGCGAAAAAGTACAGAGAATTCCCATGTACTCTCAGCCCCCACACATGCTGCACAGCCTCTCCTACTAACTAAAATCAATGTACATACATTGACACGTCATTATCATTCAAAGTTCATAGTTTACATCAAGGTCCACTCGTGGTGTGGTACATTCTATGGGTTTTGACAGATGCATAACGACATGTATCCACCATTGTGGTGTCATATAGAGTTGTTTCACTGCCCTCAACCCTCCTTCCCCTCTAGCCACTGACAACCCCTGATCTTTTCACCATCTCTGCAGTTTTGCTTTTTCCAGAATGTCATACAGGTGGAATACTACAGTCTGTAGCCTTTTCAGATTGGTTTCTTTGACTTAGTAATATGCGTTTAAGTTTCCTCCATGTCTTTTCGTGGCTTGATATCTCATTTATTTATACTGCTGAATAGCTTTCCACTGTTTAGATGTATCACAGTCTATCCATTCACCTACTGAAGAACATCTTGGTTGCTTTGAACTTTTAACAATTATGAATAAAGCTGCTATAAACATTCCTATGCAGTCTTCTTTGCCCATTTTTAAATTCAGTTGTCTTTTTATTATTGAGTTGTGGATATTTTTTATGTATCCTAGATACAAGACTCATCAGATACATGATTTACAAACATTTTCTCCCATTCTTTGGGTTGTCTTTCACTTTCTTGATGGTATCCTTCGAAGCACAAGTTTTTCATTTTGATGTCCAGTTCATATATTTTTGTTGGTGGTGCTTGTGCTTTTGATGTCATATTAAATAAATCTTTGCCTAATCCAAAGTTATGAAAATGTATACCTATGTTTTCTTTTAAGTATTCTATAGTTTTAGGCTAGGTGCGGTGGCTCATGCCTGTAATCCCAGCACTTTGGGACGCCAAGGCGGGTGGATTGCTTGAGCCTAGGAGTTCGAGACCAGCCTGGGAAACATTTTTGTATTTTTTGTAAAGATGACATCTCTACAAAAAATACAAAAATTAGCTTGGCACAATGGCATGCACTTGTAGTCCCACCTACTCAAGAGGCTGAGGCAGGAGGATCACTTGAGCCCAGGAGGTCGAGGCTGTAGTGAGCCACGATCGCACCACTGCACTCCAGCGTGGGCAATACAAAAAAACAAAAACAAAAACAAAAAGAGTTTTATAGTTTTAGGTCTTGCATTTAGGTCTTTGATCAATTTTAAATTAACATTTGTACACGATGTAATGTCTTTATCTTTTTACGGATATATGCAGGCTAAATAATTTAGAGGTGAATATATCACATCTGTAATTTACTTTAAAATACTTCAGATAAAAATAGATAAAGCAAACATGAGAAAATTTTGACAGCTACAAAATCTAGGCGGTGGGTATATGGTTGTTCATTATATTTTCATCTTTGATTTTGAATTTTTCTTTAAATAATGGAAGTAAAGTTATAGAAATGAAAATCAGAAAAAATACTTATGAGTGAAAATGTCGTTAATAGAGAATTAAAATTAAATCCATTTTAACTTATTTTTAAATTGTTTATAAATGTTAGCATTTTATAATAAGTTATAAATTCTTTGCCAAACCCCTAATAAAAACACACAAGAAAATGGTTGTGTCAGAGTGCCTTGGCATTGCTCTTGGGAACTAACGTTCTAGAACTTCTTGTTCTAATACAGCAACTATCAGCCACATGTGGCTGATGAGCACTTCAGATATGGCAAGTCCAAATTAAGATGTGCTCTAAATGCAAAATCTGTATTGGATTTTGAAGACTCGGTACCAAAAAAATGCAAAATAGCCCATTAATATGTTTTATGTTGCTTTCATATTGGAATGATAATATTTTGGATATTGGATTAAATAAAGTGTATTACTAAAATTACCTTCACTTGTTTCTTTATATTCTTTTAAAATACAGCTACTAAAATGGAAATTACATATGTGGCTTGCATTATATTTCTTTAGAAAAAGTTTAAAAATTTTTCATAGAAACATATAGGAAACAATCATTACATTTCTTTTGAACATTACCATCTGGAGAGAAAAGGACTGGGCTAGAAGATCCACATTCTAATTCCCTTGCTGCTTTCAACTAGCCATGTGACTTTGGGCCATTTCTTCCATTTCTCAGCCCTAAAATTGTCAGGGATAAATTCACTCAGCAAATACTTAGAGTTCTTACTATATACAAAGAACTTGGCTAGATGATGTGGAAAACAGAAGATGTGAAACTGTTCATAAATCCAAATAACTGTTTTTCCATTTATCCCTATCCATGAGTCAATGAAGATAAAAATCAACAAGGGAAAATATCTCATCATTTTTATTTTTTCCACTAACATTTTATCTTAAAATAATGTATATTTTATAAAGGATCTGAGACCTGGATCACATATGCACAGAGTGTATGTTCTTTTTCTCTTCTAAGTCTTGGGTCTTTGAACATGTGTTCCATTTTTCCCGAGGCTCCCCAATTTCAAATGTTGTTCAAGAAGTGTACTATGGTAGACAGTTGGTGCACAGTACTCATGCCCTTCTGTTGTCCCATACCATGTTGATGGCTGGTCTTGGCCATGTAACTTGCTTTGGTCAATGAGACATTAGCAAGCAAGATAAAAGCAGAGGCTTGATAAGCACTTGCTCACTGAGACTCATCTTCTTGGAACACTCCTTGGAACCTTGCAGCCATGCCGTAAGGAAACCCAAGCAACCATGAGGAAAGGCCCACATGGAGGAGAAAAGGCCAGGGGTTCATTCAGACTAGTGATTCTCAACCTGTGGCGATTTTGCCCCTTGTGGGGCATTTGACCATGCCTAGGGACACTTGATTGTCGCAGTGGTGGATAGGTGCCACTGGCATCTAGTAGGTAGAGGTGAGGGACGCTGCTAAACATCCTGCAATGCACAGGACAATCCCGCAACAAAGAATGACCCAGCCTAAATATCAGCTGTGCTGAGGTTCAGAAACCAGAAACGTTTCTGAACCTAGACAAACGTTTCCCACAACCTGGCTCCTATGGATCAAGGATAAAGGCACTTGGGAGAGAAAGTGTTCACACAAGTAAAATCATCTGTAGCTGCTCTTTTAAACTTGTACATTTACAAGTGACAGCTTCCTGAACAGTCTGTGACTTGTGATTTTTCAGTGATTCCTATTAGTATTCTCATCAACAC
The DNA here is from genome assembly GCF_009761245.1 of Sapajus apella. Lineage (NCBI taxonomy): Eukaryota > Metazoa > Chordata > Mammalia > Primates > Cebidae > Sapajus > Sapajus apella. Next base: position 8,597,082 of record NW_022436957.1, read on the forward strand.
CAATGGCACATTTCACCTTGTTTACATTTAGCATTTAAGCAGAGTAACTCATCAGACTATCGAGCCAAAAATCATTGTGTTAGTTGCACCAACCCAGATATTGTTTCTGCTTGGTGCTGTCAAGGCCGTGGTTTGTCACAATTCAATCTGAGCTTCCAAATCCCCAGCCATTAACCCACCCAAAGAGCGAGGGCTTTAACTTTTACTGTTTGATAGTCCATCAGCTTTGGTTCTATGTTAGCAAAGAACTACAGCCCCATCATGCTAAGAGGATGCCACTTTCCCTTTGAGAAAAGCATGTATATATTTAGAGGAATCCATTATTAGTCAATTTTATCTATGAGAAAAATTTTAAAGACATAAAAATTATAGTAATTTGCTCATAGTAAATTTTATTAGAAGAGTCTAAATATAGCTACATTAGCAGACTCACTCAATAAAAATTTTAAACATAGCAGTCCAGTATAAATCTCACAGCTATGGTAATTAACTGTGAAATACATAGAAAATAAACCATTGCAGATAGGGTATTTTGTTTGTTTTGTTATATAATAGGGCATATACACATCTCTAGGAGGAATGAAAAAGGGCCAGAAGTGCTGCTAAAATTGGCAGTTTGAATAACTTTTTGATAGGCTGGCAGTTACAAGAAACACTTGATGTGCAAGGTAATCTCCCTGCAAAGTACAAGGACCTAGATGAAAAATCCCAGTGATATGAATTATCCCAGTAATCTCCCAAATCTCAATAACATGGAGTCTGATTAGAGCAGGCTACAACCCAATTGCAAGTGGGCTTTGCTGTTGATGGAGAGCCAATTCTTGGCAAACATTAGTAAAACCAAGCCATTTATCTACCCGGTTGAATCGGCCTTTGTTGAGGAGTGTGAAACTGTGACCAGCATCACCAACCAGCCTCCATAGGCAGGGACTGCTTTCCTTTCTCCTACACTTGGTTTGTGCTCTGAAGTTGGCTCTGGTACTGCATTGGCTTCTTGAGAAAAGCTTTTTGCTGGTTTCTAGCAGGAAGGAGGGGAAGGAGGCCCTGACTCCAGGGATGTGGAGGGACTGAGCAAGACTGTCTGGGGAGATCTGTGTTCCTGGGATCAGGCCCTTGAGCATCCAACAGGTAGAAGGTTGTGAAGTGGCCCAAGGACCACCACTTCTACCGAAAAATGGTGAATCTGGGGGACTTGGTTTGATCCAGTGAGCCACCAAGAGCAACACTTCCCCTCAGCCTGTGATCAGGACTCACATGGTGGCTGGATTTTTCAAGGACACATGGTACGGGGGCAACTCTGTAGTTCAGGGTTCATCAAATTTTAACTATAAAGGACCACATGGCCAATATTTTACGTTTTGCAGACCAAGGAACAAAAGGAAAGGTATTAGGTAGGAACTTACATAACAAGAGAGAAACATTTTTCATAATGTTTTTATTGGCATAATCCAAAATACAATAATATTTAAGTGCAATTATTTGTAACCCACATCTATTAATGAGAGAAAAGGAATTCTTTCGCTGGAGTGGGGGGATATTTCTCTTAATTGGAGTTCAAAGGTGGTTTCTGCTATCATCACAACAAGTGCAAATGTTCATGTATGAAAGCCATGCTTAGCTCTCTGTACGAACACTGGCGATCTGGCCCATGGGCTATAGTTTGCTGACCCTTGGCATAGTTGAACACCAGTCGCCCACACTGGATTTGCGGTGTTCCGGGGCGGGAAGTCGCTCCGGGCTGAGAAGCACCTCGAGGCATCTACCCGTCCGGAACTCTCCCTTTGTGCCCAGCTAACCACGGTTCATTGGCTCTCTCCGCAAGGCAGGTCTGGAAGGTCAAGAACGAGGCTCGGGGCTCTCTCGAGGAGCAAGGACGCCTTCGGGCTTCAGGACCACCCACGGCGTCCCAAACAGCTTCCCGGGCGGTGCTCCCGCCCCCCCGGCACTTTCCAGCTCCCCCTCCAAGGCCGCTCTTCCTCCCTCTCAGCCCCCTCCAGCTCCTCCTCCGGCTCCTCCCCCTCCGCTCCTCCCCTTCCCTACATCTAGCCGCCGCGCTTTCCCGCTCCCGCAGCAGCAGCCGTCCGCGTCGCTGTTGCCTCCACCACCTCCTCTGCCACCGCACGCCCCTCGGAGTCCCGCGCCCCACCATGCCCAACATCGTGCTGTTTAGCGGCAGTTCGCACCAGGACCTGTCCCAGCGCGTGGCGGATCGCCTGGGCCTGGAGCTGGGCAAGGTGGTCACCAAGAAGTTCAGCAACCAGGAGACCAGGTGGGGCCGCGCCGGCGGCCGGGCTGGGAAGAGCTCTGGGCACGCGGCTGTGGGGCCGGGTTGCGAACCAGCGGCTGCCCGGGCCACCTCCGCAGCCGCCGCGTTCCCCCTTCCGGGGCGGGACGGTGGCAACGCGGCCTCCGCGCCCTAGTGCCCGCGCCTGCGAAGAAGCCGAAGTGGGGCGCCGCGCGTCTGGGTGCCCGTCCCGGCTCTGCCCCCGGCGGCAGGGCCTTCGGTTCTGGGACCGCGGCGACCCGGCGGTCCCGAGGCGCGCCCGGCCTCCCAGCGGCGCCGCTCGACCTGGCGTCCCCAGCCCGGAAGGGAGACGTCTGGGCGGTCACAGACCGTCGGGGAGAGAGTGGGCGCAGCGGGCGGGAACCGCATCGGGGCAGCGCGCGGTGAAGGGACGTTCTGGGTTGGCTGGTCCCAGTTTCCGCGTCCCTGCAAGGCTGAACCCAGACCAGTGCGTGCGACGAAAGGTTCACCCCTGTCCCCAACTCTGGTTGCAGACTGGGTTTACCTGGGGACGGTTCGAACGCTGCTTCCCCCACCTGCCCCCAAAGGGTTTGATCGAACGGGCGGGAGATCAGCGTTTTTACAGCTTCCCAGGTAAGTCTCCTGAGCAGCCCGGACGCAGACCTCTGCGTTATCCAGAGGGTGGAGTTGTGCCACGCTTTGAAAGACTGTGAGAATCCCAGGGCTCACATGGTGAGCTCCCCTCTGCTTCCACTACTCTTGCTGCTTCAAAGACGATGGACTTTCAGCTTCCTTCTGGTTCTGGTAACTCTGCTGTGTCAAACAGCGACGCCGTGATTCGCCTGTAACTTCCACCCATTTCTCAAGTCCAGGAGAAGTGGTCGCTTCTGCCTGTGGATCACGTGGTGGCCATCCTTGGAAGCTGACCTAGGGGGCTCCTTTGTCCACCTGCCTGAGTCCACACAGCTCCTTGACTCATTTCAAGTTGGTCTCATTTTTCCCCCTTCCTCCAATGTCTAGTACAGTTAACTGTCCACAGTTACTGATAATTTTTATATCTTTGGCAAAGATCCAATTCAACCAACATTTTCTCGAAATGGTGCTGGAACAGTTGAACAGCCATATGCCAAAAACTATGAACTTCCATCCATCCTTTTCACCATTTGCAAAAATTAACTTTGAAGTGGACTATAGACCTAAACATAAAATCTAGAACTATAAAATCTCTAGGAGAAAATCCTGATGACTTGGGGTTTGGCAAAAATTTCTTAATGAGGAGTTATGTTAATACTGATGGGGAAGATACTGTTTTGTTTTGTTTTTGTTTTTGTTTTTGTTTTTGTTTTTTTGGCAAGTCAGCTTTTTAGGATATGTGAATCTTACGTGACTTCTTCCAGGTGGCAAATTCCAGTTATGGCTCCGATGATACTATAAGTAAAGAAACATTGTGAATGAGTAGCAGGTGGACTTTGGCTAAAGAATTCCACTGTGCAGTGTTTAATACAGAAGTCTGAGGGGATGGTCTAGGGCTCTGGAGAAGGATAGAACCAGGTTTGAATGTTGCAATATTTTGCCAGTCTTGTTCAAGTTTCAGTCCCTTTAAGAACACAAGAAGAAGAATAGTTTTTGTTCAGAAGGTGTTGTCATATAAGTAAAGGAGAAATTTCTTGATGAAGTAAATTTTGAAAGCAAGTATGTTGCCCTTCCATGTACCCAGTGCAGCACGAACTTTTGCTAAGGAGTATGGTTAATCTAGATCAGTTCACTGCTAAGTCAGTGTTGAGTTTCCCCTAAAAATACTGCATATGCCATTGGGCAAAGCTCACTCAGACATTGAAGTATGATTGTTTATACATTTGTTTCAAATATAAAGCAGACTCACTTTTATTTTGTTTGGGGATTTTATAACCATCACTTGATAATTAGAAATCGTGGGGCCTCAAAAACCACTCAGCATGAAGTTTGGGAATTGTCTATATGGCTACATTTTATGTTTTTAATATATAGAATATAAATGGTTAACTGCCTGACTTTTCTCTTTTCCATGAACTGTACAAGTACAGAGTTTAACGTTTATAAACAGCCCTCTCTGGACCAGGTACCGTGCTAGGAATACAGCTTTTAACTGTGATCGAAGAGAGGAGAAACTAAAAGGCAAAAGGAAGACAAAATTGGTTCAGTTCATGTAAGGGCCCCTTGAAGCTCTCACTGAGCTAGGATTAGAAATCTGGTTTGTTGTCTGCTAGCCATCAATCCTCCCATTTAGCATTTTTTATACGCTACTTAACTGAACATAGAGCCTTCTAATTTTACCTTCTCATCCCTAAATCATTTCAGATATGCAGGGAGAGGTCTGCTTCAACTTCACTATAGACCATAGAAATTCCAGGATGACATCTTAGGACAGCAGGTGTCTAGAAGTCTCTGTTATAACATTTTACCCTGGTCAGTTAACCTGCTGGCAGAATCTTTAGCTATACTGTGAGACAAGGTTGTACAAAGTTATACAAGGTTATCAGTTACCAGGTAATAAATCAGCCCATAGCTTAATGGCTTGAAACAGTAATTGTTGATTTGGCTTACAAATCTGCAATTTGGGAAGGGCTCAGTGAAGAAAGCTTGTTTTTGCCCCATATGGTCACAGATGATGTAGCTAACTGGGGCTGGAGGGTTCTTGAGGATGGCTCACATCACTGATAAGTTGCTACTAGCTGTTGCCTGGGAGCTTAGTTAGGAACCTCGGCTCCTCTTCCTGTAGACCTCTCCATGGGGCTGCTTGAGCTTCCTTACAATATGGAAACTGGGTTCTAAGAATGAATGTTCCAAAAGACAGGACATGGAAGTCACCAGTCCATTAAGGACTGGCTTGAAAGTTGCTGTCATAATTTCTGTCATATTCTGTTGGGCAAGTACAGAGCCCTCCCAAATTCAAGGGCAGGAGACTAGACCCTGCTCCTTGATGGGAAAAGTGTTAGAGCCTGTGGTTCTCTTTTAGTTACCATGCCTATTTATTGTTGAGTCAGTGACACTCTTCAGCTTTTTTATGTAGGGGTCAATAAAGATCCTCTGGTGGAATAGCAAATGGATGCTGCCTTCTAGCCACAATTTTTAAAAGACCTAGAATAAAGATAGTCATGATCATCTTTTTGAGTAGAAGCAGGACTAGCTTTAGGGGAAAAGTTGCCATGGTGATGATATTCTCTGTCCTCCTCTGGACTGCTGGAGGTTCTTGAGGAAAAACAGGCCAAAGAATCTAATCTTGTGGGATAAACGTCATAATACCAGGAGTTGGCAACGTTTTTCTGTAAAGGGCCAGATCGTAAATATTTTAGGCAGTGCTAGCACGTGTAGTCTCTGTTGCTGCTTTATCTTACAGTTCTGTAAGTTACAATAATGTTTGTCGCAGGTTAGCTGGGCTGCATTCTCTTCTGAGGCTCTAGGAGAGAATCTGTTCCCGTGCCTTTTCTAGTTTCTAGAAGCAGCTCACATTCCTTCACTTTTGGCCTCTTCTACCTTCAATGTCAGCAATAAAATGTTGCTCTGACCCTGCTTCTGCTGTCTCCCTCTTGGATTTTTAAGGGCCCTGTGATTACACTGGACCAATTTAAATAATCCAGAATGTTAAGGTCAGCTGATGAGCCACCTGAATTCCATCTGCAAACTTACTTCTTCTTTGCCATATAAACTCACATATTCAAAGGATTAGGATGTAGACATCTTTAGGGGGCCATTATTCTGCCTACCACACCATTCTTAACTCACAGGCCATAGAAAAACAGCCTGTGTGCTATGTTTTGTGGACCTCTGAGCTATATAATACTGTACTTAATTTCTGCTGTAGTTCATTTTGTGCTGCTATAACAATATACTGGCGACTGGCTAATTTATAGAAAAACAGAATTTATCATAGGTCTAGAATTTGGGAAGTCCAAGATTGAGGGGCTGGCATCTGGCAAGGTCCTTCTTGCTGTGTCATCCCATGACAGAAGGGTGGAAGAGCAAGACAGCACCGTTGAGAGAAAACAAGAGGGGCCAAACTTGCAAATAAACCCATTCTTAAGATAATGAACACGCTCTCGCAATGATGACGTTAATCCATTCATGAGGACACAGCCCTCATGACCTAATCACCTCTTAAATGTCTCACCTCTCAATACTCCTGTACTGGGGATTAAGCTTTCAACACATGAATGTTGGAGAACACATTTAAACCATAGCAATTTCCAAATTAAGTTTATCCCATAGTTGATGTAATGTTCACAAAGCAGTTATATTTAGTTCCCTAGATCGTGAAATAGGAGAGAGCACATAGAACTCTTTCCCCCTCATCCTGTGAGATTGGCATATTTTCATCCATAGTAGAAGGCATGCAAGAAGATGTGTGAATGTTATCAAAACTAATTTTCACAACATGTCAACTTGAAAGACTTTATTTTCCTTTAAAATTTTTAGAGATGGAGTCTCGCTATGTTGCCCAGGCTGGATCGAACTCCTGGGCTCAAACAATCCTCCTGCCTCAGCTTTCCAAGTAGCTGGGACTATGGGCATGAGCCACCATGCCCAGCTTGTTCCTGTTGTTGCCCAGGCTGGAGTGCAATGGTGCGATCTTGGCTCATCGCAACCTTTGCTTCATCACAACCTTTGCCTCCTGGGTTCAAGCGATTCTCCTGCATCAGCCTCCCAAGTAGCTGGGATTACAGGTATGTGCCACCATGCCCGGCTAATTTTGTATTTTTTAGTAGAGACGGAATTTCTCCATGTTGGTCAGGCTGGTCTCGAACTCCCAACCTCAGGTAATCCGCCTTCCTCGGACTCCCAAAGTGCTGGGATTATAGGCATGAGCCACTGCGCCCGGCCTTAATTGGCCCTTTTAAGAAAACAGTTTTATCAGGTATCTGATAGAGGGAGAAGGGAGAAGGATAATTATTCATGTTCCTCATTTGTAATTTTAAAATATTTCATTTTGGGATGAATACATTTACAGACAATTCTGCTGTAATGTGACATATATATTCCTAAAAATTACCATGCTATGCAAAATCAGGCAATCCAAAACCACGGGGCTTATGAGAAAAATGGGGTTAGGGACATAGCATTCAAAAACTTCCTCAGTGACCCATTAAAAAAATCATGGGAAGGTTATCAGGGTGAGTATCCCTTATCAGAAATGCCTGGGACAAGTATTTCAGATTTATTTTTTATTTTTGCATTTTGGAATATTTCTGTTGTACTTACTGGTTGAGCATTCCAAACCTCCAAAAATCCGACATACAAAATGCCCCAGTGACCACTTCCTTTGAGCATGATGTTGTCACTCAGAAAGTTTTGGATTTCAGAATTTTGGATTAGAGTTCCTGTCAAAATGGTAAAACATCAACATGTATTACATGCCCCCCAAAAATTGGCTGGGCGCAGTGGCTCACGTCCGTAATCCCAGCACTTTGGAAGCCCGGGGTGAGCTGATCACTTGAGGTCAGGAGTTCGAAACCAGCCTTGATAACATGGCAAAACCCCGTCTCTACTAAAAATACAAAAATGAGCCAGGTATGGTGGTATGCACCTATAATCCCAGCTACCTGGAAGTCTGAGGCAGGACAGTCACTTGAACCTGGGAGGCAGAGGTTGCAGTGAGTGGAGATGGGGCCATTGCACTCCAGCCTGGGCAACAAGAGCAAAACTCGGTCTCAAAAAAAAAAAAAAAATTACATAAATACTACAGCAAAGATGGCACTTTCCATTGAAAAAATGCCTGAGCTTTAGGGTTCTCTAAAATGACGTGGAAAGTTGTGACACCATAGGTGAATGAGTGTGGCTCATTGTCTTCAAGGTGTATACATGTGTATGTTTGTGTATTTCTAAGTGGCTCCATTTGGCTGGGTGCAGTGCAGTTTTCTGCAGTCTCAGGATAAGAGGTTGTACATAAGAAAATACGAAATTCATGCTATGCTCAAATTGTTCCAAGTAATATCAATCATTGGAACAAATTGGCCTTTTCAAAACATTGCAGAGCTGACCATCTTCCTGGTTTGGACGCAGAGCTCTGCGAAGGATGTGCCTGAGCACATGGCACTATTTTATGTTTCTTCTGATCAAAGGAATATACCAGGGATGGGCTGGCTCTCCCTCTCATGTTGGACATCGAGAATTCTCTATCTGGAAATATAGAAAATTCCAGACGTGTAATTTTCCAAAACTTAGCTGCTATTTATTCTTTCTCCAGAAGCTACGCGAGGATGCCAAAACAAGGAAGTATACCAAGAAAGAGGATACAGAAAATGGGAAATGGAGTCCAGGAGAGGGGGTAGGGAATCCCCAGATGGCAGCTGTGCACAGGCAGAGAGATAACCCAGACCTGCCACCCCCGGGAGGGACGCCTGCAAGACGATGAAATGCAGATGGGACTTGAGGCCTCTGACCTTGGGAGATTTTGATTGTTAGTGAAGGGTTTAGGGTGGAATCTGGATTCAGGATTCAGAAAACTTAGCAGATAAAAAGGTAAGAGAATGACCTCCAGGGAAAATAAAAAGAAAAGATGTGTATGAAAATAAAATATAAACATTTGTTTAAGTTTACTGCATGGCAGAGCTCTGAGCAGCAGCCTTTATGCAGTTAAAAATGTAAAGTCAATCTTTAATGTGAATATTGATCTATATTGGGATGATGGCGAGATGGGAAATTTGCATTCCACGTGATAGAACTGAGTCAAAATAGAGTTCAGTCCTCATCTTCCACAGTGAGAAGTCAATACACTTTGCCTAAAATAACAACTCAAGACACAGCAATACACACGTATTAACTACACGTGAAGGAAAATATCTAAAAATCATATCAAAAATTAAAATTGGTGGCCTCTGGGCTGTTTCTCTAAGTCTTACAGAATGGTTTGAGTTTTTTTAAGCAATGTGACTGTTTAACTTTAATAAAAATAAAAAACTAAAACTAAATATGGTATTTTGCAGAAAAGAGTTAACATAGCAGACCTAAGACTCAGGCCTGTTTGCAAGGTTGGCCCTTGGCTGGCCTCTGGGAGCTTAGATTTTGCAAGGGTACCCACCATTTCCCGGTAAGAATGGCTCACTGCATAAACTGGTAAAAAAAAATTGATAAACAATGTGGTTCATGTTGAATGCCTGTGAGTCTGACATTTTGGTATGTGCTAGGCAGAGGGTGCTTATAAGACCAGCCCACAATAAAAACTCAGGGACTTTAGTCTCTAAGCAGCTTCCCTGGTCAAGAGCCCTTCACATGTGTGGTTATAGCTCACTACTGGGGCATTAAACTCTACCTCTGACTCCTCTTGGGGAGGACTCTTGGAAGCTTGCACCCTGTTTCCCCCAACTTCACCCCATGCACCTTTTCCCTTTGCTGAGTTTGCTCTGTGTCCTTTCCCTGCAATAAATCATAGCCATGAGTACAACTATTATGCTAAGTCCTCTAAGTCATCCTGGTGATCATCAAACCTGGGGGAGGTCTCAGAAACACCCAAGATGCAAATATGCTTCAATATTAACCAATGGCAGTTCTCTTTTCCTAGCGTGGAGATTGGTGAAAGTGTAAGAGGGGAAGATGTCTACATCATCCAGAGCGGCTGTGGGGAAATTAACGACAACCTGATGGAGCTCCTCATCATGATCAATGCCTGCAAGATTGCGTCATCATCCAGGGTGACTGCCGTGATCCCGTGTTTCCCATACGCCCGACAAGATAAAAAAGACAAGGTAGGAGAGGTGTGTCCTACTCTAGAAGCCTGTTCTGGGCCACTGTCAATGTTTTTTTTTCCTCATTTATTCCCTTGATTAGAATTATCTGGAAAATGTTGACTTTTTCCTCTAATGATCAAGTAGATATACTTCCTCATTTTGTTTGTTAAAGATTTGACTTTGAACCTACCCTGACGTTAATATTCGAAGAAACAGGTAAAGCATATTTTTGCAGGTATTAAAATACCATTATTGTCCTTATTATAATGAAATTGTTGTCTTTGTAGTGGTGGATAGAAGTAAATACACACACAAACGCGCACAAGAGTACAAGTCAAACTGGAGAACATCTGAATCAGATCACTGGATTGTATCAGTTTCAGGGTCCTGGCTGTGATACTGTGTTATAGTTTTACAAGATGTTACCACAGGGAACTAGGTAAAAGGTTCACAGGATCTCTGCATTGTTTCATACAACTGCATGTCAATCTACATGCAGTTGTATGAAAATAAATTCCCCCAGATTAAAAAGTTTAATTTAAAAACAAACAAACTATGATCTCTTTTTAGCCTTTAAAAGAGAACAGAAATAGTATCATCGAATTATGATTTTTACGTTAGCATCGAAGGAGGCTATGTGAATAAATTCCCCCAAAATCAAAAGTTTAATTAAAAAAAGATCTTTTTTTAACCTTTTAAAAAGAAAAGAAACAGTATCATTGAATTATGATTTTCACAACATTAGCATCAGAGGAGGCTCTGTGAGTCTTTAAAAAAAATGAAGAAAATGTGATTGGTCTTTGACTTTGAGAGCATCAGAGAAATCGGAGGTTGAGAAGAACATTGAAGGAGATTGTATTAGTTTTCTAGGGCTGTCATAAGAAATTACACAAACCAAGTGGCTTAAAAGAGCAGAAATTTTTCCCTCACAGTCTTGGAGGCTCAAAAGTGTGAATTCAAGGAATGGGCAGGGCCACGCTCCTTCCGAAGGCTGTAAGGCAGGATGCATTCTCACCTCTTCCAACTTCTGGTGTCTCCTTGCATTCCTTGGCTTGTGGCTGCATCACTCTGGTCTCTGCCTCTGTTTTCACCTGGTCTGTTCCCTGTGTCTCTTTGTTTCTTATTAAGGACACTGTCATTGGATTTCAGGCCCAACCTAATCCAGAATGAACTCAACTTAATCTTTACCTTGGTTATATTTGCAAAGACCATATTTCCAAAATGAGGTCACATGCTGAAGCTGTGGGTAGACACGAGTTTTGGGGGGATATTGTTTGACCTATTACAGTGGTCAACTCCTAGCTGTTGTCTGCTACATATCTTAGGACTTTCAGCCGGGCTCAGTGAGAATCCTGCCAGTTTGCAAGACACGCTGCTACTCTGTGATTTGGTAACTCAGTGCAAGAAAGGTTTTCCCCAACACGCTGCTATTTATCTCCATGGTTCATTTCTGAAACAACACAGATTTCTGAAGCACCACAAGATCCCCTCATATTTGAAAGAAATCCTTTATAAATTTGAATTCATCTACCAAAGTCCCCCTGAATATTAATCCCAGCCTCCTCAAGACATGGTTTCTTTTCCCTGTCTTGAAGGTGGCTCGTCAGTTAATTTCTCACCTAAAATCTGATCAGAAGGGTCCATATACTTTATCTGTAAATGGCTATATGGTCTCTGTTGCAACAATTCAACTCTGGTTATACTTCGAAAAGAGCAACAGACAATATGTAAGTAAATGGATATGGCTGTGTTCCAGTAAAACTTTATGGACACTGAAATGTGAATTTCATATCATTTTCACATGCCTTGAGCATTTATTTTGAGTTTTTTTCAACCCTTTAAACATGTGAAAGCTGTTATTAGCTCACAAGTAGTACCAAAACAAGTGGCTGGTGGCTAGCTTGATTTGGCCTGTAGGGCACAGTTTGCCAACCCCTGTATTACAGCATTGATAGTGTGTGTGTGTGCACGCGTGCACTTATAGTCTAAACTTGACCTAGGGCAACCAAAACCTTAGGTCCCCTACCTTGCCGTGAAGCTATGTCCTCCCACTTGCTATTTATATAGCTCCTTTTATTTTAAACTTGATTCTAGAGTTTATGTGTATTTTTAGCTGTTAAATTTCAATTTTCTAATTTTGTCCCATTGGTATAATCTGTTGTCCTAGCTATTCCTCCCATCTGTGTGTTTCCACAGGATTTTTCAGCATCTTTCTCCTTGTCCATGTCATAGAAGAGCTAATTTTCTGCCATTATTTCTTCCTTCTTTGTGGTTTAGTAAATTCTCACATTGTAGCTGTTTTTTTTTTTTTTGAAATGGTATCTCACTCTGTTTCCCAGGCTGGAGTGCAGTGGCACAATCTCAGCTCACTGCAACCTCCACCTCTCGGGTTCAGGCGATTCTCCTGCCTTAACCTCCTGAGTAACTGGGACTACAGGTGCACGCCACCACGTCCAGCTAATTTTTGTATTTTTAGTAGAGACGGGGTTTCGCCATGCTGGCCAGGCTGGTCTCGAACTCCTGACCTCAAGTGATCTGCCCACCTTGGCCTCCTAAAGTGCTGGGATTACAGGTGTGAGCCACTGCACCGGCCTCTAGCTGTATTTTTAATCAAGGTCTTTCACTCACAGTAGGTTTTACATTTTGTATTTGGCCCTAAGATATTGAATACATTGTATCTTCTTTAGGAAATTACTCCTTTTATCATTACGTGTGCCCTCCCCCATTGTTAAGTGATTTGTAATCCCATGTTTCTCTTTAAGTGATACAATATTGAAAGCACTACATTTTTGTTTGCACATATCTGATTGGCAGTGACCTCTTTTTATGAAGTTGGAGAAGTGTTTTCTTATCTGAGTTGGAGAAACTAGCACTATTTGTTCCCGACTCCTTGCATTGCAGGGGGTGTGAAGCAGTCTGATCTCCATCCCCTAGTTCCTAGTCGCCAGCAGCACTCCCAGCCACCGCGAACAACAAGAGCCCTATGGATTTCTGGAACTCTAGTGTCTTTAACTGTTGGTTTTGCGTGTGTGTATGTGTGTGTGTGTGTGTGTTTGAGATGGAGTTTCACTCTTGTCACCCAGCATGGAGTACAGTGGCGCCATCTCAGCCCACTGCAACTTCTGATGCCTGGGTTCAAGGATTCTCCTGCCTCAGCCTCTCAAGTAGCTGGGAAGCATGCACTACCATGCCTGGCTAATTTTTTGTATTTTTAGTAGAGACGGGGTTTCACCACGTGGGCCTGGCTGGTCTCAAACTCCTGGACTCAAGTGATCCGCCCGTCCCAACCTCCCAAAGTGCTGGGACTACAGGTCTGAGCCATCAACACGCTTGACTGGCTTTAACTGTTTTGTGGAACTGCGTTTTCTAGCTAGTAGCAGTTTTCCTGATGTTAGACAGTTAGATGTGTTTTCCATTTTTGCCCATTGTGAAAACATATTACTTTTCTTTCTTCCACCTTTTCTTTAATCACTTTGCTGTTTCTTAGTAGTAACATTGTAGCTGCTTCTAATTTTTTATCCCAGCCAGACAATTCCATGACTGCCTGAGCTTAACTGCTGATGAAGAGAGGACTTTGATCACCAACCACACAGAGGCAGGGCCGTTGGTAGTAACTGAGAGACAATGTGTGTAGTGGCTTTAGGAAGTCGTATGGTTTCTTGTTAGAAAACAGCTAGGAAAGAAGGAATCACAGTGGGGTGTATTCGTTTCCTAGCACTGTTAGAACAAATTACCACAAACTGGGTGACTTAAAACAACAGAAATATATTCTCTTAAGTGTTAGAGGCCAGAAGTCCAACATCCGTCCTTGCCTCTTCCAGCGCCTGGTGGCAGCCCACCTTGAGGCTACGTTACTGCAGTCTCTGCTGGAATCTTCACATGGCCTCCTCTTTGGTCTCCGTCAGATCTCTCTCTCTTTCTCATTTTCAATTTTCTTTTTAGAGACAGGGTCTTGCTTCGTCACCCAAGCAAGAAGAACTGCCAGGCTCAAGTGATCCTCCCACCTCAGCCTCCCAAGTAGCTGGGACTACAGGTGTGCACCACCATGCCTGGCTAATATTTTTGGCTTTTTCGTGGAGACAGTGTCTCATTATATTGCCCAGGCCGGTCTCAAATTCCTGGGCTCAAAAGATCCTCCTGCCTTGGCCTTCCAAAGTGTTGGAATTAAAAGCATGACCACCACACCTGGCATCTCTCTTTAAAGGATACATGAGGTAGCATCTAGGGCCCGCCTGAATAATCCAGGGTAATCTCTCCATCTCAGGATTCTCAGTGTCATCACATCTCAGAAACCTTCTTTCAAATAAGGTAACATTTCACAAGTTCCAGGGATTAGGCTCTGATATTTTTGGGGCCACCATTTAGCTCACTCCAAGAGGCTTTAAAGGAAGTCATTGATGTGTTAAGAGATGAATATTTTAAGGACACTTTGAGCTTTGAGATAGTACATATCATTTATCATCTAGGCCAGGATGCTTTCAAGATTGAAAGGGAGCTCTATGAATAACGGTGCTGGGAAACAGGTGTCCACCTATACTGTCCTGGGCATGTGACGTAGCGTCCCTCTCTCTGTAGCCTCTGGACTGACCTTGGAGGTGGCCAGGACACAGAAGCTGTTCTGACACCATTATTTCTGACATGTCTGTGTAGTCAGTGTGACTCATATTATAGTGAGGAGACAATTTCATTCTTTATCCAAACTTGCTGAAAGGGGAATTCTTAATTCTTACATATATATATATAATTGTACTTTAGGTTCTGGGGTACATGTGTAGAACATGCAGGATTGTTGCATAGGTACATACACGGCAATGTGGTTTGCTGTCTCCATCCCCCCGTCACCTGTGTCTGGCATTTCTCCCCATGTTATCCCTCCCCAACCTCCTCACCCCCCACTGTCCCTCCCCTAGTCCCCCCCAACAGACCCCAGTGTGTGATGCTCCCCTCCCTGTGTCCATGTGTTCTCATTGTTCAACACCCGCCTGTGAGTGAGAACATGCGCTGTCTGATTTTCTGTTCTTGTGTCACTTTCCTGAAATGATGGTTTCCCGATTCATCCATGTCCCTACAAAGGACACAAACTCATCATTTTTTATAGCTGCATAGTACTCCATGGTGAATATGTGCCACATTTTCCTTGTCCAGTCTATCTTAATTCTTATCTATTATTTGAGGTGTGCTTTTGCTTGCTTGCTTGATTTATTTATTTTTGAGACCACATTTTGCTCTTGTTGCCCAGGCTGGAGTGCGATGGCATGATCTCAGCTCATCACAGCCTCCACCTCCCACATTTGAGCCGATTCTCCTGCCTCGGCCTCCCAAGTAGGTGGGATAACAGGTGTGCTCCACCACACCTGGCTAATTTTTGTATTTTTAGTAGAGACAGGGTTTCACCATGTTGGTCAGGCTGGTCTCACTCTCGACCTCACGTGATCTGCCCACCTCAGCCTCCCAAAGTGCTGGGATTACAGGCATGAGCCACTGCGCCTGGCCGTAAAAACCGTTCTGAACTAGCAGGTTACACAAAACCAGGCTGTGGGCTACGTTTGGCCCATGGATTCTAATTTGCCAATCCCTGCTATAGAAGACCCTCAAGAACTGCTTTTTCCCTTCCCTGGTAAAAACAGTAGGTTGGACAGGGCGCAGTGGCTCACGCTAGTAATCCCAGCACTTTGAGAGGCCGGGGTGGGCAGACCACCTGAGGTCAGGAGTTTGAGAACAGCCTGGCCAACATGGTGAAACCCCGTCTCTACTAAAAATACAAAAAATTAGCTGGGCATGGTGGCGCGTGCCTGTAATCCCAGCTACTCAGGAGGCTGAGGCAGGAGAATTGCTTGAACCTGGGAGGCAGAGGTTGTGGTTCAGTGAGCTGAGATGGCACCACTGCACTCCAGCCTGGGTGACAGATCAAGACTCCATCTCTAAAGGAAAAAAAAAACCAACAGCAGATTGTGGGCAAGGCTGGGAATAATGACTTCTGAGGCAGGGAAAGGACTTGTAGTTTGGGCAGTTCTTTTCTCTTTTTTCAAAATCATTTTCGAGATTATGTTCTCTTTTCAATAAAATTTTCTTTTTTTCCCTTTTTGTACCAGAGAAATTGAGAATAGTTTTTCCTGATGTGGATTTCTACAGTTTTGTAATTTTTTAAAAGCCTGTCAACTTTACATTTTCAAAAGGTGATATTTGATGCATTGAATGAGATCTGGAATACCCTGGGACTCTTCGTTATGACTGGGCTGACTTGCAAAGCATTTAACTTTTATGCATTTTTCACTAGGGGAGTTGAATGTTTTATTTTTGACTACTGTGCCTTGACTCTACCTTTGTTTCAATGCTGTACTAACTTTTCTTTGTGTAGGCTAGCAAGTCAATTAACTAGTAAATCATTTTTCCTGCAAGATTCAGTTGGGTATGAGCCAAACTCTGAGCCGCAGAACAAAAACCAAACTTGTAAACAAGGCATGAAGAAGAAAATCAGAAAGTGTGAATTTGGTAATTACCTTGTGGTTTGGATCCCAGAAATGAAGAAACACTGGATGCCACTGAGGAGAGAAGAGAACGGAGGATTCTTTTTGCTGGCGTCTTAGTCTGTGCCGCTGTAACTAAATACCATAGACTGGGTAATTTACAAAGAATCTTCAAACCTGTGTCCTGGGAGGGGAAAAAAAAATAACAGAAATTTATTTTCTGGAAAACCAAGACCAAGGCACCGGCCCTCCTGAGGGGAAGAATGCTGTGTCTTTACCTGACAGAAGATGGAAGGACAAGTTTGCAAAATGCTGCCTGAAGCCTCCTTTAGAAAGTTCTGAATCCTGCTCTCAACGGAGGAGCCCTCAGGGCCTAATCACCTTTTAAAGGCCCCACGTCTTAATCCTATCACATTGCCAACACCTGAATTTTGGAGGGGGCCACTCAACCCATAGTAACTGATCATACAGTAGTAGGAAGAGCACAAAATTGATTAGGGTTGCAAATTGGGTTCTATTACAAAGCAGTTGTAGCAACTGATTTGCTCTTTTTATTATCCTGGAACTTCGTTACACTAAATAATTCTCACAGTTAGTGAGGCTAATGACTAAGCCGTGGACATTTAGTATTAATAGAGATTCTGTTAGTAAATATTTATTGAAGAACTACTGAATGCAAAGTGTGGAGCTGTGTTCTGCAGATGATGTGAAAATCTCCAAAACCAATTGTTTGCCCTTGGGATGTAGTCTAATTAGACAGGTATCACAAGGCAGTCCCAAATTAGAAAGGAGAGATGATTTCTGGAGTTCTGCCTTAAAATTGGAAGATTAGAACCAGACCGGGAGGATCAAACTTATTGGCTCAGCAGACACCGTGGAATGGGGACAAGGCAGGCATGTGGGTATAATGGCCAGGCTTCAGGTGTTTTCTAGAGGAGGAAGGACAGCCACAACGCCGACTTCAGGGAGGCCTCCCATAGCAGAGGTGTGGAAAAGGAGCTGTTCCTAGTAGGCTGCAGCCAGACTGGTCAGAGAACTTGGGATAATAAAGCTGAGAAAATTCGATTTTGTTCCAAAAGCAACGTGGAACATAGTACAGGGGAGTTATGGTCTATAATTAGTAGAGAAGTTTGAAAAAGTAAAAAAAATGAAAAATATATTTCCCTAGAATCTCACATTTTAGAAACATCTGTTAACTTTTTAGAGTGTTTTCCTCTCATTCTTTTGTGTTTTGAACATACATATACCCCTATTTTTAATGATAATACATATTTTTTTTTTAAATGGTGTGTTAGGGAAAACACAAATAATCTGTTAACATTTTTGATGTAATTCCTTCCTGCATGTGTTTTTACATGAATATATTCGGGGTGTGTGTGTGTGTGTGTGTGTGTGTGTTTAACAAGGATTATTTGTTACTATTTTGAATGAAATCTTTTTTTAAAGCTTTTATTGTCTTTTTTTGTGGCTGATATATAGAAATGCTGTTGTTTACTACAAAATGCTCAACTCTACCTAGGTCTGATCATATGTCTATATAATCTCTTGGATTTCTTTGATGTGGGCAGTTTTACTGTCCATAATTTATGATGTGGAAACCAAAGCTATACAGAAGTTAGGTAATTTTACAAAGAATATAATGTCAGTAAATGACACTAAGTATGAAATTGACTAGTAAGTACTAAGTTATCAATCCTCTTAGAGTCTTCGTTCTTTGACTTTGTTTTTTTTCCATTTGTAACCATCCAACTGTTGGCACATGAATCCCTTTTTAATAGCTGGACTTCTTTTAGCCTCTGGCTGTGTGAGGGTCTCTTGGCCTCAGTAATCTTACTTGTGCCACTCTGTTCTTCTAGAATACTATTCTCCTCGCCTTTACTGAACTTGCCTTAAAAGCAATTTCCTCCGAGGGACCACTAATAATGACCTTGTTTAAACTTTATGTCCTTCCTGCTACTATCATCTCTCTCAGTACCTTTTATTTCTGCACACTTACCGTGATTTCAGTTACACATATTGTGACATTACATATATATATGTTTAACTGTTTGCTTATTTGATATTTGTTCTCTATACCCAGCATCAAGCACTTAGTTTTGCAGAATTTGTAAATAGTAAATGTTCGCTGAATTAGATGGAACGAATATATCTTTTGCTGTTACAACATGTGTCATTTTCTTTTTGATGCTTTGTTGATTGCGTGTATGATTTATCTTTCTCATGTACATCCTAGTGGGAGGAATCTAATAGTATCCATCTTTTCCTGTTATAAAATTAATGTTCTTATTGTTAGAGTCGTGCTCCAATTTCTGCAAAACTTGTGGCCAATATGCTGTCAGTGGCTGGGGCGGATCACATCATCACCATGGACCTGCATGCCTCTCAGATACAGGTATCAGTGTTTTCTTTATGCAATGGTTAAGTCAAGTCTGTTAAATAATCTTAGAAGAGGTACCATTAGTTGTGTTTGAGTTTATATATGGCTACTCTCTTGGATTTTTGTCTTTACTGAACTTGGAAATATAATTTGATATTAATACTTCCAGTCTCTCTCACCATCTTGCCCCCAGTCAGTTCTGGAGGAGTGTGGCTGGCTTCTTGGTAGTAAGTCCTGTATAGTTTCATCTCAGCTTATGGAAAATAATTAGGATGGCAGAGTCATAATATACATTTTTAAACCTCTTCATAACTTATTTTCTTTGTCTCTAAAACAGGCCAAATTATATTGTGCCACTTTGTGTTATATAATGAACGTGAAGTATTTAGTTTATAATAACTACTTAAGAGACAACAAACCTTTCCCCTCACCGTCCTGCAAAGCCATTCTTTTCCTCAGAATATAGGCCATCATAAGACAGTAGCATATGGTCCAAAAGATGGATTGGACTGAAATATGCCCCTATAACATATCTGTCTTTTGATTTCATTCTTTCTTAAATGAACAAGAGGGAGTCTGTTATAAAAGCTTCTTTTAAACAAAAAATGCAGATGTTATTTAATGAAAGCAACTTTCACTTTAAAAAGAAAAAGAAAAAATCAAACCAAAACAAAACCCTTCAATGTGACACTGACTTCTCCCTTTAGGGATTCTTTGATATTCCTGTGGATAATTTGTATGCGGAGCCCGCAGTCTTGCAGTGGATCCGGGAAAACATTGCAGAGTGGAAGAACTGTATCATTGTTTCACCTGACGCAGGGGGAGCCAAAAGGTATCATGCAGGCTATGCCTTGCAGATTTCTCCATTTGCTGATTAGTTTTTCCCTTTCTGATGTATTAGATAAGGAAGCATGCTGTCAATTACTTAACACTCGATTTTGCTAGTAAGCAAGTAAGTAGACTGCGGGCTTCACTTCCAGAGCAGAAACCCATCATCTTTGTTAATATTTCATCATTCAAGAAAGAAGAAAATTTTTTGCATACACAGATACATAGACACAATAGGTATATATTGGCTTATTTGTTTTCAGCAAAGGGTAGATGTGTTTTGGGTTTTTTTAAGTTATTGTTTTCTGATAATAAAAGTAATGAGCCTGATTGGAAAGTAAGTCTTTTAATTAACAGCACTTGGAAATGGTAGCCAAAATAGAACAACATTTGTAAAAAGAAATCTCTGTACATAGAATAGCAAGAAAGGGAAATATCAAGAAATAAAGCAGAGGCTGAAAGCCATGTCCAGGTGGCTTGAGGGGGATGGGCGTCAGATCCAGGAAGAGCCTTGTGGCTTGGGTTTTAATGCTCACATGGAAACCTCCATAAAGAAGGGAGCTAAAGCCAGGCACGGTGATGCATGCCTGTAATCCCAGCACTTTGGGAGACCGAGGTGGGAGAATCACTTGAGCCCAGGCGTTCCAGGCTGCAGTGAGCTATGATCACACCACTGCACTGTAGCCTGGGCAACAGAGTGAGACCCTGACTCAAAAAAAAAGGACGAAGAAGAGAAGGAGGCTGAAAGCCAGATCTCTAGCCAAAAGCCAGGGGGGAATGCCCATCTTTACCTGGGCCTTTGGATTAGGGGAGGGAACAGGCACCTATGAGAAGTCAAACCACCAGCCTGTGAGCTTATGCCACATTCAGATGTGGAGTGCAATACACAGGAAAATGTTCTCCAGGCTGTAGAGCCCCTGTAGAGGGAGAATTTCACAATCCTAGCTGCTCAGTGAGCACACCCTGGTTAACCTAACCCAATGATGCCTGATCTAAAGTTAGAAAACCAAGGGAACACAGTCCACCCAAACCCAGCATGTGCAGACAACAGAGCAGCAGGCAGTCAATACTTGGGGATAAGAGAACAATTCCTAGACTATCAAGTAAGTTGAAAAGGAAACTAAGGTGAAGGAGAGATGGCACCAACCTGGTACTAACAGCATGGCAGTGATGATGCACCCAGTGGCGTGAGGTGGTACCGAGGAGCACGTCACAAAGGCTTGGCAGAGAGTCTTGAGGTGTTAACAAGCAAGCAGGGCACAGGGTGTTCAGAATCAAGGATGAACACAATAAGAGAATGCGGCAAGCTGAGGCTCGGTGACTCAGTGACAGTGTAGAGCTTTGCAAGTGCTATCTGGGAAGAAAAAAGACCAGAAAGGGAGTTTTATTGTGTAGGTAGAGACCTCCCAAGGGAGAGGTAACAGACTTCTACCCTCCAGTCCAGTGAGGAAGCAAGGAAGATCTAAATGTGCACTAACAGGTGCGATCAGAGCAACAAGTGATCATCAGGCTTCGGAATGGCTAACATCAAAAGCCTGTCCCTCGTCTGGCACCCTCATCTCTCTGCAACACAGCTGAGGACCTAGGATCAAATGCAGAAGCATAGGAGTAGCCCAGAAAGTTGTCTTAACATTCTTCCAGGAAACGCGGGCCCTGATGCTTAGAAGAGCCTTGTTCATTCTGCTCAAAGCTGCCTTCCAACGGCTGCTTGGGTTCCCAGCACAGAAGGGGCGGAACAAGCCGTGCAGCTGGAGACTGGCCTCTGCCAGCAGCAGGAAGTGGCTGTGGCCAGGATGGAAACATAAATATATAAAAGACGGAAGCAGAAAGCTAACTTGCAAAGACCCTAGATGAGCAGCCCTGGGGTGGAGAGCGGCACTGTGTCATGTAGCCTATTACTCTATGGTGCGTAATGTTCACAAAAATGCCCTTGGCCAAGCATTAAGGTAGAATCACACTAAGTGTCCTCTGCAAAAAAATTGTGAGCAACATTTTGGGGTCATTTCTACTAGAAATGCTTGCAGTTGACTTGGAAACTTCTGCAAGTCACATGGAATCTGCATTCAAATGAGGGAAATGCACTGGCCCGATGTAAGGTTAGAGGCAAAGAAGCCATCCAAGGGGTAGGTGAGCAAGCGTCAGATGTAACTGGTTTATAATAACAGCTTTGTTACAGTGTAATTCAAATATGTACAATTGGGTGGGCTAGGTGGCTCACGCCTGTAATCGCAGCACTTTAGGTGGCTGAGGCAGGCAGATCAGGAGATCAAGACCATCCTGGCCAATATGGTGAAACCCCGTCTCTACTGAAAATACAAAAATTACTTGGGCTTGGTGGCACACGCCTGTAATTCCAGCTACTCAGGAGGCTGAGGCAGGAGATTTGCTTGAACCCAGGGAGCGGAGGTTGCAGTGAGCCAAGATCACACCACTGCACTCCAGCCTGCGTGACAGAGCGAGACTCCATCTCAAAAAAAAAAAAAAAAAAAAAAAAAAACAACCCAAAAAACTCCAAGTACGTATAATTTACCCATTTAACCCAGTTCAGCAGTGTTTTGCATATTCAGAGATTTGTGCAACCTCGCTATCTAATTCCTTAACATTTTTATCACCCCAAAAAGAAACCTTGTATCCATTAGCAGTCACTCCTCATTTACTTCCCCCTACCTCATCCCTGGCAGCCATGAAGCTACTTTCTTTGCAAACCAGAAAATGTTATTTTGGCAGCCACTCAGCCCAAAGAATAGTAGATTCCACCAATTTGTATGACCATCTTTCTTTCTTCCCCCGACTTTGTTTTTATATATGTAGTCTAAGAATATCATACATGCTCTTAGCAGAAATTCAGACAGTACAGAAGGGTCCCAGCCCCTGTTCTTTACATGCCACTGTTATTTCCAGTGTCAGAACGGTGCTACTTAAGCGGGTATCTACCTTTTTATTTCATGCAAATGACAATGTGATATATACAGTTCTTCACTGTGCTTTTCTCACTTGCTGTATATTAACAACAATTCCATAGCTGTGTTGTACAGCTCTGCAATTTCCCTTGTGTGCATGTACCACAGCTCCTGTGACCAGTCAGGCCTCCTCTTACCCATTCGTAGGTGCCGTTGTTTGCACTCTTAAATGCAGCTCTGAAGCAATTTCATTGCTTTGACATTTTGTACATGTGTGCAAATCGGACTAGAATTGGAATTGCCCAGTCAAAAGGGCAATTTTGGTTTGCCCATCAAACCAAAAACAGTCAAATGAGCTGTTTTTGGTTTGATGGGCAGTGCCAAAATATGGTCTTTCCCCAAAAATACACCAGTTGACATTCCATCAGGTATGGATGCCAGTGACTTTGTACACAGCGTTGCTCACACAGTGGATTATCAGGCAGTTTTACTTTCAGATCAGGTAGGTGATCTATGGTATGCTCTTCCTGGGAACACGGGTTGCTGTGGGTGAGGGGAGCACCCTCACCAGCGCTTGTTGATTTGCCATGAGAGGGGTCTTCACATCATTTTGCCTATTGTGCTCTTGGCTGGGACCTTTCTTATGGATTGTCAACAATAGATAGCATAGACAATAGATCACAGCTGTTTCTCATGCATGTTGCAAATATTTCTTCCAAGTTTTTTCATTTCTTCTCCTTTTTAATATTTTTATTCTCTGCAGGACTTTAAAAACCTTCATTATGTAGTCATATTTATTTTTTCTTCACATTATGGCTTCCGGGTTTATGTAGGAGTCACCCTTCTCTTAAAAGGTATCTTCTCCTATGATTTTGTATATTTTTTCTTTTCAAATGTTCCAAGATTTCTTCCATCTGAAATTTATTTTGGAATAAAGAATGAAATAAGAATCCAGCTCCTCCCCCCACCCCACTATCTAGTTGTTCCAAAACTATTTATTAAATAATCCATCTCTATTGATTTGAAATGGCATCTTTTATCATATACAGAGTTCCCCATTTCAAATAGTTAGCTATGTGCCAACTGTTACTTTTAAAAAATGCAGAGTAAAGTAAACAGAGGAAATGGCTGGGGTTGAGATGCTGTTTTGTTCAGACCTCCTTTCAAGCGATCTGCACTCAACCACCCAGCTCCCTCTGCCAGGAATAAGCTGTTTAGGGACGTACATTTCAGAATTTTTGTCACCTCCTTTCTCTTTCCCAAGTGTTTCTGCTACACATCACTGTCACCCTCATATTCTGTCCCCCAAATGACAGTCTCCTCAGAACAGCCTTGCAGGTGATACATGACGCCTGCAGTTGACGTTATCTGTGACTTCTTTGCTTGATGCAAGAAGTCGTATTTAGCAAAAGAAAAGACTGTAAATTTCTGTCTGACCAATTGGAGCTTGTTGCTTTAGAAAAAGCTTTGAAGCTTGACTCGCTCCAGGTTAAACTTAATATCTCCACAGGAGGTCACTCTTGGGTAGGCTTTGTAGCTTGGTTGGGCGGACCACGGAAAAAAATTAAACGTAAGAAACCTACCTACCACAGCTGAGATAGCTGAACGTCAACCTAAAAGTGGTATGGGAAGCAGGTAAAACTAGGTAACTCAGGTTTAACTTTTTTTCTGATTATATAATTTTTGGAGATGCTCTATAGGAAATTTGAAAAATAGAAAGAAGAAAATCTTAACTACTTTATATCTCTACCAGTGATGCCACTATGAATAATTTGGTAACTATTTATCTGTCTCTCCTGGGGGAACCTGAATGCACATGTACACACAGAGAAGAGATTATAAATGTGTGCCCAGAAGAAATCCAAGAAATCTATTCTACCTTTTTCTGCCTAAGATTTCAGTGTGGTATGTTGTGTCAACATCATTTGTTAGGAGTATATATTACGTCTCCATGATATACAAGGAAAATAAGAGTTACCTGTAGCTTTTTCAGGAAATCATAATATTCTAACCACCCAGGAAGCTACTTGCAGGAGTATTTTCCTTATCTTCTTCCTACATTACCATTGGATACCTTTAAGTGGCTACGGCTCCCCACTCAAGTGAGATGTCCATGTCCCCTGCTGCCTAGAGCCACGGAGCTCTCCTTCTTTCCCTGTCCGACTTCCATGCCTACCCTGCTGTCTGCTTGTGAGCAGGCTTATGAGAACAGGCGCCACCTGGCAGAGAGATACAAACAGGTTCTGCTTCAACTTCTCAGGCACAGAACTTCAGCCACAAAGGGCGGTGCTTCCCAGTGCTGGGCTGTGGATTGGTAACCTGCCCTGCGCAAATCTCCCTCTACCAAATAAGCAGACGGAAATGTATGTGGACATTTTGTGCAAGGTGTTCATGTGTCTTGGGAAAATCTGTCTCATGTTCCCAGAAAGTAGCTTAATAGCTTTCCTTACTTGGAGTCTAAGTGGCTTTTATGACATTGGCATGTAGATAGTAGACCTGTATGTGGGTTTTTGTTGTTATTATTTTTTTTTTGAAGACAGTCTTACTCAGTCGCAGACCGGAGTGCAGTGGCGCAATCTTGGCTTCCTGCATCCTCCGCCTCCTGGAATCAAGCAATTCTCCTACCTCAGCCTCACAAGTAGCTGTGATTACAGGCACCCGCCATCACGCCTGGCTACTTTTTGCATTTTTGTAGAGACAGGGTTTCACCATGTTGGCCAGGCTGGTCTTGAACTCCTGACCTCAGTTAATCCGCCTGCCTCGGCCTCCTGAAGTCTGGGATTACAGGCGTGAGCCACCATGCCCAGCTGAACGCTATGTGTTTTAAGGTGATTATGGAGCAAAATTTTTGTCAGCCTTCAAATTAATTTTTTTTTCTCTATTAAATTTTTAGGTAAGGAAATTGTTGCCAGCTAGACAAGTTTACAAAGCGTGTCTTCTGGGGCTCCTGTGGTTTTGGTTGCATCCTTAAGGATGAGTGTGTTAAGAGGAGGAGCAGCATGGACCTCATAGTAATGCTTCCCTTTGCTTCAAGGACGTTGATGGCTTATTCTCTTATCTAACAGTCTCTGTGTTTAACCGGAAAGTTTGGTCCCTTTTCTTTCATGATAATTGACATATTTGGATTTATGACTACTACCTTACTATGTGCTTTTTGTTTGTTTGTTTTTGAGACAGAGTCTTGCCCTGTTGCCCAGGCTGGAGTGCAGTGGTGCAATCACAGCTCACTGCAGCCCCAATCTCCCAGGCTTAGCCTCCCAAGTAGCTGGAACTACAGGTGCATGCCACCACGCCTGGCTCATTTTTATATTTTTTGTAGAGACGGGGTTTTGCCATGTTGCCCAGACTGGGCTCTAACTCCTGGGATCAAGCGATCTACCTGCTTCAGCCTCCCAAACTGCTGGGATTACAGGTGTGAGCCACCATGCCTAGCTACTATATGCTTTAGTTTTTTCTGCTCCACAAAGTAGATATAATTGTGGTTTTATACAATCAGCATTTGTTAGGTTTGTCCACATATTGATCAGTATCTTTGCTCACCTTTCTCTGCCCCTGCCCACCACCATATCTCAACGTTTCTGCGGTCTGTATCTTTCCTTTTGCTTTAGTTGCATTCTTTAGGTGGTTATGTGTTAGAAATAAATTCTCAGGTTGTATAGTTTGGCTGGAACTATCTTTATTTTATCCTCCTTCTGGAAATGGAGTTTCGCTGAGTATCGAGTCCTAGCCTGATAGTTATTTTCTCATATCACATTGAAGAGATGACTCCATAACTTCTGGCTTCCATTGGGGAAGTTGAGGACTTGGCCATCCTTTCTAGGTGACTTGTCTTTATTCTTTGTCTCTTTTAAGCTTTCTTGGTCTTCTATAGTTCTGTTAAGATTGTTTGGGAAATCATTTGTTGCGTTTATTGGATCGGAGGATTGGTGCTTTCCAATAGTTCTGGAAAATTCTTAGTCATTTTCTCTTTGAATATTTCTTTTCCTGGTTCTTTGCTCTCTTTTTATAACTGTAACTCTTGTGTGACCTTGTCACACTGCTGTTCATATCTCTGAGCTTCTTTCTCTCTTTTCCATCTCTTCTGTTTCTTGGGCTGCATCTTGGATAATGTCTTCATCTTTATCTTCTAATTTGCTCATTCTGTCTTCAGGTGTTTTCACTCTATTTTCTGAATTTTCCATTTCAAATATAATATTTTTTCATTTCTTGACATTCTTTTCTATTCTTTCCCAAGTCTTGATTGGTCATTCTTTATAATCCTTTTATTCTTTTATTTCATCATCCAAGCTTCCGTTTTATTTGTTTAAAACCTATTATTGCCTTTCTGCTTCTTTTCAGCGAATTCCAGTGTCTCATTTTTTGCTGTGATGATTTAGTTAACGTTTCTGGTGGCTCCCACTTCTGGTGCCTTGTTCTCTTGGGCGTTTTGTGACTCTCTTCTGTGAATTCTTGTACCATTATCATCCTTCCGAGAGGATTTGCATTTGTTATTGCCAGCTCCCTTGGCGGACTACTCCAAAAACCTCTTTAAGCTAAGCTCTTCGCTTGAGGATTTTTATCACATGTATAGTAAAAATTGGGACCAGTAACCCTCAGGAGAGCTGAGATGTGGCTTTGAGCTCTCAAGAGAGAACTAACCCACACCACTCAGCATAGAGTTTGACACCAGTAAGCAGCCTTCCTGTTCCTGCCTAGGCAGCAGGTTCACTTTTCAATCCTCGTGACTCTGAAGGAAGAACTTCTAGCATCCCTGTGCTGTACAAGGTCTTCAGCTAGACTCTTCATCTCAGCCGAGCACCCAGCTTGATTTCTCACCCCCCATGTCCTTGTCAGTAAAACAGAAGCTTAAGATCATCAGGCCTCTTCAGAAACCCTCAGAGCAGGCACTCATGCACCCCAGCTTCTCAGAATAACCTACTTCTGCATTCTGTGCCTATGAGGATTGCTACTATCTTTCCAGCTTGGTGTTGTGTTTGTGAAGATGATTCCCTTGGGTGACAGTGTGATCCAGCATTGCAGTTGTTTCTTTTAGGAAGGGTGATTGGGCTGCCTGGTCTGCCAGAGCACCAAAGTGTAACTGAAAAATGTTTCCTATATGGAAAACTTATAGACACATTTTCACTTCCAGACAACATTTTTACTTCCAGACAACATTTTTGTTTGGTAGTGGACAAAGTTTGGGCTTCATTTTCGTGTCTGTCTCTTGCTTGAGATAGCAAAGGTCCTTGATAATTCTAATGTAGGCAAAAAAGATTAAGGCTTAAAAGAGATTGCTGCATTCTTTAGTCAAATTGCAAAGAGAGTAGCTTGAAGCAATTGAAATAGCCAAATAAGTTATACAGGGTCACCATATGACCCAGCAAGTCCACTCTGAGGTATATTTCCCAAAGACTTGAAGGCAGGGACTCAACCAGATACTTATATACCAGTGTTCATAGCAGCGATGTTCAGTATAGCCAAAAGGTGGAAGCAACCTGAGTGGCCATCAACAGATGAATGAATGAACACAATGCGCTATATCCACCCAATGGAATGTTATTCAGGCTTAGAGAGGAATGAAGTACTGATCTATGCAGCAACGTGGATGAACTCTGAACAGTTTCTGCTAAGTGAAAGAAGCCAGACGCAAAAGCTCACGTATTTTATGATTCCATTTATACAAAAAGTTTAGAATAGGTAAATCATAGATTCATGCCTGGCAGGGCCTGGGGGGGAGGAGAGGATGGGAAGGGCCTGCTTAAGGGGTGTGGGGTTTCCCTTTGTGTCATGAAATGTTCTAGAACTAGATAGAGGTAATAGTTGTGCAATATTGTGAATGTACTTGATGCCATTGAATTGTACACTTTAAAATAGTTCCAAGGATAAATTCTGTGTTATGTATATTTTACCACAATTGAAAAGAAACACTAGCTGTGTTGTGAAAGTCCTCAGAAATGGGAAGGGTAGCCTGGAGCATCTACCCCTGTCCCCAACTGACCTCTCGGGCCCAGAAAGTGGCTTTTTCTCAGAGATGTGCCTCCTCCATCCTTCATCAGAGCACGCAAGGAGCTCCATCCCTGGTCGCCATCTGAGGATGACACAATAAGTAGGACCAGTCCTTTAAAAATAATGTATGGAGATTATGTCCTCCATGTACTGCGTCTTAAGTTGGGCTATGTGTGTGTTGGTTCCCACAGTATTTTGTCAGCTAAATTGCATAATGATATTTTTTAAAACTGGAATAGGAAAATCTTAATGTCACACTATACTTGTG
Organism: Sapajus apella; assembly: GCF_009761245.1. Classification (NCBI taxonomy): domain Eukaryota; kingdom Metazoa; phylum Chordata; class Mammalia; order Primates; family Cebidae; genus Sapajus; species Sapajus apella. The sequence goes on from NW_022436957.1 coordinate 8,625,852, forward strand.
GCATTGTCTTGAAATAAGTTTAACCATTTAAGTCCACTCTTCACAGGAGAATCTAAAATGCCTCAGGCTCACCAACAAGCAAAGCCTGCCCACATTCTCTTCCTGTTGCCAGCTAAGCACCTCCTGAGCCAGTGATTTTTTTAAGAGATGGGATCTTGCTATGTTGTCCAGGCTTGATTCAAACTCAGGCCCCAGCCATCCTTCCACCTCAGACTCCTGAGTAGCTGGGCCTACAGGCATGATGCCATGCCTGATACCAATGATGTCTGAGCATTTGCCTTAGATGAGCAGAGGAACTGGACTCACAGTGTAGAGTCTTAGACCTTGAATGCAATGAAGCCCATCCTGACTAGCCTACATACTAGATGGCTGCATTAGCCAGGACTTTTGTCCCCACCATCTGTGCCACAAACTGGGCAACAGTAGTTCCTAAATAACTTGCTTTAAGTCATGCCTATGGTTGTTTTAAAATACTACCCACAAATACTGACAAATTGAATATCAAATCCTTATCGAGTAGTTATATGCAGTGGCCAGGGTGCCCTGACATTCGTTCCCAGCCGCCACCATTCCAAGGTCCACCACTAGCACAGTTCTCCCTGTGGATTGCTAAGTGCCTGCCCCAGACCATGCCTTGGCTGCTCAAGAGAGGCCTGATTCCTGCATCATCTTGAGTGTGGTTGCTGGCTACGTTCCTAAAATACAACTTTAAAGAAGAGATCTCTAGTTGACTGTATGAACGTGTTCATTTGTGCCTTTGCCAGGGTCACGTCAATTGCAGACAGGTTGAATGTGGAATTTGCCTTGATCCACAAGGAGAGGAAGAAGGCGAATGAAGTGGACCGGATGGTCCTGGTGGGTGACGTGAAGGACCGCGTGGCCATCCTCGTGGATGACATGGCTGACACCTGCGGCACCATCTGCCACGCTGCAGACAAGTATGCAGGGTGGTGGGGAAAGTGTTGACTTCTCACGAGGAAAGGGAAAGACATCAGCTTTTAGAAATTTTCCTGATTACTGCTGGTTGTGGCAGTGGAGTCTTAGACCAAAGGAGATTCTAGGCCCATTTATCTTTATACTTCTTTCTCTGGTAGAAAAGAAACCATGGGCCTTTTCATTTCCCAGGATGAGCTTGTAATGCACTTGAAAAAGGGTCAAAGAAGGTGCTTCCCTTTGCACTGGGCATGAAAGGAAAGACAGTTTTTCGGGTTTCTTCAGGCCCTTGCTTCCTTCCATTGGCTTTTGCGCCAGCCTTTTTGGCCACATGGGTGTCTGGAGGATTCGTAGCACTGCGGTCCAGTATGGAAGCCCCCACCCAGTCACGCATGGCTGTGGAGCTCTTAGAATATGGCCAGTCTGACTTGGGATGTGCTGAGAGTGTAAAAAGGCACTCTAGGTTTTGGAGACTTCATATGAAACAACAAATATAAATATCTCATTTACATAAATGTTTTTATGTTGATTATACATCAAAACAAAGATGTTTTGGCTATATTGGTTTAAAATGGCCGGGCGTGGTGGCTCACGCCTGTAATCCCAGCACTTTGGGAGGCCGAGGCGGGCAGATCACCTGAGATCAGGAGTTGGAGACCAGCCTGACCAACATGAAGAAACCCTGTCTCTACTAAAAAAAAAAAAATACAAAATTAGCCAGGCATGGTGGCGCAATGCCTATAGTCCCAGCTACTTGGGAGGCTGAGGCAGGAGACTTTCTTGAACCCAGGAGGTGGAGGTTGTAGTGAGCCGAGATCATGCCATTGCACTCCAGCCTGGGCAACAAGAGGGAAACTGTCTCAAAAAAAAACCAAAAACAACTGCTGGTTCTCAACCAGGAGTGATTTTGCTCCCTGGGAGACATGTGGCAATGTCTACAGTCATTTTTTATTGTCACGACTGAGGGGTTGGGCAGTGCTTGTCGGTAGAGGCCAGGGATGCTGTTGAATTTCCCCATGGTACATAGGGCAGCCCCCATGACGAAGAATTATTCGGGCCAAAGTGCAAAGGTCGATAGCTCGCGATTTAATGGAATACAAAGTGTTTTGCTCATGCTTGAGAGATTCTATCTTAGGTTAAAAAATGTGAGTGAAATTTGTTGGATTTTTCTTTTACCAAGCACACTTTTTGCTTTTACCATTCGTACTAGGGGAAAGAATTCCAAGAATATTTGCATACCCTTAATTTTTATCTTTTGCTTTTTTACAGGCTGCTGTCAGCCGGAGCCACCAAAGTTTATGCTATCCTTACCCATGGGATCTTCTCTGGACCAGCTATTTCCAGAATAAATAACGCCGCCTTTGAGGCTGTTGTCGTCACAAACACAATTCCGCAAGAGGACAAAATGAAACACTGCACCAAGATTCAGGTACTGTCTATACTGCAGGCCGTCAAGCAGCCAGGCCCCCACTCTAGATCCCTAAAATTAGCATCAAGTCTTCTGTGTGTGTGGCTCCTTGCTAAGGCACAGGCTGGCAGAGGCGGCAGCGTCTCATGACGGCAGGACATAAATCATATTAGATCCCTGAAAAAGGCCAGGGCCAGCAGGGGTCAACGTTCTCTATTTAGAAATAGAGTGAAAAAAATCACAACAGAAAAATGGTCAGAAACGGGCCGTGCTAAAGCTAAACTTAGAATTATCGTATGACCCAATGATTCCATACTTAGGTATTTACCCCCAAAATTTGGAAATGTACTCGAACAGAAACTTGTATAGACATGTTCATAGCAGCGCTTTTCACAAAAACCAAAAGGTAGAACCACCCACTGGCCATCAACAGACGAACAAACCGGTGGCCAAAGTGTAGTCTATCGCTATGATGGAATATTATTCAGCCTTTAAAGGGCAAGAAATTCTGACACATATGATTGGGCACAGTGGCTCACGCCTGTAATCCCAGCACTTTGGGAGGCCAAGGTGGGTGAATCATGAGGTCAGGAGTTCGAGACCAGCCTGACCAACATGGTGAAACCCCAACTCTACTAAAAATACAAAAAAATTAGCTAGATGTGGTGGCACACACCTGTAATCCCAGCTCCTCAGGAGGCTGAGGCAGGATAATTGGTTGAACTTGGGAGGTGGAGGTTGCAGTGAGCCGAGATCGCACCACTGCACTCCAGCCTGGGCAACAGAATGAGACTCTGTCTCAAAAAAAAAAAAAAAAAAAAAAAAAAGAAAGAAAGAAATTCTCACACATGCAACAGCATGGATGAACCTTGAAAATATCATGCTAAGTGAAAAAAAACAGATGTGAAAGGAGGAATGTTGTGTTTCTGCTTCTATGAGGTACCTGAGATTGGAAAATTCATAGAGAGAAAGTAGAATGGTAGCTACCAGGAGCTGGAGGGGGAGGGAGAGAAGGGTGGGGAGTTATCTCTCATTTAATGACTATACAGTTTTTGTTTGGGATGTTGAAAACAGTTTGGAAATAAGTAATGGTGATAGTTAACACACGTTAAGAATATAATAAATGCCAATAAATTGTATACTTAAAAATAGTTAAATGGCAAATGTGATATTATATATATATATAAATTTTAAACCAATAAAAACAGACGCTATACTTGATGTTAGCGAGATATAGATAGCTAGCTAGCTAGATAGATACACATTCACACAATTAAAAAAAATGGGGCTGGGCATAGCAGGCTGAGCTGAGGATCTTCAGAGCTTTGCTCCTTTCCGTCCCTGCTGATTGGATGCCCACAGGCCAGCAGAAAGCTGCTAATCATTTAGATACCAACTGGCCTGAAATAAGGCAAAAGAGTTGGAGTCCCCATTTTGTCTCTGTGTCGCCTTAAACCTTAGCAAGTCATTTCATTGCTCCAAAGCCTCAGCTCCCATCAGCAGAGCATGAGGTGTGTCACAACGATCTGCTTCATAATTTCTCATTCCTTGGAGAGAAAATGCAGTTTGCTTGACAAAAAGCAATAAGTCTGAAAATGGTCAGAACAGCGGTGTTGTATCTTTTCATGCCTAATTAGCAGTAGTTTAGGATGGGAGTTGGCACACTGCAGCTCGCAAGCGAAATCCAGCCTGTCATCTGTTTTTGCAAATTTTTATCGGAGCACATCCATGCTCATTCATGTATGTATTGCCCATGGCTGCTTTCACGCTACAATGGGGGAACTGAGTATTTGTGACAGAGACCCTCTGGTCTGCAAAGCCAAAAATGTTAACTATTAGGTCCTCTATAATTTGCTGACCCCTGGGATAGATGATCACAGTTGTGCTCTTAAATGATGCAGTCACCGCCTTTTCAGAAACAGAAAGAAAAACCTTCCATATAATGATTAAAATTAATTTAAAACAACAAGTGCCCCTAGGAAAGGATGTCTCTGGTTAACAGTACCCCTGAAAAGCCTTTTGTCTCTGCACTGAAAATCTCCCTTCCAGGATCCCATATGGGTCTGGTTCAACGGGTTGTAATTTGAAGACATGCCCCAAAGCTGTCTGTCCTCTCAAAAGTGTGGGAGGTTTTGATAGCGACACATCATGTATGCTGTAGAAATCATTTCTCAGCTTTTCAGTTTTTAAAGAACTCTAATTAAGATGTCCTGCTTCCCTTCTCCCTTTTTCTCGTTGGTATTTAGGTCATTGACATTTCCATGATCTTGGCCGAAGCAATCCGAAGGACACACAATGGGGAATCTGTGTCCTACCTGTTCAGCCACGTCCCGCTATAAATCCGGAATGTGAAGTGTCCAGCAAGCCTACTCTGACTTGTTTTTGTTTTCTGGGTTTTTAGCTGTAGGACTCAGCAATGATAGGTTAATCTCTGGCAAAAGCTTCAGATCTTTGTATATGCTAAGATTTATTGTTTCCCCTTCTAAAGCTCAAGATCATTTCTTTCCGGTTTTGGAGGAAAGGGTGGTGGTTATTTGGTCTTTAAGTGAACTGTCTTAAATGAGAAATGTTTTTGTCATTTTGACGTTTAACAGGTACAGGTGATCTCTTTCTTTGTTCTTTCAGTACTTTGAGGCAACAACTTTCAATTATAAAATTTCATTGTGGAAGTCATAGTTTATATATTTCGAGGTTGCCAAAGGTGACTTCAGATTAAAGCCTTCTGTGTAAATATATACTGATAATGCCTATGGACATTTGGGTAAAACCCTGTATAGAATTAACTAGCCTTTTACTTTGGAGTGAACCTTGGAAAATTTATAATTATAATACCATGGATTTTGAATTTTTCTTTCTTTCTTTTTTTTTTTTTTAATAACTCAGTTCCAGATAAACCATCTTGGTTATTGTGCTTAATTTGGACTAAATTTTATTTAGTTTAATATGGACACTGTCACATTTTGGGGGATAAACATTAGACATATCAGAGCAGTGTAGTTCTGTATTATTTTTTAAATTACCTCTTCTAAAATATAACTGTCACCTGAAACGCTGCATCCTAAAATTGCAAACTTACATTGAGCAATCATCAAGGACCAAAAGCCAATTGACTTAAAGGTAATCATTTCAGCTAAGATTAAATGGAAAGTCTAAGAATGTATAGAACTAGTTTTAAAATAATGATCTCAAATTTTTAAAAAGGATATAGGAATCTGCATTGCCATTCTCTGAATTAAGAACTGATGGTTTCTATCATTATTTAGCCCCACCTTTGTATTTTAAAGTCCTTCAGAATACATTTATGATCCAATTAGACTGGATTTAGCCACACACAAAGGAAATTCAGACCTTGACTATTTGATGTTTCCAGTTCACCAAAGGTGATGAAGACTGTTTTGGGAGCAGCTTAATCGCAAAATTTGTGCATTCCTTGCTGCTTCTGGGGTAGAAACTTAAGTGAGACCACCAAACACATCAGTCCTATGCAGTTCTGCTGAATGGGGGTGGATTTGGCATTTATCTGGCCAAAAACAGGCGCCAGAGAAACATGAATATACCAAAGTTGTTTAGCCTCCAACTTAAATTACGTTAGTCAACTTATAGATATTCATATGATCACTTTTCTTTGTTAGATACTACATCAGCTAGATTCAGGAATATATCATTTGCAGTGCTTGTATTGGTTTAAAATATAAAATTTTAATATCCTCCAACATTGAACTAAAACATTTCAATAAAATACTTCTTACTGCTTTCGTAGTTTGTATCATCATTGTGGAGTAATATGTTTCGACAGAGCGATGTGTTGCGTTACCTGAAAATGTTCACTTTACGATTATAGTCCAGCATACAAAATTACAGAGAAGCCAGAAGTTCATTGATCTCACCTGTTCTCCATTTTGAAGGCTTTCTTCCTGAAGAACTTCTTAGCAATCTCCTTTCCCCAAAGCATAACAGCTGAGCCACATAAGATGTCCAAGTTGTTAATTCCATGTTTCCTATAAAATTAAAGATGGTACAGTGCATTCACACATCAGAGTAATTATATTCAATATCCGTCTATTGGAGCAAACCAAACTTAAATGTAGGCTGCATAAAATTCATTCGTATTCACTGATTTCAGAAGCACCGAGAAGGATTCCTGACCCCATAAAACACCCTGTTCAATGATATTTCAGACTTCTCTCGTGAGGGCAAAGTAAATTCATAATTATGTCCCCTTGGTGAAGCTCAGCTGTAAAGTGTGTAACGCTAAGAATGGCAACATGTCTTAAAGCCACAGTGAAATATGAAGAATTACAGCCAGGTCCATCTGAGAAAAAAAGTTGATCACAGTGTGAGAGAACATGATAGAATACACTAGAAAAGAGGAGGGAAGTGAAGGACAAGTGAAAGCCAAAGACACTTCGTCAGCTTTACAATTGCACTTAACGCTGTCACACCTCTTCTGAGACGTTTCATTTCCTATGGTAAGTCCTAGCTAATCCGCAGGGGACAGGGAAGTGGCAAAGGGAAAGATAGAGTACTAAGGCGTACAGAGGCTGGAATCACACTAGGGAGACCAGGAAGGACTCGGGGATCACCATACGACGGTTCATGGCAGAATTTTCCAGAGCCATATGGCTGTGTTCCAGTGTGGACTGAAGCAGGAGCGCATAGGGTGTTTGGTACGTGATGTGTTTGAGCAAGGATGTCCAAGGGAAGATGGGAGTCAGGGCTGAAACATACTCAGCTGTCCTGTATCTAAATTGAATGGAGACATTAACAGGGTTTCTCCTCACTGCCAGTATATGTCTTAAGGATTTGTCTCCCTGTGCCCCAGGAACACATCCCTCCACCTTTTTTCTGCCCCTACTTTCCAAGATCACATCCTGGGTCATTTCCTTTATTGCAGTCTTGGAGCTCTATTCCTCTTCTGAAAGCACAATGCCCAGGAACGCAGACTTCACCACATGCCGGAGTTTAGAAAACAGCAACAGCCAGGTGTGGTGGCTCACGCCTGTAATCCCAGCACTTTGGGAAGCCGAGGCGGGCGGATCATGAGGTCAGGAGTTTGAGACCAGCCTGGCCAACATAGTGAAACTCCATTGCTAATAAAAATACAAAAATTAGCAGGGTGTGGTGGCGCACCCCTGCAATCCCAACTACTCAGGAGGCTGAGGCAGGAGAATTGCTTGAACCCAGGAGGCAGAGGTTGCAGTGAGCCGAGATCATGCCACTGCACTCCAGCCTGGGCGACAGAGTGAGACTCTGTCTCAAAAAAAAAAAAAAAAGCAACAGCAACAACCTTAGTCTGGTTGCTTAACCCCCTGTGCCTCAGTTTCCTTCCACGTGAAACGGGGATAATAAATAAGACGTTACCTGTAAAGTGCTTAGAATTGCCCAGTTTGTACATTAACTTCAGTTTTGAGAGCTAGCCTCCTGTACCTCCGCTAGAAAGGATGTAAGATACGAAGAAGAAAGATTTTCATGTATTTTCTAGGTGTTAAGTCTAGAGGGGAATACGGTGCCCTCGCCTGCCATTTTAGAAGGGCTACATTGTCTTGGCATGTGACTGCGTCAGTGAAGGGTAGCATTTAGGTGATAGTTGCATGTTAAAAAAAAAAAAAACTTGATTGTACTTAAAGTAGTGGTTCTATCAACATGTCCTGTGGTTCCAACACTGGTTTTGCCCACCACATTACCATTTTTTTCACCAGAGGGCCAGCTCTACCAAGTAGAATATACATGTGACTTTAAGGCTATTAACCAGGGTGGCCTTACATTAGTAGCTATTAGAGGAAAAGACCGCAGTAATTATCATACAGAAGAGATACCTGACAAATTACTGAATTCCAGCACAGTGACTCACTTACTCAAAATAACCGAAAACATTGGCTGTCACTTTAATGACTGGAATGACAGCTAACAGTACAGAGGGCACGCTATGAGGCAGCTAGCTGGCAATACAAGTATGGCTGTGAGATTCCTGTGCACATGCTGTGTAAAAGAATTGCTGATGCTACTCAGAATGCTACAGTAAGAACTCTTGGTGGTTGTATGATTTTCATTAGTACAGATGAAGAACGAGGCCCTCAGCCATGAAGTGTGATCTTGCAGGTTACTGCTGCGGGTTTAAAGCTGCCTCAGCACGAGTTAGACTGAGTTAACCAGCTTCCTTGGAAAGAAAAGTGAAGAAGAAATTTGATTCGACATTTGAACAGACAATGGAAACTGCAATTACATGCCTGTCTACTGTTCTATCAATTGATTTCAAAGCTTCAGAAATAGAGGTTGGTGTAGTGACAGCTGAAAATCCTAAATTCAGGATTCTTACAGAAGCAGAGACTGAGGCACTCACGTTGTCATTAGTTTACCAAATCCATGATGCCACTTACCTGTGTGTTTGGTAACAACGAACCGACATTACGGAGGTCCCTGAATTGAAAAAGAAGCCTCTTCCACTTCTACCACTGAAGTGGTTAGAACTCTGTAAATAAAAACAATGCCTTTGGAATCCCAGTACTTTGGGAGGCCGAGGCAGGCACATCACCTGAGGTCAGGAGTTCGAGACCAGCCTGGCCAACATGGTGAAACCCCATCTCTACTAAAAATACAAAAATTAGCCAGGTATAGTGGCGCATGCTTGTAATCCCAACCACGTGGGAGGCTGAGGAATGAGAATCACCAGAACCTGGGAGGCAGAGGTTGCAGCGAGCCATGATCATGCCACTGCACTCCAGCCTGAGCAACATATCGAGACTGTCTCAAAACAACAACTTTCAGCTGGGTGCCTGGCTCATTCTTGTAATCCCAGCTACACAAAAGGCTGAGGCAGGAGGATCACTTGAGGCCAGGAATTAGACTGGCCTGGGCAACATAGAGAAACCCCATTTCTTAAAAACAACAACAATACTTCCAGTGGGCTGTAGAAACAACAGGTAGGAATGAATGCCATGTGATTATAGAGATGGTGATCAATTGAGGTCATTTACAACAACCTGATTCCTTTGTGGCCCTCATTCACCATCCATCGCATCATAAATACAACTAAAAGTGGTGCCCAATATAAACGGATGAACAGTCTTCACTATCCTAACAGCTGAGTTCTGTGGCCAAAAGAAAACCTGGCTGAATGAATTTTACATTTTAAAAGTGATTTAAAAAAGAGAGAGAATAAGAAAGTGAAAAACATAATGCAGTCGAAACTGCCCTAAATCGGGAGTGTGGCGATCTAGATTCTGGTGTCTGATATGCTGCCAGCGAGCTGCGTGACCTTGGGAAAAATGTGTACACCACTCTGAGTATGAGCATCTTTCTGCAAAAATGAGAGGAAAGATGATTGCAGAAGTCCCCAGCACTTTTAATAGGCGATGCCATTTATTCTAGATGTAGTTGGAATAGTTCTAACTGAAGGCACAGATGGTTGCTCCCCCACCGGGTGACCAAATTGTTTTGGTTTGCCTGGGAGTTTCCTCGATCTAGCCCTGAAAGACCTATATCTTAGGAAACCCCTCAGTTCCGAGCAAACTAGGACGTTTGGTCTCCCGTTCCCTCTTCTAAGGTGGATAGTTCTGCCTCCCCAGCACTGCCTTGGTAAGAAATCCCACAAGCCTGGCTCTGATCTTGGGCTGGTTGCAAGAACTAAAAAGCAAGCGATATGATGAGCCCAACAATGTGCAGGTGACCTGTGGCATCACGGCTCTTTTAAAATCTGTTTTCAATTAACTACAGAAGCTCAAGAGCTGTAGTCACAAAATCAGAGAGAAAAAGGAGGGGCACCTTTAGAAAATACCTTCAAGCCTGGCTTGATTATCAGTCCTTTGGCACAGCTACCTTTAACACCGTAAGTGGTCTTCAGAGACCCCAGGGAACAGTCCAGGCAGAAGGCAGAGTTCTCTGAAGGTTGCCTGATGTACGTTGTCCTTCTGTGCATTGAGAGATTCTTAACATTTGTGAGGGCTTGGCCATCTGTGTCCGAGGACGTGTGATTCTCTGATTTTCCCTATACAAGAAGTGCTAAGACTCACCTTGAATGATGGACACATTTTAAGGTGTGTCCTGAAAACTGAACATTTCACTCTTTAAAATTATTCCGATAATTATTTCTGCGCATATTTTGGTGTACATTTGCCACAGGATGAGATCAGTATGTGCCATTGACGTTTACTCACCCAGGGAACCAAGGAGCGACCCTAAATTTCTTTTTTCTTTCTCTCTTTCTTTTTCTTTCTTTCCTTTTTTTTTTTTTCTTTTTTTTTTTTTTTTTTTTTGAGATAGAGGGTCTCACTATATTGCTCAGGCTGGTGAGGGATTGTGATTGTGATCCTTTGGAGGAGAAGCGGTGTTCTGGTTTCTGCAATTTTCAGCCTTTTTCTGGTTTTTCCTCATCTTTGTGGATTTATCTACCTTTGGTCTTTGATGTTGGTAACCTTCAGATAGCGTTCTTGTGTGGACATCCTTTTTGTTGATGTTGTTGCTTTCTGTTTGTTAGTTTTTCTTCTAATAGGCTCCTCTTCTGCGGCTCTGCTGGAGTTTGCTGGAGGTCCACTCCAGACCCTGTTTGCCTGTGTATCACCAGCAGACGCTGCAGAACAGCAAAGATTTCTGCCTGTTCCTTCCTCTGGAAGCTTCATCCCAGAGGGGCACCCGCCAGATGCCAGCCGGAGCTCTCCTGTATGAGGTGTCCGTCAACCCTCCTGGGAGGTGTCTCCCAGTCAGGAGGCACAGGGCTCAGAGACCCACTTGAGGAGGCAGTCTCTCCCTTAGCAGAGCTCCAGCACTATGCTTGGAGATCCACTTCTCTCTTCAGAGCCAGCAGGCAGGAACATTAAAGTCTGCTGAAGCTGTGCCCACAGCCGCCCCTTCCCCCAGGTGCTCTGTCCCAGCGAGATGAGATTTTATCTATAAGCCCCTGACTGGGGCTGCTGCCCTTCTTTCAGAGATACCCTGCCCAGAGAGGAGGAATCTAGAGAGGCATTCTGGCTACAGCAGCTTTGACAAGCTGTGGTTGGCTCCAACCAGTTCCAACTTCCCAGAGGCTTTTACACTGTGAGGGGAAAACCACCTACTCAAGTCTCAGTGATGGTGGACGCCCCTCCCCCCACCAAGTTCCAGCATCCCAGGTCGACTTCAGACTGCTGTGCTGGCAGCAAGAATTCAAGCAAGTGGATCTTAGCTTGCTGGGCTCTGTGGGAGTGGGACCCAATGAGCTGGACCACTTGGCTCCCTGGCTTCAGCACCCTTTCCAGGGGAGTGAACAGTTCTGTCTCACTGGCATTCCAGGTGCCACTGGGGTATGGAAAAACAAAAACAAAAACAAAAAAAACTCCTGCAGCTAGCTCGGTGCCTGCCCAAACATCCATCCAGTTTTGTGCTTGAAACCCAGGGCCCTGGTTGTGTAGGCACCCGAAAAGATCTCCTGGTCTGCGGGTTGTGAAGAACAAGGAAAAAGCGTAGTATCTGGGCTGGAATGCACCGTTCCTCGTGGCACAGTCCCTCATGGCTTCCCTTGGCTAGGGGAGGGAGTTCCCCAACCCCTTGCACTTCCTGGGTGAGACCACCCTGCTTTGGCTCACCCTCCATGGGCTGCACCCACTGTCTGACCTGTCCCAATGAGATGAGCCAGGTACCTCAGTTGGAAATGCAGAAATCACCCACGTTCTGCGTTGATCTCTCTGGGAACTGCAGACCGGAGGTATTCCTATTCAGCCACCTTGCCAGCCCCCTGGTAATTTAACTCTTACGGTCCAAAATGGCAAAAGACACCTGTGGTCAAATCACAGAGCCCATTACCTGTCCTGTCAAAGGTCATGGAATTGATAAGATTTTGGAGTTAGACGGAACATTCATGACTGAATCATTCCCACCTTATTTTACAGATGAGGAAACTAAGGCTCAAAGAGACTAAGTAACTGGCTTAGTAATTTTACACTGTTTCCCAGAGGAAAAGCTAGGGTTAGAAAATGGGGCTTTTTGGCCAGGTGCGGTGGCTCACACCTGTAATCCCAGCACTTTGGGAGGTTGAGGCAGGTAGATCACTTGAGGTCAGGAGTTCGAGACCAGCCTGGCCAACATGGTAAAACCCCCTCTCTACTTAAAATACAAACATTATCTGGGCGTGGTCATGCACACCTGTAATCCCAGTTACTTGGGAGGCTGAGGCAGCAGAATCACTCAAACCTGGGAGGCAGAGGTTGCAGTGAGCTGAGATCGAGCCACTGCACTCTAACTTGGGTGACAGAGATAGGCCCCGTCTCAAAACAAACAAACAAACAAACAACAACAACAAAAGAAAATGGGGCTTTTCTGTTCTTTAACCAGAGATGTTTGCACTAACCCAGGCAACTTCAATGATTCTAATTACTAGCGCATAACAGTAAAGGAGCTTATTATTAAACCTCAGGGCAGTGAGGAAAAGCACAAAATACGGTATGATAACCTGCATCAGAACCTGGAACACTCAGTTCCACTGATTTGGCTGTCATTTGCCTTCCTCCAAAAACATTTCATCTTCATTTCACTCACTGCATTTGCCTGGTCCTTTTTCAGACTGTTATGCTAACATGAGATCCAAAATAACAACACTGGGTAATGGAGATTTTTTAAAATAATGGTGATCTGTAAGGCAGTGGTTCTCAAAGTTAGGCCCTGGACTAGCAGCATTTGCATCAACAAAAACCTTAGGAGGAAGTTTAAAACCACCCTGATTAAGTCCATACTAGGTGCTAATGTAACGGTCCCTGTCTGTTGTGTAAGGAAAGATCACTTCCTTCTCTCATAAAAATGGCTCTGGCTCTGATAAGTTATACTCGAATTGAATTATATTTCATGGTAAATCTTGTAAATCAGCTGAAAAGTTATGTCAACTTGGTGAACTTGGCAGAGAAAACCAGCTTCTGACTTATCTCAAGGTTTGAATGTACCTAAAACAAAAGCTTCTGATATTTGTACTCACTTAACCAACAAATATAATTGCCAGGCACTGTTGCAGTTGCTTGGGATATTTCAGTTGTTACTAATGCTTTGGTTTTATGGAAAGGCAAAGACAATGCTGGTCTTCTAAGAGCACAAAGTATAAGGTAATGTTCCTATATTATTCATATTCCGTTGGCAAAAATGCAGTTATCAAAAAACATTACAATTAAAAGTACTTAAGTCACTTGTAATAAGGGATTCAACAAACACTCAATATCTAAGTAATTTCCAATGATTTCAGGAATATGATAATTGCCTTTAAAAAGTAACGTTTTAGGGCCAAGTGGAGTGACTCACACCTGTAATTCCAGCACTTTGAGAGTCAGAGGAAGGAGGATCGCTTGAGTCCAAGGGTTCAAGACCTGCCTAGGCAACATGACAAGACCCTGTCTCTACAAAAGGTTTAAAAATTAGCTGGGTGTGGTGGTGTATGCCGGTGTTCCCAGCTACCCAGGAGGCTGAGGTGGGAGGATTGCTTGAGCCTGGAAGATCACGGCTGCAATGAACCGTGATCATACCACTGCACTCCAGCCTGGGTGACAGAGTGAGACCCTATCTCAAAAACTAAAACAAAAACAAAAACAAAAAACAGAGAATAAAAGGTTTAGAAACAAATACAACTGTCTCTAGGAAAACTCAACTGTTGAAAGCAATAAGACATATGTACTCATAGCTTATCAACTTAAGACATTAAATAAGAAATCGGCCAGAAAGTAAGGAGAATGCAGGTTCACCAGTCAGAATTTCAAGTCAGTTCAGTCGACAGTTTTGACTACGCCTGTTTGTCTCAAAGTTGGTTATCAATTGGAATCACATGGGCATCCTTGAAAATTCCAGATACCTAGGCAACACCCAAGAGTAGTTAAATCAGAACTACTGGTGTCAATATTGTAATCAGGAACTTTGTAATGATCCCATTCCAACGTGCAGCCAAGATTGAGAAGATCCAGTTTAAGGTTGTGGACCATGAAGGTTTCAAGTTCTGCTGCCTCCTCTCAACATCAGCTTTGGGAAACTACGTGTAGAGAGTAGAAAGAATGGCAGAAAGCATATAAAGGAAGAAAGCACCACCACTAATTCCACTAATCAGTACAAGCCAGTAACTACGGTTTAGAGAATTTAAAACGTTTTTCTCTTTAGTTAGAATTCCTACTGAGCAATGCCCATTTTAAATCCTGATCTATTTCAATTGCTTGCCAGAAAGGTTGTATCAATTTGCACTCTCACCCAAAGTCTCTAAATCCTGGCAAACACTGTGAATTGATCATCTTTTTCCGTTTTCCAATCCGATAATTTAATAGTACTGGGGTATTGTTTTATTTGCATTTCTGTAAGAACTTTATTTTACTCACTGCAAATATTTTATTTTCCAGAGTCTATAAATATAGCAATAAAATATTATATAAATATACTCAAACCTTGTTAACCTATCACCTATTATTGCAATACTATTTTTAGATTTTTCTCTCCAATAACAAAAACAATTTATTACTGAGTATAAAATAGAATGTATACACTGACACTTATTTTTATTTATTATTATACTTTAAGTTCTGGGGTACACGTGCAGAGCAAAGCACTGACAAAATTTTGATAAATACAAAGACAAGTAATGAAAACAATAACAATGGCTAAAAGTGGAGTATACATACAAATATTTGTTTTAAAACCTTTTTTGGTTTACTCTTAGCATATTATCTTTTTCCATGTCATATATAATATTCTAATATGTGACTTTTGGAGGCTGCATGGTATTCAAAAGTAATACGTTTTAAATCCAATATTCTTTCAAAAAATCTGAAACAACAGATCTCAGCTTAAATCTGAATTTCTTTACATTTCTGCTGTATATACTACAAGTGGCGGATTGTTACTTTGGTGGTTCTCGATGAAACATGACTTCTGGTATTCACACTCCTGTGGAGTGTCCTTCCACATTAACTTCGGGTTCAGCCAATAAGTACGACATTAGCAAGAATGATTTAAGCAAAGGCTTGAATAGTGCTGGCACACTGGAGCTTATCTCTCTTGAAACGCTTACTCTCAGGATCAAACCACCATGAAAAGAAACCCAAGCTAGCTACATGGGGAACAAAAGAGAAAAAGATCACAGCCTCTCAATCTTCCCCACTGGGGCACTGGACACGTGAACAAAGCCATCCAATTGCAACCTCATAGGAGACCGCAACTGAGACCAACCAAAGAACTGCCCAGCAGAGCCCCAGCCAAGCCACAGAATCATGGGCAAATAAATTTAGTTGCTGTTTTAAGCAGATACATTTTGGGATGGTTTGTTACACAGCAAGAGATATGCAAAACGTGACAGCATCTAATATGAATACCTGCTTTAAATATGAAAAAGAAACTCTTAGGATCATAAACTCAAGAAGGACTTTTTGTTTTTATCTAGTCAGATTGCTGAGGTCCTGGTTGTTTCGGTGACTTACAGAAAGAACTTGGGCAGTAGAGTCAAGATATGAATAGTAACCCAGTTTTATTACTAGATACTTGAATTCATTGAGCATCAGCTTTCCTGTGGGCAAATTAGGTTTCAACAACAGCTGCCTTGCAGGTGTTTTATTTTTAAGCATTATGAATGATGGTGCCTCGAGCTCCGTAGCAAGATGAAGGTATATGCAGGTGTGAGTTAACATTTTCATTGGCTAGCCATGTTTCTTGAATCCCAGACAAATGTTCTTCACTATACCTCACCACTCATGAATCTACTTATGGGTCTCTGGAGACAAGATGGTGAGCTACATTGTCAGTAATAACCACCTCAGGAAAACTGCTTCTGAGTTTCCAAGATGGCAGGCAGAACCACTCAAAGACCAATGCATGCATAAATAGCCTTTCCTCTTTTTCAACAAGTCGACTACTCGATTATTTGCATCAACAGCCTTTTTGCAAGGCATGTGACCCTTTGGACTCATCTGCTGATATCTAGTATGCACTGAGGACCAGCCTTCAAAATAAAGGAAGGTTTTTGTTACGTTTGCATATGCTGTCAAGAATATCTTGAGAACACTTTCATTTCACAGTAAAACGAAACTTACAGAAGAACTAAGCAGTGAAGTGCCTCATACTTTAGTTTAAAAGAGGAATGAGAAACAAAAGACAAGGTTAATTATGACACTGGGGCTTTACAATGCTAAAAATATCCTATATACAAAGGGATATGTAGGCTGTGTTCTTTTTCCATGTCATTACAAAGAGCAGGCTCAAGGTATCTGCAAATTTCTAATAAAAATATTATTGAAAAATGTCCATAGTTGTATCTAACTGAAGGGATTAAAACTTTTAGACTTGTTATACAAATACCGTGATGCTTGCCATCGAAGCCCTCCCTCCTTTTCATCAAGCAGACCCTGACTTACAGCATGAGAGTGGAAAAAACTAGCTTGAACTATAAAGCAGTGGGATTCATATTTACCTCTCACATGCTTTTCCAAACCAAGCAGCTTGCATAAAGAAACCCAGACTTTGTACTTCAACATGCCGGCAACACAGCACTAAGTCCACTCGGGCAACTTGTTTAAGGGGTTTGACTGGGTTCCTATCAGTAAAGAGGTGTTTTTCCAGCTTTGGGAGAATACATATAATGCCAAGTTTATTTTTTTAAGTTTCAAAACTTTTATAAGTTTAATGTTGGCATTGGATGTCTACATACAATTGGATGTACAATTTATATCAAGTGTTATCCATTTTTGCAAAGATGTCATGTACACAAAGGTACATATTCAAATAACTGAGAAACAAGTGAAACTTCTGATGTATACTTTCCGGTTTGTATCACAATGATACTTCTGATAAAGATCATCAGCATGCCAGTTTCACCTTTTCCAGAAGGACATCATCATTTTATCTTAGAGTTTACTCTGAGTTTTATTGCAGAACACAAATTCCCTCAATTGCTTTTTTCTTGCAGGTGTCTTCTTCCATAATTTTTTATTATAGTCAGCCTTTCTCCTCACCTAAGGGCCAGAATGAAATCGAAGAAACCTATAGATGACAGCTTTCATGGTCTTTCTCTTGCCTTTTTGGGTACCGATGTATATTATAATTCTGACTGGCAGCTTCAGGAAACTTGGAAGCAAGGGAGCTACTCTGCTGGGGATCACTGCAGTATGCCCACATGTCAGGTTTCTGACAGATGTCATAAGCCTGAGAGTGAAGGAAATGAGTGGTGTCTGAATATGACTAAAACATCCAGTGAACAATGCAGAAATAAGGCATTCTTGGCACAGTTTCGGTGGGCTGGAGATGCCAAAATATTCAGGGGCCATAGATTCCTGAAGCTGCTCTCACCACACTCGCAAAGGCAGAAGCAGCCATCTTGCCATCCTGCTATGATGCCAAGTTTCTATTCAACCACTTTGATGTCTATGTCTGAGTCAAATGGCAGAGCTAGGACTCGAACCTAGGGCTTCTGTCCCTGACCATACCTTTGTTCAATCACCACTCTGGGTGCTGATCAAGTCTGACCTTCCTTTTCATTTCAGAGCATTCACCCCAGGAACTCTTCAATGTTTAAATCTCTAGATTAAAATATGGTACTGCTGGGCATGGTGGCTCATGCCTATAATCTCTAAAATTTGGGAGGCTGAGATGAGAGAAATGCTTGAGACCAGGAGATCAAGGCCAGCGTGGAAAACATAGACCCTGTTTCTAAAAATAAATAAATAAAATATGGCACTAAACTAGGGTGGTCAGATAAAATACAGCACACCCAATTAAGCCTGAATTTCAGATAATGAATAATTTTTTAGTAGAAGCATGTCTCGATTTGCTAAATTTGGCAATCCTACACTAAATTTTACCTACCCACCAAGGGCTGTTCCCACTCCACCTCATTTCCACCTAAAAGGAAAGAAGAAATACAAGACCTAGAAAACAAAGTATGAGGTGCCCCAGCCAGCGAGAAGCCAATTCTCACAAGAGAAAGAATTCTATCCTCTCCATCCAGTGATCTCTCTTGAGCTAACTTACAGATGGGGGACTACACCAATAATGGAGCATGTTTTGTATCATCACTCAGACTGGGGTAGTTCACTGGAGCCACAGCAAACTCTTCAGAAGAAGGTCTTTTGCAGTCCCAAGGCTATTTATTGCACCAGTGCTTGCAATACCAAAGATCAGAAACAACCCAAATGTCCGTAACAGAGAAATGGTTAAGTAAATTGTGGAACATCCAGAAAATGGGATGTATTCTATCTATGGGGGAAAAAATGCAGATGCTCCTGAGATAAAGGTATAGAAGGAACTGCAAATGAAAAAAAAAAAAACAAGAGAGGAAGAGAGTACATGCTAACAAAGTATGACAAAGGCAGGACCTGAAGAATGCTTTTATTTGCTGGTATGTCTAAAGAAACTGGAAAGATAAGCAAGGAACTAATAACAATGGTTTCTTGGAGGATGGGGGTGGGACTGGGTGGATGCTCTATAAGAAGAGCAAAAAGGCTTTTACTCTGTATCTACCTACGTATATATGTATGTATGTATGTATGTATATACATGCATGGATGTATGTACGGCTACATTTGTCTACACAGAAAAGAGTTAACATGGTGGCCGGGTGCTATGGCTCATGCCGCGACACTTTGAGAGGCCGAGTCAGGTGGATCACCTGAGGTCAGGAGTTCGAGACCAGCCTGGACAACATGGGGAAATCCTGTCTCTACTAAAAATACAAAAAAATTAGCCGGGCATGGTGGCAGGCGTCTGTAATCACAGCTACTCAGGAAGCTGAGGCAGGAGAATCACTTGAACCCAGGAGGCAGAGGTTGCAATGAGCCAAGATCACATAATTGCACTCCAGACTGGGCAACAAGAGCAAAACTCATTCAAAAAACAAAAAAACAAACAAACATGGCAGGCCTGAGACTGCTTTCCTTAGAATGGCCTGCTTGTAAGGTTGGCCCTTGGCTCATGTCTGGGAACTTGGATTTCAGGACGGTTCCCACCATTCCTAGAACTGAGAAGAGTGGCTCACTGCTCTTACACTGTTTGTACAAACAATATGGCTTCTGCTGCACACCTGCTTTTCTATTGGGAGGCTGAAATTTTGGTACGTGCTGGGCAGAGTTTGCCTATGTGATGAGCCCCCAGTAAACACCCCACCCTGGGCACTGAGTCTCTAATGAGCCTCCCTGGTAGACAGCAATTGGCTTGTGTTTTCTCAATTTGTTGCTGAAGGAATCACGTGTGACTGAAGTGGGAGGGAATGCTCGGAAGGTTGGGCCTGGTTTCTTCCGGGCATCACTTCACGCACCATTGCCCTTTGCTGCTTTTGGTTTGTACCTTTTCACTGCAATAAATTATCGCTGTGACCATACTCTATTGAGTCCCACGACTCTCTCTTTCCCCCCCCCACCCATATCTTTCTACTCAGCTCTATATATTAATTCTATACCACACTAATGTGTATTAAAATAAAATAGAAAATAAAAAAGGCCTTTGCTTTATATTTCCCTAACCAAAAGCTCCATTCAATCTGCTTTTCTTACCTTCCTTCTTTTCTTTCTTTTCTTCTTTCCTTCCCTCCCTCCCTCCCTTCCTTCCAGTAATGATGAGATTTTTTTTCATATGTTTGTGGCCACATAAATGTCTTCTTTTGGGAAGTGTCTGTTCATATCATTTGCCCACTTTTTGATCGAGTTACTTATTTTTTTGTTGTAAATTTAAGTTCCTTCTGAATTCTGGATATTAGCCCTTTGTCAGATGGATAAATTGCAAAAATTTTCTCCCATTCTGTAGGCTGTTCACTCTGATAGCTGTTTTTTGTTTTTCGCTGTGCAGAAGCTCTTTAGTTTAATTAGATCCCATTTGTCAATTTTGGCTTTCGTTGCCATTGCTTTTGGTGTTTTAGTCATGAAGTCTTTGCCCATGCCTATGTCCTGAATGGTATTGCCTAGGTTTTCTTCTAGGGTTCTTATGGCTTTAGGTCTTATGTTTAAGTCTTTAATTCACCCTGAGTTAATTTTTTATAAGGTGTAAGGAAGGGGTCCAGCTTCAGTTTTCTGCATATAGCTAGCCAGTTTCCCCAGCATCATTTATTAAATAGGGAATCTTTTTCCCATTGTTTGTTTTTGTCAGGTTTGTCAAAGATCACATGATTATAAATGTGTGGTGTTATTTTTGAGACGTCTGTTCTGTCCCATTGGTCTATATCTCTGTTTTGGTACCAGTACCATGCTGTTTGGTTACTGTAACCTTGTAGCACAGTTTGAAGTCAGGTAGAGTGATGCATACTGCTTTGTTCTTTTTGCTGAGGACTGTCTTGGCTATGCGGGCTCTTTTTTGGTTCCATATGAAATTTAAAGTA
The DNA here is from genome assembly GCF_009761245.1 of Sapajus apella. Classification (NCBI taxonomy): domain Eukaryota; kingdom Metazoa; phylum Chordata; class Mammalia; order Primates; family Cebidae; genus Sapajus; species Sapajus apella. The sequence continues at coordinate 8,646,473 of NW_022436957.1, forward strand.
GTTTTTTCTTAATTCTGTGAAGAAAGTCAATGGGAGCTTGATGGGGATAGCATTGAATCCGTAAACTACTTTGGGCAGTATGGCCATTTTCACAATATTGATTCTTCCTAACCATGAGCATGGAATGTTTCTCCATCTGTTTGTGTCCCTTCTTATTTCCTTAAGCAGTGGTTTGTAGTTCTCCTTGAAGTGGTCCTTCATATCCTTTGTTAGTTGTAGGCCTAGGTATTTTATTCTCTTTGTAGCAATTGTGAATGGGAGTTCAGTCATGATCTGGCTCCCTGCTTGTCTGTTATTGGTGTATAGGAATGCTCGTGATTTTTGCACATTGATTTTGTATCCTGAGGCTTTGCTGAAGTTGTTTATCAGCTTAAGGAGATTTGGGGCTGACACGATGGGGTTTTCTAAATATACAATCATGTCATCTGCAAACAGAGACAATTTGACTTCCTCTCTTCCTATTTGAATACCCTTTCTTTCTTTCTCTCGCCTGATTGCCCTGGCCAGAACTTCCAATGCTATGTCGAATATGAGTGGTGAGTGAGGGCATCCTTGTCTTGCGCTGGTTTTCAAAGGGAATGCTTCCAGCTTTTGCCCATTCAGTATGATATTGGTTGTGGGTTTGTCATAAATAGGTCTTATTATTTCGGGATATGTTCTATCAGTACCTAGTTTATTGATAGTTTTTAGCATGAAGGGCTGTTGAACTTTATTGAAGGCCTTTTCTGCATGTATTGAGATACTCATGTGGTTTTTGTCATTGGTTCTGTTTATGTGATGGATTGCATTTATTGATTCGCATATGTTGAACCAGCCTTGTATCCCAAAGATGAAGCCAACTTGATCATGGTGGATAAGCTTTTTGATGTGCGGCTGGATTTGATTCGCCAGTATTTTATTGAGGATTTTTGCACTGATGTTCATCAGGGATATTGACCCGAAATTTTCTTTTTTTGTTGTGTCCCTGCCAGGTTGTGGTATTAGGATGATCCTAGTCTCATAAAATGAGTTAGGGAGTAGTCCCTCTTTTTCTATTGTTTGGAATAGTTTCAGAAGGAATGGCGCCAGCTCCTTTTTGTACCTCTGATAGAATTCGTCTGTGAACCCATTTGGGCCTGGGCTTTTTTGGTTGGTAGGCTATTAATTACTGCCTCAAATTCAGCACTTGTTATTGGTCTATTCAGGGATTCATCTTTTTCCTGGTTTAGTCTTGGGATAGTGTATGTGTCCAGGAATTTATCCATTTCTTCTAGATTTTCTAGTTTATTTGCTTAGAGGTGTTTATGGTATTCTCTGATCGTAGTTTGTATTTCTGTGGGATCAGTGGTGATATCCCCTTTATCATTTTTTATTGTGTCTATTTGATTCTTCTCTCTTTTCTTCTTTATTAGTCTAGTTAGTGGTCTATCTATTTTGTTAATCTTTTCAAAAACCACCTGCTAGATTCATTTTTATTTTTTGGCAGGGTTTTTCGTGTCTCTGTCTCCTTCAATTCTGCTCTGATCTTAGTTATTTTGTGTCTTCTGCTAGCATTTGAACTTGTTTGCTCTTGCTTCTCTGGTTCTTTTAATTGTGATATTCGGGTCTTGATTTCAGATTTTTGTGGCATTCTGATATGGGCATTTAGTGCTGTAAATTTCCTTTTTAACACTGCTTTAGTTGCGTCCCCAGAAATTCTGGTATGTTGTCTCTTTGTTCTCATTGGTTTCAAATACTTACAAATATCCTGAAGTGTGTTTTCCAATGTGTTTTCATTCTCCCAGTCACTTTCAGGCACACCAATCAATCGTAGGTTTGGTCTTTTCACATAGTCCCATATTTCTTGGAGGTTTTGTTCATTCCTTTTTATTTTTTTCTTTCATCTTGTCTTCATGCCTTATTTTAGTAAGTTGATCTTCAATCTCTAATATTCTTTCTTCTGCTTAATTGATTCAGCTCTTGATATTTGTGTATACTTCACGAAGTTCTCATGCTGTGTTTTTCAGCTCCATCAGGTCATTTATGTTCCTCTCTAAACTGGTTATTCTAGTTAGCAGTCCCTGTAACCTTTTTCAAGGTTCTTAGCTTCCTTGCATTGGGTTAGAACATGCTCCTTTAGCTCAGAGGAGTTTGTTATTACCCACCTTCTGAAGACTACTTCTGTCAATTCATCAAACTCATTCTCTGTCCAGTTTTGTGTCCTTGCTAGAGAGGAATTGTGATCATTTGGAGGAAAAAAGGCATTCTGGTTTTTGAAATTTTCAGCATTTTTGCGATGGTTTTTCCTCATCTTCATGGATTTGTCTACCTTTGATCTTTCAGGCTGATAACCTTTGGTTGGGGTTTTTGTGTGGGGGTCCTTTCTGTTGATGTTGATGTTGTTGCTTTCTGTTTGTTAGTTTTTCTTCTAACAGTCAGGCCCCTCTTCTGCAGGTGTGCTGCAGTATGCTGGAGGTCCACTCCAGACCCCGCTCGCCTGGGTATCCCCAGTGGAGGCTGCAGAACAGCAAAGATTGCTACCTGCTCCTTCCTCTTGAAGCTTTGTCCCAGAGGGCACCGGCCTGATGTCAGTTGGAGCTCTCCTGTATGAAGTGTCTGTTGACCCCTGTTGGGAGGTCTCTCCCAGTCAGGAGGCACAGGGGTCAGGGACCCACTTGAGGAGGCAGTCTGTCCCTTAGCAGAGCTCAAGCACTGTGCTGGGGAAGAATCCTTCTTGTCAGGATCAGCTGCTCTTTTCAGAGCTGGCAGGCAGGAAACTTTAAGTCCACTGAAGGTGCGGCCACAGCCGCGCCTTCCTCCAGATGCTCTGTCCCAGGGAGATGGGAGTTTTATCTGTAAGTTTCTGATTCAGGCTGCTGCCTTTCTTTCAGCGATGCCCTGCTCAGTGAGGAGGAATCTAGAGAAGCAGTCTAGCCACAGCCACTTTGCTGTGCTGTGGTGAATTCTGTCCAGTCCAAACCTTTCAGCCTCCTTAGCACTGTCAGGGGAAAACCACCTACTAAAGCCTCAGTAATGGCCGATACCCTTCCCCCCACCAAGCTCGATTGTCCCAGGTCGATTTCAGACTGCTGTGCCGGCAGGAAGAATTTCAAGCTGTGGTTCCTGGTCTGCTGGGCTCTGTAAGAGTGGGACCCACTGAGGGAGACCACTTAGCTTCCTGGCTTCAGCCCCCATTCCAGGGGAGTGAATGGTTCTGTCTTACTAGGGTTCCAGGTGCCACTGGGGTACAAAAATAAATCCTGCAACTAGCTTGGTGTCTGCCCAACAGCCACCCAGTTTTGTGCTTGAAACCCAGGGCCCTGGTGGTGTAGGCACACGAGGAATCTCCTGATCTACGGATTGCAAAAACCATGGGAAAAGCATAGTATCCAGGCTGGGTAGTGCAGTCCCTCACGGCTTCCCTTGGCTAGGGGAGGAAGGTCCCCCAGCTCCCTGTACTTCCCGGGTGAGGTGATGCCCCACCCTGCTTCTGCTCGCCCTCCATGGGCTGCACCCACTGTCTAACCAGTCTCAATGAGATAAACTGGGTACTTCAGTTGGAAATGCAGAAATCGCCTGCCTTCTGTGTGGGTCTCAATGGGAGCCACAGACCGGAGCTGTTCCTATTTGGCCATCTTGCCAGATTGGAGAATATTACAACTTATTAATTCTCTTAGGTGTCATCCTTATCTCAGGAGATACGGGCTTAAGTGCTTAGGGTTAAAATGTTACGTTGTCTGCAACATTACAATGATTAAGGAAATAAATACATTACATACACATACAAAAAGGTAAAACCAATGTGGCTCACTATCAACAATTGTTGAATTCAGGCAGCTAGTATACAGGCTGCATTGTGCAATTCTTTCAACTTTTCAATATATCTGAATTTTTTTTCAGTAAAAATGTTGGAAAGAAAAAAGATTTTCTTTTGAAAACTGGTATATTAATATAAATGAATTCAAGTAGAATGATATAATATCAGTTATTAGAAAATCAATTACCACTTGGCTATTGAATCCACCATATTGAGTCAAGAAGAACTTAGTATCTTTTCAATAAGAAAACATAGGCTTTATTAATGCTTGACTAGCAGACAAGTTGCACTTGATTAAACTCCTAGTAAATTCAACCAGCTAGTGACTATAATTAGATGACTGATCACTTCAATCAATTAATCTGCCTAATGATCTACCTCTGAAAATTGACTGAATTAATTGAATTGTTTTTATTTTCATGATCATTCATTTTCATCATCATAAAGAGTGATCTCTTAACCACATAGAATGGATGCCAAGGACAACATATTCTTAACTCAAGGGGTCTGTAATATCATTGGGGGAACTAGAAGATATGAATCAAACATAAATAACCAGGCCAGGTGTGGTGGCTCGTGTCTGTAATCCCAGCACTTTGAGAGACAGACGTGGGTGGATCGTCTGAGGTCAGGAGTTTGAGAACAGCCTAGCCAACATGGTGAAACCCTGTCTCTACTAAAAATACAAAAATTAGCTAGGTGTGATGGTGCAAACCTGTGGTCCCAGTTACTCAGGAGGCTGAGGCATAAGAATTGCTTGAACCTGGGAGGTGGAGGTTGGAGTGAGCTGAGATCACATGACTACACTCTAGTCTGGGGACTGAGCAACACTCCGCCTCAAAACAAACAAACAAACAAATAAACAACCATATATAACCATGCAAGAAAGCATAATATATACGCTGAATGCATAATGGATAATCTCTTGGGATCTTACCATATAAAACCTAGATGTATCTTTATTGATCACATAGACTCATCCCTCACTTTAAAGATAAGTGGTTTATTTTTATGTAGTCAAATTTTTCAATATTTTCTCTAAGACCCTGGGATTGTTGCTGTGGGTTCCTTGTTTGTTTGCTGTTATTGTCATACTTCGCACCACTTTTCTACTTCAAGATTAGAAAAAGTATGGACCTATAGTTTCAGTACCTTTAATGTTCAATGTCTTACGTTTAAATTTTTGAACTTCATGAAATTTATTTTGATGTAAGAAATGAGGTTGGACAATAGCTTGATTTTTTAAAAACTCCAAGCCATTTGCCCAATAATCCCTTTTGCCATTGATGTGACTTTAAACGCCCATATGTATTTTTGCTTAATTCTGCTCTCTTCTCTGTTTCATTGATGCACTGGTACTATGCCATTGTAGGCAATGCAGTGTTATAATGCATTTACAAGTATGGAAGAGAAATCCTCCCCTTTAATTTTCATTCAGAAATCACCTGGCTATTCTCACATGTGGTCTTATCCCAGTCAGACCCACTACCTCACTTTTATAACAAACATTTGGTAATACGCCCTTTATTATATGAAAGGAGATGACATTTGTGGATAATGTAACCCTGGTCTTTGTGATAAACCAAAAGGCCCAGTTGATTTCCAAAATGCACCCCAGTTCAGAATCAATCTGGCAAGTATCGCATGAAATCCTATTGGTATTTGACTGGGATCGTACAGCATTTGCAAATCAATTTAAGCAACATTTCTATTTTTACAGTGTTGTGGCCTCTAGCTCCATTAACAATTATTTTTCTTCATTTATGTATGTCTTTGTGTCTAAGCAGGGTCCTGGCAGGAAACAGACAGCATGTTAGAGTGAGAAACTGATGAGTTCAGCAAAGTGACTATTTATATATTTGGACAGGATTTAAGGAACTAAGAAAGGATGATGCAGCACTTCAGAGGGCAGTCTTTCCGAACTCAGGCTGAAGGAGAAGGAACGATTATTGGAATTCAGGGAGGAGAGCATCAGGGAACAAGAGCTTCATTAGATGATTGCAGCCAACTCAGGGCCAGGCGGAGAGAGCCAGAGAGAGGAAGGCTCTGCTCTTCCTCCTCCCCCTTCAGTTTCCAACCAGGCCTCCCATTGGCCAAACCCAACCAGAAGCCAGCAAGCAAGGGGCTACTGATGAAGTACATATAGCTCAGCCTCCAGGGACACAGAACAGGATGAAAGGCTGGGACAGTGGGCCTGGTGGGGCAAAGAGAAAGCTTGCACCTGCCAGGTGAAGCATTATAGTCCCCATCCTCCCCTCACCACCTTAGTTTTTGTGTATTTCCCATCAATTTTATTCCAAAGCATTTCAGATCTCACTTCTTCTATTACCAATTTGGATCAGTAATTATTTATGTATGAGAAAACTATTGATTTTTACATATTGTTTGCACAGCAGAGTGGTTTAATAAAGAGACATTTGGTTTTTACTGCCTGTGTGGGTATCAGTTGCTATGATGTGACTTGAGGCAAATCCAATATTTCTTCTGTTATCAATTCCAGTATTTGTAAAAAGATGGATAATATCTATTTTATATATTTTTAGTATTTAATGAGATCATACATATAAAGTCATTAAAACAGTGTCTGGCTCATAACAAACCCTCAATAAATGCTGCTTATTTACTGGATCTGGCTTTTGAGCTGCTTTATCACATCATTGACTTTTCAGCCCAATATATGTTAACCTTGATCATTATCCACAGATGTCCCCATGCCACACTCTACATTTTCCAAATTTTCTCCAGGTGGACTACTTAGATTAAAGAACTTTAAACATAACTACCGTATTTTGACTCTACCTAAAACATGTCCAAAAATCAGTTAAGAAGGGAACAATTCTCTTGAGGCCCACATTTTGAGAAGCAAATGCAGCTGAACTTTTTTAGAGAAAAGTGAATGAACCAACTGGTAGCTTTGCCACTGTTTAAAAACCAGCATCCTTTCCAGCTGGGCCTGAGACAGAACAAGGTAAATTTAGACATACCTCTCTGATATCTATAGAACAGTGGTTGTCAACCCGGGGCATTTTTGCCCCTTAGGGGATAATTTTCAATGTCTGGAAACTTCTGTGATTGTCACAACTGGAAGGGGGCAGTGCTATTGGCATCTAGTGTGTATAGAGCGAGGATGCCACCAAACATCCTATGCTGCAGCAAAGAATTATCTGGTCAAAAATGTCAATAGTGCTGAGGGCAAGAAATCCTGCTATAAAAAAGAAAGATTTGTCTATAGAGCTGTCTGGATTGAGACGAGTCATTGCCCCAATAGTGGTGGTAGAAATAAGAGGAACCTGGTGCTTTTGCAAAGCCCATATCTGGGGTGGCTAAAATAACCATGCTCCTCCCTCCGTCCCCCACCTGATCTTTCTAGTTGGAAACTCCAGGGCTGGCAGCCTGGAGTCTTTGTGAATCTACACTTCCTGCCACCTATCACTTCATCTCAGAAGACTCCAGATATAGGATCAGTCCATGCCATCGAGAAAGGTATTTTAAACATTGGAACACATATCGATAATTTAAGTAGGTAGATGTATGTGCTGTTATAAGGAAGTGGTGAGGAGAGGAGAAGGAACCGAAATTATATGCATGAATTTTTTTTTTTTTAGAATATAAATTAAAAATGTGGTAGTCTAAAATGGCAATTCTTCGAAGATAAAGTTAGATTTTCAGTAATGTTAGAAATAATTTTCTGGAGTATGTCTCCAGTCTACCAAAGCATTTCAGATCTCACTGTTTTGAATGTGCCCTCTTCGAAGATGAAGTTAGACTTTCAGTAATGAAGACAAAGTTAGACTTTCACTAATATGAGAAATGGATTTCTGGAGTATGTCTCCAGTCTACCTAACTTTGAGAGAGTAAATACCATAAATAGATGTTTCAAGTGCATTTTGAAGCAATGATCCCAGCATGTCTTTCAGCTACAGTATTTTGCTCTCTTTGAAATGATGTGTTCTCTTCCTCTTAGTTGATGCTATTAGGCTCATCTCAAGCTGATCTTGGCACCTCTCGTGCTCTGTTCTCTTCAACCAGACCTCTACATTCCATTTTGGAAGAAGACTAAAAATGGTAAGAACAACTCAGAGATCCTTAAAAAGTGTTATCTATAATCTTTGTGGAAACAACGGAAACCAGCTGGCAAGAGCAATTCTTAAAGAATCTGTACTTAGGTTATTTGCTGGGGGAAAGTGCTTCCTGATATTTCACAACTGGCCTTAATGAAGCGGGCATTTCACAATTTCAGATTAATCAATGCTTGCTCTGTCCAGCTTCCTACAAGAAGTAAATATGTGCTTTGGAAAGGAGGAGCAGATGTTTGAATTGGGGACATAGCTTCTATGGATCTCATTTCTTCAGCCTACATTTAATTACTGAAGTTACTTTGTGCTTTTTCCAGCATATGGTGTTGTCTGAATGACTATGTGGATGGAACTGTGTGGGCAGGATCATAGAAATAAAATACGGGAAATCCCCAGGCTTGAGTGCTGTCAAAGAAAACTAAATCTGGAAAGTAGATAAAGCGATACTATCAGGACTATTGCAATCGGCGGAAAGAGACTTCAATATAGAAAGGGGCTCAATTCCAAATACAGCCAAAGGCCGGTAAACATTTCTAGCCAAGGAGTAGAGTTGGAGGGGGGGCGGGTCAGTGGATGGAAAATGACTAAAAGGAATCATCAAGGGTAAAAGGGATGCTGGCTAAACTGACTTGACAGGATTCCTGCTGAAGACAGACCAGGGTGATCAGACCTCACTGGGGGATGGTGGGGGATGATGAATTTGATCAGATATCGAAGGTGATCACATACCAAGAGGAGTGAATTATCAAACAAATGACTTAGCAGGGTTTCTGCTTAAACTGGGCAATGCAAAGATGGACATGAAGCCCAAAGGCTGAAGCCTAGGGGTGTAGTGGAGCCTGATTACGTTGAATTAAGGAGAGTCTTTGTCATGCTGGCTCTCCCAGTCACCAGTTGGGGGAGGGGGTCTTGTGCCTGACATCATCAAAGTCCTCTGAAACTCAGTTTCTCTGACTATAAAATAGTCATTAGAATCCCTCCTCAGCTGCCTTCCAGGGCCACTGAGAGGCTCAAATAATAGACTATTTTTCAAGTCTTTTGCGAGTGGTATGATGCAAGTGTGAGTTATTAGGTATGGCAAAACTTGTCGAAAAAAGGCATCAGTGGCCTTTTTCTGAAATTATTTTGTCACTTAATTCAGATACATTGTAGATCTGAATGTTGGCTCCTAGGCTCATTTCGTGTCAAAGTTCTAATGAAGCATTAACCATGCGGCTACTATGTTACAAAGGAAACAACTGCTACGGTTTCATTTCCTAGAAACTCAGATGTCTTTTTTTTTTTTTTTTTTTTTTTTTTTTTTTTTTTTTTTTGGT